>NC_137458.1:130044022-130644022 GCF_964235325.1 Thermobia domestica | reverse complement strand
TAACGGAGCAATCCTGGTTTATTCTTTTCGTAACATTGGGTTTGGATTTTAAAATCGTTAACTATTCCGACAGGAAAATCACCATTGACATTTAAGACGAAAAATCTTTTCTTTGTGCGTATCTGTTTGTTTGTTCCCAGATAATAGGACGTATTTAGAGGGGTCCTATCCCTTCTCCAATTTTTATTTATTTTTTGTTCATTTTATAACTTTAGGCGAAATTTATGCATTTCAAGCCGCAAGCTAGTTCTGAGATTTTAAAAATAGGCTCCTGCCAAATATCAGTAGCTATTGAGAAAGAAAGTGTTATTTTGATAAACGTTGCTGTACTTTTTCCTTTATGCTTAATCTTTTAAATTATATTACCTAGTTTTAGGTGATAGAGTAGAATCTTAATTATTCGATTAAAAAAGTACCAATAAGGCTTTTTACTTTGTTTTCTTTAAGACTGGAGACATTTTAGAACAGGTTACATGTGCTTTCACGCCTTTTTGCGTTGAGGCATAGTGTGTGATACCATAAATTTAAAAAGATATTTTTTTATGCATATTATTATTATCATTTGGCGGGTTATATTTTGCATTCAGAAGACTGAAATTTTGGACACTCCACAGATCTCTGCGTGGAAACAGCGAGGTCCAGAGGGCAAAAATATTTAAGAAAGAAGGATATTTTTAACAAAATAGCTTTTTTCGTTATTTTCCAGCCTCAGATGGAGACATATGAATGATACCATTTGAAAGGCTGTTCCATTCTGAAGAAAACGATGTACTCCCATGCGCAAAAAAAAATTGCGCGTATACTGTAACTCAAGATTTTTCGCATTTATTCCATTTTCCTTACGTTTATGGGTAAAATTCAGTTATTAGTATGTGGAGATAATAGAAAGCAATTCATCTAAGGAGATATTTCCAAAAAATATAATAAAATAATAAAAATATAAGCAAAAAAACAAAATTATGCTCGGTTTTATGTATACTGGCAACGATGATTTCCAGGGATTTTTTCATTAGCAGACCACAATTGCGGAGGGAATTCAGTAGGGGAATCGAGAAGTTGGATCAACGAACTGGATAGTGGACTAATATGTTGCATTTATTGGTTAAAACCTAGTGTGTAGATTGCCTGCCAAATATAAATTAGCTTCTGTAACTAAGATGTCGTACGAAAATATAGAATTAAACAGAAAAACTCTTATGTTAAGGTTCGAAGCGATACGCACCATGGTTATGAAGATTATTTCTTTAAAAAAAGAGCCAACACAACGTAGCCTCCGTGGTTAGGTGGATAGAGTGGCAGACTCGTAGTTATTTTATTATTTTGACACCACTTCGAATCCCATCCCATCCCATCCCATTTTTTTTTTTACAAAACATTATATAGGAAGTGTATAATTTTGATGTTAATAAGAACCGAAACAATATAATAAGGAAATAATTTATTGGTAGTATCCTTTAATCGACGTATTTATTCAGTATTAGAATACGTGTACTATTGGAAACAGTTATTGTTTTCAGTTTATAGTCTTGCATGTTACTTCCCGTTCTTGAACAGCAGACAACTCACTTCGGGTTTGTGTGTCAGAAAGAACATACGCGACCTTGAAAGACTGTCCAGTCTTACCCCTTGTTACATCGACCTGATGTTAAATGATCGTTTATGTGTGTGTGTCTGTGTGCTTGTGCTTGTTTTTTGCTTTTTAGAGTATTGACTCTCTCTCTCTCTCTCTTTTTTTTTTCATATCCACAAGTGCAAGAATGCTTTCGTTGAACGTAACGAAATTATACAGATCTATGTATACGGAACACGAATATTTCCAAATATAGAATGAATATGAACGATAATCATACCATATTTCTACATTATATAGTAGCGTGAAAAACTGATATTAAAATGATATAACAAACAGGCATAAGCTATTTTTTCTAGCATGGCAACACATTAAACTTAACTCATTAAATTTTGGGAATTACAAATTATCACCTTACGTGTCGTAGTATTCCTATTCTTTTTCACGTTCAAGCGACGAAAGAAGAAATTGTAGTAATAGTGATAAAAATCGAATTCGAGATTTCAATGAATTCAAGTTTCACGCCCCCACATATCAAAAAAGTGATTTTGATGTCTGTCCATCTGTTCGTTTGTCGGTTCGTCATGCTTTTACATGCATTTAAATAGAGGCCATACTGTTCGACGTATCTGGACCTAAGTCTAGACATGAAGTTTTTTATAACACTTTATCGTTTCGAATTCTATATTCTCCGACATAAAAATACGGGTTGTTTACTGAAGGATGAAAATTTAAATTAATTAAATTGTTTCAAAAATAGCTGTAAAGATTTTGCTTATTTTTTTTACAAATATAGTTTGAATCATTGCTCTGAAAAAATACGTAAGGTGTAATTTACTGTATGGGATGCGTTTTTTCGAACAATTTTCTCAATCACATTTTATAAATAAATGTATCATTAATAACCTAACAATATGACACAACTCGTTCGTCCTGTAAACATTCAGAAGGGTAGTTTAGCCTACTCTTCGACGATTTCCCCATTAGCGCCTGACCCAATTTTGTTCATATTTCATAAATAAATGTTACATAAATAACCTAACGATACGGCATAATTCCATCATCCTAAAAAGCTAGAAGTGGTATAATACTTTTCGGAGTAAGATTTACCCTACGAGTTTGTGGAGAACGACTCAGGCAATTTTGTTCGTATTTCATAAATAGCATAACTCGTTTGCCCTGAAAAGATACACAAGGGATATTTTATTCTTGGGGATGACTTTTTTGACGATTTCTCAGAAAGTACTCGGACGCTTTTGCTCATAGTTCACATACAATTATTTCCTTAATAATTCTAATATATGGCATAAGTTATTTCTAACAGAAATATGACCAATGGGTACTTTACTTTTGGATGTAAGTTGCTTCGAACAAAGTTTTCTAAAACACATTATTTTATTCGCATTTCCCAAATAAATGTTTCAGTAATAGCTGCAGCCTAACACGAGTCAGTTTAAGAAATTCGAGCGAGAAAATTCAGTGCGTTTCATCCGTACCCATTCTTAAATATATTTTTAAATGTTACACCTAATCACAATTTTCCTAACAAAATCGAAACTTCTATTTAAATGTGCCTTGTTGTTGCCAAATGGTTCAAGTCCATTGGTTCTGGATTTGATTCCCGGTGAGAGCTAGTGTATTTTTATCCAACGTTAAGGTATAGGTAATAAGTAGGTGCAAAGAGAAAAGTGTTGAAACAAGCCTAACCAACCTAATAAATAATACAAAGAAATAATACAATATTACGAAATTATAGAAGAAACGTTGTTAATATTAGATATTTGCGTGTGAGATTGTCCAACCGATGACTGTCAACTCCAAAGGTAAGAAAGTGAAACATCCAATACCAGGTTAATCAGTGGTCTCTAGGTAAACCTATCCTACTAGGAAGTGATTGAGATACCAAAAAATGTTGTAATCGCTGGGAGATATGTTAGGAGAATACATTGGGTGAGAGACTTTAATTCATGAATAGTCTGCACCTTCGTTGGTGTATTGAAGTGCGTAGGTGGTGTGTGTTTAGCACATCGGGTTCCTTTGTTGTTAGTCCCAGCTTTCTAGACCGGATGCAGTTATTGCCGGTAGAAAATACATATATATATATATATATATATATATATATATATATATATATATATATATATATATATATATATACATTTCAATTACTATTAAAGTAAATAATTACACTCATTCCCTCAATGTGATACTTGCTTGTTTAATTGTATACAGAGAGCTGATCCGTGGAAAAATCGTTCATAATAATAAATAAAATAAACTCGACAAATATTCTTGTAAATAATAGGTAAAAGTTTGCGTCACACTGTTCATTTTGCTGGGCACGCCAGTGTGCCACGTTATCCGGTTGTGGCACACTGAAATATAGGGTATGGCTTTCTAATTTTTCCCAACTATTTTAACTGCTTCAATTGAAATGAATTTATAATAATAAGAGAGTGAATTTAGTCTTCTTACCCTTCGATTTAGAAATAAGGTCCGCTAGAATTGTATATATAAAAAATAATAATACTCAGAATTTTATAGAGTGGTTTGTTTTATTCGAAATGACATACTTCCTGCAACTGTTTGGGTTGGAATTATTTGAAATCAAATCTTTAAGTTTTACGACCCACGGTTATATCGGCTAGGCTAAAGGACACGGTGATGATGAGAAATGAATGCAATGGTGGAATGAAAAAAGTGGGAGAAAACGGAAGAACTCCGAGAAAACCCATGCACATGGTGTTTCTCCACCACAAAATTCACTTGGTGCGAGCTGGGGTCGAACCAAGGATCCCATGCACCAAAGGTGAACGCTTTATCACTGAGCTACCGCGGCCCCTCTGAAATTATTTATAGGAGAGAGTGACTACTTTTATGAAAACTTGATATCGAACACATTTGTTTAAAAATACCAGCTTTTTGTGAAATATTGCTTAATATTCAGGAAAACCTAAGTCAATAATAAAATAATAATAATAATAATAATAATAATAATAATAATAATAATAATAATAATAATAATAATAATAATAATAATAACTATTATTATTATTATTATTATTATTATTATTATTATTATTATTATTATTATTATTATTATTATTATTATTATTATTATTATTATTATTATCTTAAATTAAAAACTCTCTGGACCTAGTGCATTGGCACAATTCCACGAATCAAAAAGAATGTGTTTACTTATCATATAAGTGTAGAAGGACTTAATCCCTGTTGCTTTCAATATAAAAAGAAAGTGTCCAACTGTCAAATGATATGCTACATAAAATGCCCTATGCAACATAATGTAGTATAGAGTCATCATTCCAGGTTGTCTAAAGAACACTTTCGTTTTAGCAAGAAAGGAAGAAAATAGAAAATACTGAGTTTTAACCTAGTAGAAAGTTTGCAGATTTAAGGGAAAATGCACAGAGTTGTTGGATATAAAATGTAGTTCGGATTAATGGAGTAAGACACCGTAAATATTTTATTGTTTGAAATATACTGGGAGTGACCAAGCCATTACATATGGAAATATCGAAAGAGATACGTTAATGGTGTTAGTTGCAAACTTTTTTAGAAATGAAAAAATTAAGGAAAGCTCTAAAACTCTGATATCACAGATCCAAATTGACTGACTGTTAAGTAAAACTGCTAAATCTGAATAAAGCAGAAAAAAAAAGGATTAATGACCTGTGTTAGTTTCAGACATATCATTCTCATATCAAAACTACGATAGAAGTAAATTATGAATAAAGGTGAATTTGCAGTTCTGGAATACCAACAAATGATTTTGGTAGATGTAACTTTTCAGAAAACTTTTTTATAAGGCTTTAGATTTATTATTATTATTATTATTATTATTATTATTATTATTATTATTATTATTATTATTATTATGTTTGTTTATTAGCTTCCCCATGCCGTAAACGTCGCCAACTTCTAGTGGCTCACTTGCCGGTAAATGGCGATTGTCGATATAGCGACGCGTCGAAGGATTGCCGCTAGCGTGCCACTAGTGGCAGGGATTCGTCGAGTCGAAGCAGATATCTAGAATCGGGGGTATTGAAGTTACCACAACGTAAGAACGAGGACTTCGTTTTGGTCCGCGCTCGTTTGATTTGTCACGGAGAATCGTAAAGGGACCAATATGAACTATCGCCAGTCATGTGCATGCGGTTATTATTATATATTATTTTTCCCTGACGAATTGTTATTATAAGGACAATATTTGAGCTCCGGGGCTCAAGAGTAACTCCTGCCTTTACATCATGAAGTGAAAAATCTTGAGATGGGTGCGTATAATTGTATGAATTTAGTTGGCAACTGTCGCCGATCACTAGCAAGTGAATATGGGAGAACTATGAAAAAAATAAATAGACGCTTGCCATTTTGTTATAAAATTACATGACGAATGCATTTGATTTGATTCCGAACAGTTGTCTTCAAATATACACGGTTAAAGAACCATTCTGATTGGAAATATTAAAAAGACTTCAACGATTTATCACTCTACAAGCTGTGTCTTCATAATCGCCTCCGTGACGAATTCAGAAGAACACGCAATTAGCAACCCTAAGGTTGATGGTTCACGCCCAGCTCAGGGCACTTTCGTTTTATTTTTTTAAAAATGTTTTTAGACTCATCTTGATGCAAAGAAATTACGCATATAGGCGATTTAACGTATTTTAGGGGAATAATTTTGTGGTTCGTTGGCGTTCCGTCGCTTCTCTGCCGGTGGTGGTATAATTTTCAAAACGAAAGTGGGACCAATTTTTGGCTGCGGGACCGCCAATTTTTGGGGACATGTCACTAGTTGCCTATCGGTGGTCCACCGACGCTTACGGCATGGGATTGTTTCCTCATGAGTGAGGCAGATTGTAATCGACCAAGAGTGTTTTGCAAAATGGGAAACATCTTCCGACTTCGACTTCTGAATAATACGTTTAGGATCAAGTCGAATCAAGGCTGCGCCACGGGAAGGTAGAACAAGTGAGGCAATCGTTCCAAGCACTACGCTCGGCAGCTTCCGTCTCATTCACGACTTAGACTCTTCAGGAAAAGTAACAAGTTTATTACTTGTAATTTATTCTTTGAGTCAAAGTATTTTGCAATAAACCATCGTTTTGTATAGTGTTGTAAATAGAAAAAAAACGGTTCGTATTTTTTCAGAAATGTACGTTTTTTTTAGAAAAAAAACATTGCCTCTCGTTTTTTTTCTAAATTTCGTTTTTTTTCAAATAGTCATTTGTAATGCATCTTATGTCTATTTAAGTATGAAATATTTTTATGTAGGTGTAATCACCATAAAATGCAACATAAATTAAACGCTAGATACTGATATGCTACAAATATTTTACAATTTATATGAATACCATACCTATTAACAATTCGGGTTTCAGCAGTTTTCATCAATATCAACTAAGAAATAAAAGTAGAAGTGAAATTTGGTTTTTTCGTGAAAGCAGGCCTTTAATAAGCATGAAAATAATGTCACGAACAGAATAAAATTCAAATAACTTGTCTAAAGGTAAAAACTAATACTAATTTGCCTAATAGTATTTTTCTAAATGTCATATATAAATAATTTGTCGACTAGATATATATGATATGCAGAGCCGGCTCTATCATATATGCAGTGACGTATTTACGATTTTGTTTCGGGAGGGGCTTTGCTAATTTTCGGGGGGGGGCTTTGCCTGAAAATGTGAAAATTCTGCAAGATATTTCATATACTTTACTATAGTAAGTACGATTTCGGGGGGGCTTAAGCCCGGAAGCCCTCCTAAATACGCCACTGTATATATGCAACACGTGCATTTGCGTGGAACGGCAAGCTTGGATGGTCCGGCAAAATCTGTCATAAGTATATTATTTAAATTAAATATTTCTTGTTGGAAACAGACTTCATGATGATGGTAGTTACAATTACTAAGCTGACCTTCTATTTGAATAGTACATTCATAAATTATGTTTAGGTTGCATTAGTTTAAGGCCACATGGACAATGCTAAAGTAAATGGTCGAATAAATCCGAGCACAAATTGCTTGATTCTTGTCAAATGCAAGAATTCAATTCTCGAATAGTAGTGAATATCTTTTTCATTTAGTAAGTTATCACAGTTTTGATATGAAAGTAGTCCTGTTTTTGTCAGAAGCAAGTTCCTTATCATTGAAGATAGAAATAAGTTTTCTTTTAAAATGTTAGAAGATGTAGAAGAAAAATCAAGAAATAAAGATAAAAGAGCTAGTTGCACTGGAATTGCAAACTGAAACATTGAGATTGAAGCTCGATAGTGAATTCTATAAAAAGGATTACCATCTTTCCTATGCAGGTGTGTTTGCTTTATCTTTCACTATCATAATAGATTAACATTTAAAGAAAAAAATAGATACAACGGAATTGCATTTTTAATAAGTATTTAAGCCTTTCTGAGTGCGACTGCATTTACCCTCACCTTTGTTGTTCATGCTGGAGTAGCATACTTAAAATAATGACTTCTAAGATTTATTCTTTCTGGAGAAAGGGGGAGGCGGCAAATTATGCCATTGCACGAGGCGACAAATTGACTAGGATCTGAATATAGGATGACTCAATTTGAAGTAATGCAGGGTGTTTCAAAATTAATATTAGGTTTTTGACACTTTGTAGTATCTATTACAATTAACTTACAATTCTAAATATTATATCAAATGAAAGAGCAACTCAAACAGTTTTGTACGCACGCATGTGCATATGTTGTTTCTTCTGGCTGCCGTTAGAAAGAGCAAGTAGCAAAGATGGAGACTAGAGAGCAGAATGCTTTTTGTGTTTTAATAAAGACTGAACCTGTACAGTGCAACCGTCTGTGTGAAGAATATTAAGGAGACGCTTGCAAGTACGTCTTTATTGTTTACAGTTGCTACAGGTCTAAAACCTAAACTACGGTTTACGTGCCAATTTTGCAAGTAAAATATTGCTGCATAACAATGAAGATTTTCTGGATCGTGTCGTCTACAGTGATAAATCGACTTTTCACCTAAGAGCTAATGTGAACACTCATAATGTTTGCATCTGGCCGTCAGCAAATCCTCAGGAAATGGCACAATTGAAACGAAACTCCCCTAAATTGAATGTGTTTTGTGCCATATGACGGAAAGTTTATGGGCCTTTCTCGCCTATCGACTAGATGTGTGCCGTGTGATGAATGAATCTCACATTGAACACTTGTAGCAAAGACTGTTTGAGGTGCTCTTTTACTTCATGCATTGCTTATAATTGTTCGTAAAATGTAATAAGTACTACGAAGACTTAAAACCCCAAAATTTATTTTGTAACACCCCACATTTCTCACCAACAGTGTTGGAACTAAGATGTAAAAAGGAGAAAAAAAATTCCTTATAAAGTTATTGTTTACAACGATATTATTATTAGTCGAGACTATAACTACAACAACAACACGAGTTAGTAGTCAAAAAAATGTAATCAAGTGTATACTCGGTGGTCAAGGTGGCCAAAGTGGCACACACAGGTGTGTCACTTGTTTAATCCGCTCCAGTGTGGACACTAATTAAGATATCGGGATATTATTCTTGCAAAATGTGGTTGGACTATAGTTTATCATATTAATTTCTTGTTCTTCTTGTGTCGAATTTCACCCCAGTAAAAAATTCGAGAATTTTCTAATTTCGAATTTCCTTTAATTTTTTTCCCTGTAGCTTCCTCCGTTGTAGAAAGACATCCTTAAGACTTGACAGGTAGATACCTCGGATGGATACCTAACTGTTGACATCAATTGGACGGGCCTGCGCGTAGTGTTGCCAATTAGGGAATTTAAAATTCTCCTATATTTGGGCAAAAAATTAGAAATTTTTGTTTATAAATCCGTAGCTATACGTCCGAGTGCAAGTCAACTTACGCCAATCGAACATTTGTCCTTACTTAACAAACGAAAGTACAGATCGTTACATGGGGTAATTAGGGGACGCACGTAAAATTCGTATTTAGGTTCTAGCCCTTGATTTTTCTAGTTTTTCCTTACTTTTCTCTTTACCGTAATATATTTTTGATAATTAGAAGCTTTGTTCCTTAAATATCGCCATAATACTTGTAGGATATATTAGTGGTGTACCAATGTTTCATTTAAGATAGTTTGGGTCTGTCTGGTTGCAGTGTTGCCAGCTACAGAATATTTTAATTCCAGATTTTAGGGTGAAATTTTGGAAAAAAATATATGTTTTTTCTCTATTATTTCCCTCTTGTTGGCTATATCGGAACAAACGTACCAGTATCTGGAGGTCTCGTGTTTGCTCTACACAACACACTATAGAAAGTTTCAATAGGATAATTAGGGGAAGTACAGTTGAGGTTTACAGTGGACCTTGTTCTCTAATTGAAAAGATAACTGTGATTTTTTTTAAAGGTAGAATGAGATATTTGTTATTGACATGCTTACTTTATTAGATATCGTCACAAAACTTGTAGGATATATTAGAGGAATACCAAAGCTTATTTTAAGATAGTTTGTGTGTGTCTGATAGTAGTGTTGCTAGCTACAAAAAAATTTAATTCCAGATTTTAGGGGCAAATTTTGGCAAAAATTCCCTCTTTTATTTCTATTATTTCCTTCTTGTTGGCTACATTCAAACAAATGTACCAGTGTCTAACAGCCTCATCATTAGCCTACACAGCGCACCATAAAAAGTTTCACTAGAATAATTAGGGGAAGTACAGTTGAGGTTTATAATAAACCATGTTCTGGAAATTGTAAGAAAATGGTGAATTTCTGAGGTAGAATGAGATTTTTTTAAAATTTCATGTTTACTTTGTTATATATCGCCATGATACTTGTAGGATATATTCTTCGAGTACTGCGGTTTATTTTCAGATAGCTTTCGTCTGTCTGATGGCAGCGTTTCCAGCCAAAACAATTAATTCCCGCTATTAGGTGAAAAATTCGGAAAATTTCCCTTTTCCCCTCTATTATTACCCTCTTACTGGCTACATTGAAACAAACGTACCACTACCTAAAAGCTTCCTTTTTGCTCTACAGAACGCACCATAAAAAGTTTCAATAGGATAATTAGAGAAGCTGTACCCCGGCATATTTGATTTTTGCCTCTCAGGCGTAAAAAGTGTCAAAATTTCATGTGTATGACAGAATTTTTTCTTTCCCTCTTTGAATGGAAGCCAGCGACTTCAGGATTTCACGGAACCTTGTCAACACACCAGACATTTGTTTAGGTGACTTGAATCCATATAGCAGCAGTGGTGCCAGATACAAAAAATTTTTGAAATTCGGTTAGGGAATTTTTTGTAAATTTTCACCCCTACATTTCCCTAAATAATTTCCCACCCGTTGGTAACACTGCAATGCAACTTACACCAAAAAATAGCCACAGCCATTTTCTTAAAAACAAGGCCTTAACCATATCAATCGAATGAATAGTTTTTGAGCAATAAGTCACTAACTGAAAATGTAGGAAAACGCCAAAAACCACCTGGGACCGAAAGGAATAATCACACAATTTTGCTCGTATATGTTCAAAGAAACAAACGATTTGTAAGTTACGAGGGCTTCGACTCAAGTTCTGTTGATTATTTCAATAATCTGCAACATAAATCAATAAATAATAGTTGCCAGAAAAAAAACAGATTTTTGAAAAAAAAACATGAAAAAGAACGATGTTTTTTATTGAAAAAAAACTTCACAGAAAAAAACCGTTTTTTTACAACACTAGTTTTGTAAGATATTTTTACGATTGTATACTATTAATTTCGAAAATTGTACTCATAATATAGTTTCCCATCATGGATTTGAAAAAATTAAAGTTGGAACAAAGACAGATCTCCGATCCACATGTCTCTTCATGTTTGATATTGAAGTCTCATCTTCATTATTGACCCTTTATTTATTTTAGTCCTAGGCAACGCGAATCGACGGGATGGCTCTAAGTGAAAACATTCATTTAGATGGTTAAGTAATCAGGAAATTCCTGCTGTTATTTCACGAAACACAACAGAACTTGAGGGAAAAAAAAAATTTTGCTTACCAGGGGGAGGGAGTAAATCATCTGCTTACGTTTGCTTAACTAGGAAGAAGGCAAGGGCGCCGATCCTGGGGGGCCGGGCCCGCTCAAAGCTCATGTAGGCCTCCTTTGTATTTATGAATATACAATATTTGGCATTATTTGAGTGTAATTTGTCTTAAAATTCTCATATATATATCTTCTGTATTTGAATGTCCCCCCCCCCCCAAATTAAAAAAAATTGGCGTCCTTGGAAGATCTAGTGAAATGAATAAAAATGGGATAACGTAATACTTGAACAACTCTATCTAATGGAGGAAAGTAAATTAGTATTCAACACTTCTTTCAGTTTTAAGCATTTCAAAGATTCTCGTAATTTAGTAGCGTCCCGGATTTGCATTTCTGAAGTATGGGAACTTTATCTATACCTTAACGTGGGAATCGGTTTCGGACCATGCACTTAAGCCGCTTTGCCATAAGAGGCACTAGGAGTTTTTCTTTCGATTTCCTCAGGAATATTGCGAATGGTATAGCTTTTAAAACTATGTTTAAAAAAGAATACACATCGACATAATAAGATGATAATCTGATACCTAGGAAATATATTGAATTGTTTTTAATTTGTTCTCACGCTTCCAAATCAGTACTTATGCTTTTTTTATTCCAGCCTTTTAATATAAGCATTTCAGACTATTGTCTGTTCTAGGACGATACAATTCTAGTTCATGTATATGCTAGCTTTGGAAATACAGTAGAGTTTCGCTTATCCGACATAAACAGGCAGGCAGAACGCTGGATAATATGGATGTGTTAAGAAAAGACCTATTAAAATTAAAACTTATGATATAATTTTACATATTACGCATCTAATAATAATGTTTTATAACAAACTGCACTGCTCTGAATCAGGGACGTATCCAGCGTGAGAGCCTGAGAGCTGTCTCTCTCCGAAACTCAAGCACTTTTTAATAAACTTGCCTTTACCCTTTTGAGGTTCTTTTATATCAGTTTACTAGTAGTCAGTGTCCAAACTTTGGGCAATGTGCTGTTGTCTTGTTATAATTCTAAGAACATACCATAATGCCATTATACCAGGTGCAGTGGCGTATTTAGGGGGGTGGCTTCCGGGCTTAAACCCCCCACGAAATCTTAGTATAGTAAAGTAAATGAAATATCTTGCAGAATTTTCACATTTCCAGGCAAAGCCCCCCCTGAAAGTTAGCAAAGCCCCTCCCGAAACAAAATCGTAAATACGCCACTGACCAGGTGGAATTAAAGAACAGTTTTAAATAGGATTAACATTTCGTTTCCGTTCTGTTTTTAACTTTAATATATTGGAACGATACACTCCATGTCTTCTTGCTATTTTTGTTATGTGATATACGTAGCAGACAGTTTTCTTTAGTTACATTTCTCTCGAAAATATGTTTCGTTTTGTTTGTGCTATAATGCAGTTTCAAAAATAAACCGGTTTATAAATGAAAAGTAGGAAAAAGTTTAAGAGAGGTACAGAACTGTTGCATTATTACTATTACTATTATTATTATTATTATTATTATTATTATTATTATTATTATTATTATTATTATTATTATTATTATTATTATTATTATTATTATTGATATTTAAAAACATTAGAATTACGTGCTTACGAGGATTCGTGTTGGGCCCCCTCCGAATAGAAAACCTGGATACGTGTCTGCACTGAATGATAGACGTATGAGTCAAGGTGTAGACGGGCGCGCTAGGCGATAGACTAGACAACATGAAAAATATATTAAGACCACAACTTGCAGATCTTCTTGCCGATTGGTGCTATTTGCAATGATATATCGGATCATATGGTATGTGGAACAAAGGATGGTCGGATAAGCGAGACCATGGTGTATTGGTGTTTCACGCACCTAAACCTGTAAACTGTTTGCATAAACAATTATCTTTCACTCCCTAGCTAAATTTGTTTGTATGATCACACACCTTGCCTCATAAAGTATAGTCTTATAAAGAAAAAAAATTTTTTCTTTTTAGCTAAAACCTAAAGAAAAGCCAACTTCAATTTTTTTCTCTTTATTAATGGCAAACTAGTCCACTTCATCACGATAAATCACGTTTGGTACTAAGATGTCTTTTTCTGTCCGTATATATCCTTCACACTTCGTTGGAGACAAAATTGTTTTTTCCCCAAGAAAACAGGATGAGAGAAATTATACAACAACATGAACAGAAAACAATAGCTATTAACAATAGTTCTCTAATCCTGGATAAATACGTCATTACAGCAAAATATCAGTAAGTTGTCCTTATTATATTGCTTCGGTTCTTATTAACATGAAAATTATAATGTTTTGTAAAAAAAAAAAAAAAAAAATGGGATGGGATGGGATTCGATGTGGTGTCAAAATCATAAAATAACTACGACTCCGCCACTCTATCCACCTAACCACGGAGGCTACGTTGTGTTGGCTCTTTTTTAAAAGAAGTAATCTTCATAACCATGGTGCGTATCGCTTCGAATCTTAAGATAAGAGTTTTTCTGTTTAATTCTATATTTTCGTACGACATCTTAGTTACAGAAGCTAATTTATATTTGGCAGGCAATCTACACACTAGGTTTTAACCAATAAATGCAACATATTAGTCCACTATCCATTCCTTGATTCAACTTCTCGATTCCCCTACTGAATTCCCTCCGCAATTGTGATCTGCTACTGAAAAAATCCCTGGAAATCATCGTTGCCAGTATACATAAAACCGAGCATAATTTTGTTTTTTTGCTTATATTTTTATTATTTTATTATATATTTTGGAAATATCTCCTTAGATGGATTGCATTCTATTATCTCCACTTACTAATAACTGAATTTTACCCATAAACGTAAGGAAAATGGAATAAATGCGAAAAATCTTGAGTTACAGTATACGCGCAATTTTTTTTGCGCATGGGAGTACATACTATGCTTCTAGGACAAATAGGAATGTCTCAGAAAACTGTTACCTGAGATACTGTTTTATACGGAAACCTGGGGTATTTGGGGAATATTGTTTTTCGCGGGCTTACTTTTGCACCTACAAGATTGAAATTTTGCAGATTTATTCAGTGCGCTCCTCAGTATTTTTCATATTTGTTTCAGATCTCTGCCTTAAAACAGGGGGAGGGGTCCACAGAGGTAATTTTTTTTAAAAAAAAAGGACATTTCTAACAGAAAATTCCTTTTTTCGTGATTTACCCGCCCCAGATACATGATGGAGACATGTGAAAGGTACCGTTTGAAAATTTGTTTTATTCTGAAGAGAATAATGCACAAATCATGATCCTAGGATAAATAGGAATGTCTGAGGAAATATTTATATTACATCTGGGGCATTGTGGGAATGTTCTTAGCTCATTGTTAAATAGTTTCCTCACCCTTACTACTCAAGATAGAAGCTTGAAATTTAGTACACCCCTTAGTATTTCCCAGTTGATTTTGAGATCTGTGCATTAACACAGGGGAGTCCAGAGAGGATCAAAATAAAAAAAAAATCCGATTACTCTCAAAATTTCCCGCTTCAGGGACATGATAGGGAAATGTGAATGTTACCGTTTCAAAAGCTGTTATATTCTAAATAGAGTTATGTATGTACACCTTGTCTCAAAAAGGTTGAGCGCATTCTTTATTGCTGTTTCGAGGCAAAAATTTTCTAAGTCCAACTTCGGGTATCTTCGGGAAAAAGTAAACCAGGTTCGAACCTCGAAGCCAACCTTTGCAATCGGGAAAAATCTTGCAGATGTGTTTTTCTTCTTTTAAATATAATAAGACTTGTTACCAATTATATATAAAAAAGCAACATTGATTGAAATACTTAATGATACAATATTTCGAAACTGTATTAATGCCAGCACATGCTTGTTTGTCATTTTGCTCTCCATACTTAATGGAATATTTAGATACGTAAACGAATCTTTCCATATGTAAAAGAATGGTGAAAGTTAAGACATAGAGCATTATTCTCTCCTGAGTACTAAAATAAAAGTCAAAGTAGAACAAAAACAGCGTTTGCGCTGGATATGAATGTAATTATTATCTTAAATAACGTTATATATCGCTAGAAGTATTATTCGTGGAGCGCTTGTGTTAGCTCAGTGGTACGCCGTTGGATTTCAAATCGTAAGGTCGAGGGTTCGATTCCCATCTGAGTCAATGTTTTTTATGAAATTCTATTTTCCGCAATGCATGAAAAATTATATAAAATAATTACATTAAAATACGTCAGTTGTATATATATAACATATAATCATTGCAGAACATAGTGATTATTATGTTTAAAATATAACAGGTGTTCACAGTACGCTGGTATTCTATGATATATGTGAATGTTAAATACAAATTAAGAAAATAATATCATCGCAATAAATAAATTATGTAGTGTATTTATTTGCAGCTATTTGTCATATAGGGGTTACT
Source organism: Thermobia domestica (assembly GCF_964235325.1). Taxonomy (NCBI): domain Eukaryota; kingdom Metazoa; phylum Arthropoda; class Insecta; order Zygentoma; family Lepismatidae; genus Thermobia; species Thermobia domestica. The sequence goes on along the minus strand of NC_137458.1, from coordinate 130,628,000 downwards.
TCTGAACATTCGTATTACAGCATGTCCTTGATATTCTTGAAAAATTATCCGAGGCATAAAAAGAGGGTATAAACAGAGAATCCAAAGTCGGAACGCTCGCAAGAAATTCGTGAACCCCAAAGGTCACGTGAGCAGACTGGAATTGTCCTTATGAAGCATGCCACAGCAGAAGGTCTTTACATAGATTTTCAATTCAATACCTGATATATGCTTTTGCAATGTGGAAGTGGTGATGCCTTTGGTCGCTCTCTCTCACTTTCTCGCTCGCTCACTCTGTATTTATATATATGAAAGTGGATGTATGTGTGTGTTTCGACATAATTCTGATATGTCTAGAGCAATTTTAACCATATTTCTTACAATCTGGAAAAGAGTACTGTCGGGATATATATCAAAAATGCTAGAAAGAGATCGATATTAGTATCGAAGCCATAGTTTCGTGGTCGCTTAGGTAAACAGTTCTACTTTCAATTCAAGTCCAATTAAGCTCCCATTAGCACCCAGGGTGGTTACGTAGCGACAAGAAAGTATCAAAATCAACCAATATTAGAGTCGAAGCGTAAGTTTTCAGTGCCGCATTTCCCATTAGTCCAACTAGGCCCGTGCCTAGAGGGCAACATATTTGAAGAGCGCAAAGTTTAAAATTTTAATTTTTTTCGTATGAAAAAGTTAAAAAAAATCGAGAGCAAATATACTATTTCATGAGCAGTGTTCTTTTACTATTCTAATATATTTAACGATAGCGTAAGAAATCTGAAAATAATTCAGAACATGTTTCCCATTTATTTTTTGTTACGTAATTGTAGCTGTAGCATCTAGTGAGTGGTATTTAACTGCAATAAATTCACTAATTAAGCATATTCGAATTAAGTTTTATTTGTAAGTTAGGGATCAAGGGACGGAGAAATGTGTAGTTATTGGGGGCGCCGAGAGCAAAAGTGCGTAGGGACGCCGAGCTTCTAAATGCAGCAATGTTCGCTAAATTAATTGGTAGAAATTTTAATACCATTTAAGACCAAATTTAGTCCTAGCAATGGCAGTATCCGTTTGCTGTCCTAGGAGGAATGAAAGGGACTGACATCAAAATTATAAAAAAAGACCTACATTAGTGTCGAATCTATAATTTTGGGGGTCTCTTAGGTAAAGATTGGAACTTCAGATGCCATGTAAGTTAAGCCCTCATTAACACAATGAAGGAGTTTGTGAAATTTGTGACATGTAGAAATAATTGAAAATAACCAATGTTAGTGTACAACCCATATCTTTCGTGGTCGCCAAGTTCTTTGGGAGCAGTTCTGATGACCTTTAAGTTTAAGTTCAACTTCCAGTAAGAGTAAAATCCCCCAGCACATCTAATAAGGAGAGAGTAGTTCTGGAATGTCTGGGACAACCATTACCAAACTTGGGGGACATATTACTTTCAATCTAAGAAGAAAATATTGTAGTAGTATGAAGTTATGGAAGTTGGGAGGTGTGACATGTAAAAATAATGTAAAACGACTGATCTTAGTGTTTTATCCATAATTTTCTCGGTCGTTGAGATGGATAGTGATGGTCCCAATGGAAGTTACATCCAAATTCATCCCCATCTTCACAGGATGATGGCCTGGGAGAGCTAAAAATAAAATCTCAAAAATTACTTAAATATTTGTCGAATTCGTAGTTTTCGGGGTGAGAAAGCGTTTCTAATAACTTTGGAAGGTAATTTGTACCCACGTCAAGATGGGCTTTTTAATCATATCAATTTCTCACCTTAAGAAGAAATTACCATTACAATTATGATATTAAGCCAACCTTCGCAATCGATGAAAAAATTATGTGGATGTATGTTTCGTCTTTTAAATGAAACAAGACATGTTAAAATCAAAGATGGAGTGGGTCAGTGGGTCGGTTGGTAAGTGGGTGAAATGGATCAAGATTTGTGAGTGGATCAGTGGATCGTGGGTCAAAAGGACGTGACCTACTGCGAAACACCACTCACCGTAACTCACACTGGCCCACCCGGTGACCACCCTTTTAGTCCAAAGATATTTCGTCCAAAGAACATTTCGTCCAGAGACATTTAATCCAAAGACATTTGGTCCAAAGGACAATTCGTCCAAATGACATTTCGTCCAAAATACAATTGGTCCAAAGGACATTTCGTCCAAAGGAGAATTGGTCCAAAGGACATTTCGTCCAGGGATGTTTAGTTCAAAGCACATTTCGTCCAAAGAATATTTGGTCCGGTAACGCTTGGGGGTCAAGGGTTTGTTTGTATTAGAAGAGTAAAAGTGATTCATATAACATTTTGACTCAGTAGCTTCCTATTTTTAAAGGAAATTTGAAATAGAGATTTATTCCGCAATTTTCATTTTGATAGAACAAATAATGCTGAGATATTCAGAAAAACGTAAACGCCTGAAAACAACATGGCCGAACAACAGGAGTGAGGGAAAGGTTGTAGTGTGAAGTATGTTGCTGCTAACATGACATCTAAAATTTTCATGTTGTGAATGAAATAGTTCTAAAATAAGTACCGGTAACTAAAATTAATGGAGTTTAAATTTGAGTAAGTTAAATATTAGGTATTCAAACCCTTGTGTTAGAAAAGTGAAAAATTATGTGTCAAGTATCTTTGAAGAAATGCTGAGAATAGAAAAATACACATGTGTGAAATATATTCTTAGTGTCCAAAGATAATACTCTTAAACAGTCACATTCTTGGCTGCAACATTGTGAAAAGTGATTGACAAATATAAGATGAAAGTTGGAACATTTCGTGTAGAATATACGTATCTTTTCAGGTTAACCACAAGTCTGGTTTCTATTTGTAGACTATTGATAGTGTGTAACTTCGGCAGACGTTTCTACATAATTAGTGAGTTGTATGACAAACCAGAATTGTTAACTTGTCTTGTATTTTTATTTCAGTGTTACTCCTTATGTAAATATAGTATATACTTTTGCTTTCACATTAATTTTCTCGGTACAGCGCAGTACATTTAAGATATCCATTGCAAAGTCTCAAACCAAATACAAGATTCACATGACCATGCGGAGGCAATGTTGTCCGCAAATGAAGAGGGAGTATGCTCTTCAAAGGGTTGCTTAACATTTTGGGAGATGAATTCCTTAACCAACGAAGGTACAACTGTATTTCTGCGAAGCTAAAACTGTATTTTTGTAAAATTATTAATGAAAGCAAAGAAAGGTGGCCATTTAGTTTTCAGGCGTTTACGTTTTTTCTGAATATCTCAACATATATTTGTTTTATCGAAAAGAAAATTGTGGAATAAATCTCTATTTCAAAATTTCCTTTAGAAATAAGAAGCTACACAAGTAACACTTCCCAAGTGTAACACTCCAATTTTGATAAAAATTTGGCAGGCAGATACTACACATAAAATAAGTAAATACGTGTTTTTTTTTATTTTCTGCGGAAAAACGGTTTTAGGGGGCAAAAGCCCCCACCCAAAATTTTGAAAGTTGTCGCCCGAAAGGCAAGAAGAAGTGGACCGAAATGAATGAAATCGTGCACAAATATTGTAGATGAAAAATGAGGGAATACGGGTTTCGTCTTTTTCTAGAAAGAATGGTTGGGTGGGGCGCGGACCCCTCCAAATCTTTGCTCATGAAATATCAAAAGTGCTAGTAACAGTATGTCAGAAGTGCCTAAATTTACATGAAGAATTGACACGAAACTTTGTGTATGGACAATATGCCAAAAATAAATGAACACGGGTTTTTTATTTTCTGCGAAAAAAGGGTTATAGGGTGCAAAAACTCCCACCCAAAGTTTTGAAAGTTGAAGCCCGAAACCCAAGAAGAAGTGGACCGAAGTGAATGAAATTGTATGTAGATATTGGATACGTAAAATAAGGCCTTTCGTGTTTCAGAAGTGTCTCCATCTGATTTCTTCAAATTTGGCAGATCAACAACAAGCACAAACAGTATAGTGTATTTTATAGCATTTCAGGAGGCATCTTTAACCCTTACAATTTTTTCCGCATAAACAAAAACACGTGTCGATTAATTTCCTGTTTGCTGTTGATGTGCCAAATTTGAAGCAAAACGGATAGGGATACTTCAGAAACACGAAAGACCTTATTTTACGTAGGGACTCTAAAATGTCTACCCACAATTTCATTTGCTTTGGTCCACTACTTCCTGCGCTATTACGGTAATATTTACTTTTTTTCGGAGAAGGCCTAGGCCCCAACACTGTTTTCCGCACAAATTAAAACACGTTTCGTTTATTGTTTTGCGAATTATCCCTATACGAGGTTTCGTTGCAATTCTCCATAATCTTTAAGAACCTCTGACGTATAATTATTTTCACTTTTGACATTTCGTAATCAACAGTTTAAAAGGTCCGTGATATACGCAACCGTTTTTTTTAATAGGAAAATACGAAACCCAATTACCTCAATTTACGTCTACAATATCTGTGCACAGTTTCATTCAATTCTGTACACTTCTTCTTGCCTTTTAGGCCTCAAATTTCAAAATTTTTGGTGGGGGATTTTGTCCCTTAAAACCGTTTTTCCTCAGAAAATAAACTCGCATTCGTTTATTTTTTGCGTATTGTCCCTACACAATATATCGTTCCAATTCTTCATGTCCTTTAAGCACTTCTGACATACTGTTATTCGCACTTTTGATGTTTCACGATCAAAGTTTTGTAGGGTTCTGTGTCCCACCCGAACTTTTTCTTTTTTTGAGGAAAATACGAAACCAGTATTCCCTCATTTTATGTCTACAATATCTCTGCACAATTTCATTCACTTTGGTTCATTTCTTGTGACCTTTCGGGCCTCAAGTTTGAAACCTTTGGATGGGGGCTTTTGCCCCCTAAAACCGTTCTTTCGCAGAAAATAAAAAAACGTATTTATTTATTTTTTGCGTATTGTCCCTACTCAAAGTTTCGTTGCAATTCTTCATGTTCTTTACACACATCTGACATACTGTTATTAGTACTTTTGATATTTCGTGATCAAAGGTTTGGAGGGGTCTGTGCCCCACGTAACCATTTTTTCCAGGAAAATACGAAACACGTATTCCCTCATTTTACGTCTGCAATATCTGTGCACAATTTCGTTCACTTCGGTCCATCTCTTCTTGCCTTTCGGGCGTCAACTTTCAAAATTTTGTGTAGGGGCTTTTGCCCCCCCTAAAACCACTTTTCCGCAGAAAAACACGTATTCGTTTATTTTGTGTGTAGTATCTACCTGCCTATTTTTTTTTCAAAATCGGAGTGTTACATTTGGGAGGTATTACTTGTGAGTCATAATGTTATATGCATCACTTTTACTCTTCTAATAGAAGCAAACCCTTGACCCCCAAGCGTTACCGGACCAAATGTTCTTTGGACGAAATGTGCTTTGAACTAAACATCCCTGGACGAAATGTCCCTTGGACCAATTGTCTTTTGGACGAAATGCCCTTTGGACCAAATATCTTTTGGACCAATTGTGTTTTGGGCGAAATGTCCTTTGGACCAATTGTCTTTTGCACCAATTGTGTTTTGGGCGAAATGTCCCTGGACCAAATGTGTTTGGACTAAATGTCTCTGGACGAAAATCCTTTGGACGAAATGTTCTTTGGACCAATTGGCTTTTGGACGAAATGTCCTTTGGACCAATTGGCTTTTGGACGAAATGTCCTTTGGACGAAATGTTCTTTAAACCAATTGTGTTTTGGACGAAATGTCCTTTGGACCAAATGTCTTTTGGACGAAATGTCCTTTGGACCAATTGTCTTTTGGACAAAATGTTCTTTGGAGAAATTGTCCTTTGGACCAAATGTCCCTGGACCAAATGTGTTTGGGCTAAATGTCTCTGGACGAAATATCTTTGGACGAAACGACCCCAACTACCTACCGTCCCATTCTGTTCTGCGCATTGTAGACAGCATCTTCTGAACACTGGTGAGCTTGTCTACGTTTTACTTTCAATATCTCCATTTTTCTTCTTCTGAATCTCCATTTCTAATGAAAAAAGCTCAGGCATTTTTGAATTTTGATATTTCAATTGTAAGAGTGGCAATAGCAATAGGAGTTCAATTTTGAGATACAGCTTGTGAGCTTTTAGAGAAGTTAACTGCTGGAAAAAAAATTTGAATCACCTGTAATATATGAATTATTATACCTAGTATAAAAAACTGAAATTAACTATGTCTGCGTGATTATCACGGTCAAATTGCAAAGTCAAATGAAATGGCATTTGGTATATAATCAGGCCCCAATCCCAACTGGGGAGTTATCATACGCATATCACTTTCATTATAACACATATCCTTAGTGGGGAGTAGGTGTCCGAATTTTTGCGAAAAACTGAGTATCTTACAAGCCGTTCAACTTAGAGAGCTCAAATTCAGTATATAACTCTTTACTAAAAATAAACACAACGTGTCCTGGCATTTTTAAAAATGTGTTTTATGAGCAGGGGGGAGATTTTCTATATATTGAAAATTGGTAGTGGGTTGATTGTAAAAATTATCGAAAACGATTGATATTAGTTGAGAAACTAACTGAGGAATGAAAACTACAGTCCTTTGCATTTTATACCCACTGCTTTCTAATATAATAATTGCTGAAGCTGGTGTTTAATATATGGATCGTTCAGAGCATAAGGCAATCAAAGCATAAAGTTGTGAGAAAAATAGACATAACATTTGTATTCCAAGCTTAATTTCATGAGCATTTTAAATTAGTACGACATGCTTAATTATATGGAAAACTAGTTTTTCTTTCTTTTCTTCTTACGTTGGTCTAATTTATCTTGATTTGATACTTTCAAATTTCATCCTGTTTTCTACTAAAATGTATATGTAAGCCAAGAAAGAAATAATTATATATGATAAATTTAAATTCATCTTAATTTGGAATATGAGAAACACTTTACCATTGTATATCGTAGTCAGATCCACCAGTATTGTAACAGAGCGGTGCTTGAGCGATTGACGATAGGAATTCAAACTCCGATAAGTGAAAATTTCAGTCTTGTTTTATTTCAAGTGTAACCTCTTTAGTCAGTGGAGAGAAGGACGTAGATCATGGGTCAGAGTTGATTACGTTGGTGGGTCGGAGTTGGTCACAATGGTTCAGAGTGGTTCATAGTTGGTTGTGGGTCAATTCTGTATTCTACCATTAATTTCATAATTCGCAATCACCCTGTCCTTTAGCTTAAAGACACAATCATGGAACGTAGAATTTAATATTAGTGATGTAATAAACCCATAATGGGTCGCTTCTTGTTTTACCTTGATGCATTATACTTTTGCAATGGTAAGACAAGTGTTTACCTCTTCTGGGTAGTTTCACAGTTTCACATTTGTAGAGGTGGTCAAGGAGTTTTCAATGAAGGATTTATTACCATCTTGAACGCTCGCTATTTTGCACAAGTTACCATAAAGACTCGGGACTCTTACCATTTTTCTAAATTTTAATAATACTTTTAAATGACATACTACTTGATTCCCCTTACTATTTTCAAATTTTAAGTTGCACCCCTCCTGAGACCCACCGGGGGACCTTGGGGCAAATCTTTTTCCTCGACACGGGGTACCTTTGAAATTATAAAATACATGTTTTCCGGTGTTGACATCTGTTTCATCGTTTCAGACTTTTGTTAGTGTCAACGGGCTTCATGGATACCATGCTTCTTTATTCTCTTAGTTTTCAGATACAAGCCCCCATGTCGTAAGCGTCAGTGGACCACCGATGCGCAACTGGCGACATTTCGCCAAAAGTTGGTGATTCCGCAGCTACGATCCGTGGTGGCCCCACTTCGGTTTTGAAAATTATACCACCAGCGGCAGAGACTCAACGAAACGAAAACGAACCACAAAATTTCTCCCCCAAAATATGTTAAATCGCCCATATGCTTGATTTGTTTATATTCAGGTGAGTGTAAAAACACTAGGGGAAAAAAGTAAGTATCCCAAGGTGGGCGCGAATCTTCAACCTTAAGTTTACTTGCCGCATATTCTTCTGACTTCGCCACGGAAACGATTAAGAAAATCTCGCTTGTAGAAGGATAAATTATTGAGGTCTTAATTTATCCAATCAAACAAATCCCTCTATCTCGAGTTCTGTGAGATGGTACTGTGAACCGTTTCGAGATTTATTGCTTTCTGGTGGGGTACTATCTATGTGCAAAATTTGAGAAAATCGCCGACGCGCACCTTCGGAAACTCTCCTCTTTAGTGCAATGTTGACAAGAGATGGTGTGGGTCAATGAAACCTTGATCCACAAAATACTGACCCACTACACATCGTGACCCACAATGACTCAACACCCAACATGACCCATTCACCCACCATGACCCACTTTGACCCACCACCAACTATAAATAACTCTGAACCATTGTGACCAACTCCGACCCACTAAAATACATCGTCATTAAGTTTGATCCATTATCCACGCAATCCTCTCTACTGACTTATGAGGTTATATTTGTAATAAACCAATTTTTTCCAGTAGTTAGGTCCTCTAAAAACTCATAGCCTGCATCTCAAAAGCCAAGCAGTAAGTCCTATTGCCATTGTTACATCTGGAAATATCAAAATCCAAAAGAGCCTGAACTTCTTTCTTCATTACAACCAAATGAAAAAAGAAGAAAAATGGAGGTCTTGAAAGTAACACGTAGACAAAGTTGCCAGTGTTCAGAAAATGCTATCTAGAAGGCACTGAGCAGAATGGGTTGGTGGGTCAATGGGTCAGTGTGAGTCACAGTGATGGTGTTTTGCAGTGGGTCACGCCTTGCTGACCTACGATCCACTGACCCACTCACAAATCTTGACCCATTTGACCCACCGACCAACTCAATCTCTGATTTTACATTTAGTATATCATTTAAAAGACGAAACATACATCTACACATTTTTTTCTCGATTGCGAAGGCTAGCCTGATACATATACTAGTTGAGATGGTAATTTCTTCTTAAGGTGAGAAATTGATATGATTAAAGAGCCCATCTTGAAGTGGTTACAAACTACATTCCAAAGTTATTAGAAACGCTTTCGCGACCCCAGAAAACTATTACTTCGACAAATATTTAAGTAAGTTTTTACATTTTATTAATCATATCTCCAAGCCCCTCATCCTGTAAAGATAGGGATGAATTTGGATATAACGCCATTGAGTGCCTCACTACTCATCTCAACGACCGAGAAAACAATGGATAACACTCTACAATCAGTCATTTTACACTATTTTTACATGCCACTCTTCCCAACTTCTATCCCTTGAAGTATCTGAATTCCACAATATTTTTTCCTTAGATTGAAAGTAATATGTTTCCCATGTTAGGTAAAAGTTGCTCCAGACATTCCGGAGTTTCGCTGGAATATACACGTATACATACATCAAAACATTTAGAGCTATGTGAGCAATGCTTTTGATGTTGCTCCTGTAAATTCAAAATCCAGGAGGCATAGTCGCTCATACCAAAACGTGGCATTAAATGACATTGTGTTTGTAACAGTGTCACGAACTCAAACTATGGATTTGACACTAATCTCAGTCACTTGAGACATTTTATTTTTCATCCTTTATCGCCCGTCATAATAATGGGTTTTGAATCAATTGAATTGATTTTGAGTTTAACGTCCCGTCAGCAGTGAGGCTATATGAGACGTAGACCTACTAATTAACGCGAACTACATGAGCTCTCGCTGGGGGCCGAATCTGGGTCTCCCACACCGAAAGCGTGTACTCTATACGCTTAACCACAAAGGAGCTTTACGGTGAGAGTTAAATTTGGACTTTAACGCTTTCGGAGTTGTAATTATTAATTTCTGCAACAACGAGAACTATGGATTCGACACTAATATCGATCGCTTTTACTTTATATATATTGGCGGAGAGAAAGGGACCACATCCATATACAAAAGCCTTGCAGATTATTGAACCGAAATCCTTTGGAAAGAAATCCTATTCTGCCTTCTTTCTCGAGTATAAATAAGTCTCTTAGACATGACTTCGTGTTCGTAAATTTCCTGTTTACATAGTTTTGGGGATCGGGAGTTTTGTGTCTGTAACGAAGATTGGAGTTTGTATAATAATTTCTGTTTATACCCGAATAGTCTCTTTACCTTTCAGAAAGCGTAAATCACTTGCTGTAATGAGAAAATTCAGAAGTAACTTCCGATGACAAATAGCTCCAAATAAATACACTACATAATTTATTTATTGCGATGATATTATTTTCTTAATTTGTATTTAACATTCACATATATCATAGAATACCAACGTACTGTGAATACCTGTTATATTTTAAACATAATAATCACTTTTTTCTGCAATGATTGTATGTTATATATATACAACTAACGTATTTTAATGTAATTATTTTATATAATTTTTCATGCATTGCGGAAAATAGAATTTCATAAAAAAACATTGACTCAGATGGGAATCGAACCCTCGACCTTACGATTTGAAATCCAACGGCGTACCACTTTTTTTATTTATTTTATTATTATTATTATTATTCACTTATTATTTACATTATTGTCGAATTACAATAATAAAGTTACATAATTGACAGTTATAATTACATTGTCAGTACAGAATGTGTAATATAAAAATTATAAAGATTGACCATAGAAGAGATAATTCAGATAATTAGCAAATAATATTTTCTTTCTTGGCGGAGGAAATTTACCATATCGTAAACACAGGAAGTCCTTGTACGTGTGACGTGCTTCAGGAGAACAAGGAGACAGAATAAATTCAATTGTGTTCGCACTCAGCCAAATGACAGAATGATGTTTCTGTTTTGGAAAATACTTGAAATCAGGTACAGGAGCATTTGGACAGTAACACAGTCGCAGCTGATTTTACACAGGTATTGAATCATTTCACAATAGATTTTCCAAACTGGTGTTGATCTGTTGCAAAGCGTGAAACGATGTTCCAACGTATCCACTTTTCCACAGATATCACATCGATTGTCGTCAGTAATCTGGAGATGATGTCGTTTTGCCTTAGTGTCTATGATGTTATTAACAACCCTGTACCATAACGAACGAGCTGAAGTTGATATAAAATTGAAGGAAATGTTCCTCCAGATCTGTTTCCAATTCTCATTTGGTAATGTGAAGATTATGTGATGACAGCGGCTATTTTGTTGTTGTAAAAGCAGAGTATAAAGAAGTTTCACACGTTGAGGAAGATTTTGGGCGCCACTGGCAGACAAATAAAAATAAGTACATAGAACCTCTGTAAAATACCAAAATTCGGGAGGAATGAGAGGCAAAGACACTGGTAATGTTTTATCATTGGTAGCGACGAGAGATGAAAGTAATGTAGTGCTGAGTTGATCTCCAATGCCTTGAATGTTTTGGAATCCTCTGTGGTAAAATAAAGCTTTCATTTTACTTTCAACATGTATCAAGTTCAATCCTCCTTCATGATATGGCAAACATGTAGCTGGATAGCGTACTCGAAAAATCATACCTGCCCACATAAACCAGTTACCTATACTTGTAAATTTGTGAATATAAGGTTTAGGCATTGGCAAAATTTGACAGATATACCACAACTTGGAAAAGGCATATGTATTCACAAAATATGCACGAGATATCAACGAAAGTTGACGATATTGGTGTTGATGCAAAACAGATCTCACCCTCAGAAAAACATCTTCATAATTTTTTGATATGCTGTCATGTAAGTTGCGAGAAAAATAAATGCCCAATATTTTCATAACCGGCACTACTTTCTGAAAATGGTCATATGAATTTGTAAAACCATTTCCTAAGGGCATGAGTTTAGTCTTTACTCGATTAAGAAGTGCACCTGAATATTCAGAATATTTTTGAACACAGTCTTCAACAAGTTCTAAATCCTGTGGGTCTCTCAAAAACACATTAACGTCATCAGCAAAACTACACACTTTGATAGGAACATTACAGATACGAAGACCTTGTATACGTTGATTGATGTTGTATAGTAAAGGGCATATAGAAATTATAAATAGAGTCATACTTAATGGACAGCCTTGCCTGACACTACGTTTTATAGCAATAGGAGTTGTCAGAAAACGATTTGAAATCCAACGGCGTACCACTGAGCTAACACAAGCGCTCCACGAGTAATACTTCTAGCGATATATAACGTTATTTAAGATAATAATTACATTCATATCCACTGCAAACGCTGTTTTTGTTCTACTTTGACTTTTATTTTAGTACTCAGGAGAGAATAATGTTCTATGTCTTAATTTTCACCATTCTTTTACATATGGAAAGATTCGTTTACGTATCTAAATATTCCATTAAGTATGGAGAGCAAAATGACAAACAAGCATGTGCTGGCATTAATACAGTTTCGAAATATTGTATCATTAAGTATTTCAATCAATGTTGCTTTTTTATATATAATTGGTAACAAGTCTTATTATATTTAAAAGAAGAAAAACACATCTGCAAGATTTTTCCCGATTGCAAAGGTTGGTTTCGAGGTTCGAACCTGGTTTACTTTTTCCCGAAGATACCCGAAGTTGGACTTAGAAAATTTTTGCCTCGAAACAGCAATAAAGAATGCGCTCAACCTTTTTGAGACAAGGCGTACCTATCTCTACTAGTTTTTGGCATCCAAGCAGCCCATTTATTGTAATATACCATGTAAAATAGTCTCGTATCATAATATGTGATATACAACAAATGTTATATTATATATTATGAACATTACGGAAGTTAAAGAAATATTTGGAGAGCTTCGAAATGTGGTGTTGGAGGAAGATGGAGAAGATAAAATGGACAGAGAGAGCAACAAACGGAGATGTTTTAAAACGGATAGGAGAGAAGAGGACACTTCTCAGCACCATTCTTCGTAGAAAGGCCAATTGCATTGGACACATCTTGCGAAAAAAATAGTCTTCTTAACACCGCCATTGAAGGAAAGATGGAAGAAGAACACAGCTGATCCAAGATTTGAAAGATAGGAGAAAATATTGGGAATTAAAAGAGGAAGCTGAAGATCGAGAAAAGTGGAAGAAACATTTCCAGGTCAAAATCTAAAATTGAATAAAAAAAAATCCTCATTAGTCCCAGGATCTGCCGAAAGGCAGTTATTATTATTATTATTATTATTATTATTATTATTATTATTATTATTATTATTATTATTATTATTATTATTATTATTATTATTATTATTACTGTTATTATTATCATTCGTAATTCGTGATACGCTGCAACACATTAAAGCCTCAAAATAGTTAGGAAAGCGAACAATCCAGAAGTTATGTAGTCCTATTGCGTTCATGGGAAAGAAAACAATAATAATTTCAGTCTGTCAGTATAATTATGCTAAATTACTATAGACTGCCAATTGTTCATTCAGAGAATTTATGAAGTTCACTTTATCGCAATAGTTTTATACAAACTACATATAGGCTACGGATAATAGTTTTATACAAAGTAGATAATCGATTATTATTATTATTATTATTATTATTATTATTATTATTATTATTATTATTATTATTATTATTATTATTATTATTATTATTATTATTATTATTATATTTGAAGTACAATTAATATCACGACATTAGTTTTAATTAACTGAATTGAGCTGAAAATTAAATCTTGATCTCGAAAGATTAACTATTAAGTTTATGCGTTCTATAATTTTCTAAAGTAATAAATGCTGCAATTGGTTTCAAGGCTGTTTCTGAGTGAATACTTTCTTCAAAATAATATTAAAAATTATAGAAAGATTTTCGAGACATTCGAGTCGAGTCGAGATTTTCACGAGCAGTCTCGACTCGACTCGTGTCTCGACTCGAAAAATCGAGTCGAGAAATAGGTTTGTCTCCACTCGTCTCGAATTTTACAACGTTTGTCTCGACTCGAATTCGAGTCGAGTCGAGTCGAGATTCGAGACATGTCTCGACTCGAGCGCATCCCTACACCGTCCCTTAAGAGTAATAACAGAAAGTCTGTCAGTAACAAATTCAACCCGTTTAATTGCTGGTAATATACGTTTATGAGCGAAAAACTCTGTTCCTAACTGGTGATTTTTATTTCCTTCCCCGTAAAAGAACGTAAAATTTCCGGAATTCACAAATCCATTTCCTTCCCACCTAACTTCCTGAACTCCTACTATGTCCATCCTGTATTTCTCTAACTCACTCGTTACGGATTTTAACGCGCCTGCCTTATAAAGACTCTTAATATTCCATGTTCCAAATCTCATGTCCATTTTCTTTTGCTGAGGTCGTGCCAAGTTATCAATCCTTGTCCGAGGCTTTTGTGAATATTTCTGAACAAATACTTTTTTTTCACAGGATGAGGTTGTTAGCCCTACCCAAACCCCCAAGCTGGAGGACCACTCCTAGTCGGCTGTCCGCGACTACTTATTCAGTATATTCGCAGCTAACCTCTATATCTAGAGGCCTTCTCCTCGATCCGCAACCTGAGGATGCGCCATGTCGTGGTGACAGGAACCCTCGTTACACGGCCCAAACAGACTTCATTAGAAAAATTCAGATGATGATATGTGGGAGGTGAAATAGAAATACTATGGTAAGATGCATACTAAAGCATCAGAAGTGACGCAAGTGCTCATACTATAGTGAAATAAGAATGCAGAGAAATATAATAGTACTGGTATGGACTGGTCGCAGATGTCTCTACTAACCATTTACTTCATACATAAGGTCGTATGGGCTCCGTTGAAATCGGAATATATATATATATATATATATATATATATATATATATATATATATATATATATATATATATATACAGGGTGCGAATTACCGGGGGGGATGAGGGGGATTTTCCCCCTCAATCACATTTTGTTCCCCCCCAAAGAAGTCAGCTGAAGTATCCCCACCGGGGATGCTCGCTTTCCCCCTCAAACTATGCTTAATGTAACTCCAAATTTCACTGATTTTTGTTATTTCTTGTAAATTTAATCTTCTAGCTGTATTTCGAAATGATCGATGTAAACTGTTCAGTTTTGGTCATTTCTACTTACCACCTAATTACCCACTATTTTCAACGTTGTTTAGTAGAACTATATTATTATGACTACGGTTGTTACTTGCAACTGTACCTTCGTACCCTTCAGTTCGTCATCGTTTGTGAATTTGAATGTACTAATTGCGTATAACAAAGCCACATATAGATTTATAAATGTTCTTAGCGGTTGGCCAAGAAGAAGTAAACAAATAGCTTCTTCTACCATACTTGGCGAAGTTCGGATATGTCTTATTCATCCTCTATATTTGTATCGATTATCATCTTATTTTAAGTTTTGTTATAACGTGTTATTTCATTTTCCAGTGTACTCTTTGTTAGCACATGGTCTTCATTCCCTAGTAGGTTGTGTGTATGCAACTCAAAAGTTGCATTTAATTTGTGATAATTAGCATAGTAATCATTGCTTTTACAGTTTACGGAAATGAAATTTTGAAACTGTACTCAAAATCTGAGATATAGGTATTCTCTCGTAAGTATATGTTAACGTACACGCTGGGGAATACGCTCCTAGTGAGCAGACATGTTAATGAAGGTGATTTTTAGGTGAATAAGCGAATAATTCAAGATTTGTTTCAGCATTTGTTAATACGGCTGGTTCTCCGTGTCATTGTCCGTGTCTGTATAAGCATTTCAACTGGAGCGGGTTTTTTTAAAGTTAACCCTTCATTTTTCCATCTTTTCGCTGTACAGTTTGCTGTCCACGCAATTAATGTTGTCTGAAAAACTTCAGTGTAATGTTTTACTTTATTTGAATAATGTAGCCCATAGTGAATCAACTCATCTTCAACCTAACAGTAAAGTAATTTTTAAGTGTTGACTTTCCGTGCCCATCGTGGAATCGATATTTGGAGAAAAAAAGTCGTGATGAGCACAGCTTTAGCGGGAAGTAAAAGCACAAGCTCGAAATTTGAATTGAGAGATTTTAAATAGTTGGCCTTCGATTTGACCTTGATGTGAGAAGTCGGGACCAGCAACAATCCATTTCTTATTTGATAGGCTAATATCTAGATTTTCTTTAAAAAAAAAAAAAAAATGTCCGGTTTAACTGATAATTTTAGTGGTTTTCACAAGACTGAAGTAGGTTTCTTTTCGCATGTATTAATGCAAAGTGGAAGCTTTCAATATGAGTGGAAAAATTAACATATGCTTGTGATCATGGCTATCGCTCGAGCCAAATTATTAACTAAATAAACCTTAGAGAGCTACGGGGACAAGAGTGAGTACAACATTAAAACACGTTCAGAAAGGTTTAGTGGGGTGTGTGTATGTCAGACAATATATATGTGCATAGTTATTGTCGGTAGATTTATTAAATTAATAAATCTCTCATTTATTACAGGTCACACACACACACACATATATTATATATATATATATATATATATATATATATAGGGGGTAAGGCATTTATTGTCTCATTTTGAAATTTGAACCTTCAGACTATGTCCTTTGGCCTAATTTTATCCCCCCCAATATAGATTATCTAATTCGCACACTGTATATATAAATATATATATATATATATATATATATATATATATATATATATATATATATATATATATATATATATATATATATATATATATATATATATATATATATATATATATATTCGTAAATTAAGTATTTTTGTCCTTTCTTTCCGTTCATTCTAATTAAGGAAACGTATCATGAAGTTTTGTAAATAGCATTTTGATCTTAAGAAAATTGTAAAACTAAGGGGTAGATGATACCCAAAAGAAATTATAGCTTTGCCCAATTGTTAACAATCACAATTGTTGTTCTCCCCGCTCTTCATAAACGGTGCCCCACAGGAACTCCTATAACCAAGAAATGTTCTCTCTCTCTTTTTTTTCCCAATTTTTTATTCGATTACATAACTTACCATTTAAAATTTTCGAGTGACCTCCAGTGGAGTGACACCAAACCGTGAGGGAAAATCCCATTTTGTGGGATTTTTTAACGTTAATTTTTCAAAAAGGAATAATGGGAATTTTCCTCGAAATTGACAGCATATGTGAGATTTTCATACTTCACCAACACCAACAAAATTATCTGTGCTCGATAAGTTAACTGAGTCTTCAATAAGCTTTAAACTAATTTTAATTGTCAAATTGTGTTGCTGAAAAAAAAAAAAACTTGCTAGTACAGAAGTGATTTTGTACAGTGATTTGGTGTTCTCAAAAGAAAAAGCACCAAGGAAGTAAATTGTATTCTAGTATTTAAAAAAAAGAAAGAAAGAAAGGAAAAGAAAATTAACGGAAGAGAGTAGAAAAGCAAACGAGAAACAACCAACTCCAGGAACTCTTAAATGAAATAACTGGAGATTCTTCAGTGAAGAATGAAGTTTTCCTATTATAATTATGTTCAGTAGAAGATGAAAATTCGTGCCTCAAAGATATGATGACTCAAAGAAGTGATGAAAATTCTTATTCCTAAATGTAGAAGATTGAAGCGTACAGAAAAATAATTCAAATATTGAAGAAAGTTAGTGTCAAAGGGTAGCTTTATTTTTCTTACTTTATAAGTTTTTAATATTTTTGTAGTGTAAGATGGGAAATTCAAGAGGGAAATGGGAATTTCTGCCTCTCAATATGAAATTTTGTAAAGTTTAAGGTTGGCATCATTGCTCCAGTGCCCTGTAATAGGGCCCCCTGTGAGAAAAGCAACAAGCTCTATTCAATGCACCCTATATTTCTCTCCTTCAATTTTTTGTTTCATTTTTTTATCTTCACTCGTTTTGTGGATTATAAGCAGTAGGCGCTTTATCTGAGTGTGCAAGAACTTACATTTGAATTGTGACCATTTTGTAAACGGTACTTCACACGAAAAAAAAAAAAAAAAAAAAAAATCTTCAAAATTTGCTTCATGTGGCATTTTCAGTGATATACCTAATGATACATCTTCCTATTTAAAACCTTTCCAGTGATCTCCTAATACCGCATGATGACACTATTTAATATTATTCAATTCACCTATTTTTTCTCAGGGGTTATTTTGGTCTCATATGAAAGCATTTTAAGTGTCTCAAAAATATTCAAAAATACTAAAAAAAATTCCTTTATACCTAGGTATACATTCAAAACAACGTTTGGAAGATGATTTGTGACACCAAGATAAGACAAAAAGTATAGTCCAACCTGGGTGCATATCCGTCATTTCTGAGTTAGTATAGGATGCCAAAAACATTACAAAATGAACTTCAAAGGTCCGTAGCTCCAGGGTCGTACTGGCCAGGCGGGAAACCGGGAAATTTCCCGGTGAGCCCTGGACGGTGAATATTTTAGTGGGCCCTCCGCCTCGTATCGTAAAGGCCAACATACACTAGCGTATTTTCAGCGCGCATTTTCGGTCCGCAAAATGATGTCGTAAATTTCGGTCCGTAAGTTGGCCCATACACCTAGCGTAAAAATAGGCGCGTAAAAGAAGAAAAAGAAGCGGTCAGTTTTCGCTCTTCCTTTTGCCTGTTGTTTCAGTTTCAGCACGTGGTCGTTTTCCAGTTTGCTCAAGTTGTTTGAACAGAACAGATCTATGTTTTAAATGCAGGTCCTATAAACATTATGCTATTAAGGAAACGAATAAAAAGAAAGAACAAAACAATAGAAACATTTGGACTAGCAAGTGATATTCAATGTAGAAGTACTTTTTATTTCTTTTCATAGTATCAGAATGTGAAAATTCCCATAGAATGTTTTAACAAAGTTAAATCAGACAGATTTTTTTTTTTAAAAAAAAAAGAAAGAACGAACGAAAGAAAAACAAAAGCTAAATCCATGATTTTGCGAAAGCAGTAATTCAATTTAATAAATTTTCTTACTAAATTTGTTAGATTTCTCGAATAAATAAATAAATAAATCTACCCACTGTGGCGTAACATATCTCATGGAACCAGGGCCTACCATCCAGCTTGTGCCACTCATGCCTTTAGGGCAGGGTGCGAATCCCGGGGCGGAATTTCCTTCTATTTTGTTTTAATCCCTTCCAAAAGCAACAAATTGAAACACTGGTCCCTCACAAAGCAATCAACTATCTCCTGTTAGGAACTATTTTATCCCCCTTCAAATACACACAACCTAATTCGCACACTGCTATTGGGTAATATATGCTCAGCACATCTGCTGCTCTTGTAGGATCTAGTCCTTAATGAAAGGGTCAACAAAAAGAAGGAAAGTCAACCGACTCCAAGTACAAACAAACCAAGTTTTAATTTCGAAGTGTGACTTGACAAGCTATTTAAAAGTTACAAAGAATATCTAGAATAATTAAAATTTTATATTTAGAAAACGAATTAACACTTAATCTGGAATATAACATAACCAAATGAAAACAATATCAATTGTATTGTTGTACTTTACTAATATGAAATGCGGCAACTAATTCACTCTCCTGTTTTCTTTCACAATCTTTGAAGCATAGCGTTTGTTCTAACAGTGACGATATTAATGCACCATGCTACATTACATTGGATAGTACATTTGCTCATAATAAGAAGTTTTTGGAAGTTAAAATATCTTTTTAAGATAAAAAATACTTTACCTTAAATACAACTAATTTTTAAATATATAAGTGCTTGTGTTATCCCTTATCCATTTAGCAACTCTGGAATAGATTGCTTTATATTTAGAATAGTTCTCATCAGAGTCGTAGCTAAGTTGAGGGGGCCAGCGGGGCGGTGGTCCCGGGCGCTGATAGCAAGAGGGTGCCGAAGAAGCAAGAAGAAAGGAAAGTATTGGAAATGATCATAGATTTGTTAAAAATTTTCTTGCTCGCTACGCCCGCAATCCAAATGTTTCAATAAGAGTCAGAACAAGTTTTTACTTATTACTTTAAAAAAAGCTATTATATATGATTTCTTAATGACGATGTGACATACATGCTGCCAAGTAATGACTTACAGTGTAAACAAGAGCGTTTTCAAAATCAGAAACGGTCACAGTCTTGAATACGTACGAATTACGCATTTTGATGATGATGAGTTTGGTTAGTTAATCACGTTTTTCTAACCAATCCTTTTAATCATGACGGTGAGAATAAAGGTATGAAAAATGAAAGGAGTGAAGAGACACGCAAGTTGTTGTTTGCGCGGGGATATTAAAAATGAAGGTAAACAAGGAGAATAATAACGTTCTTGAATTTGAAACAGTTGTAGAATAGGGGCTTAATGGGTCAGAAGTTTACTCCACGAATTTCGTCTTTTTGAAAGACTGATCGCTACCAGTGTTTTTTTTTTTATTTCATTGACATATGAAATGCTTCCAATTTAAAGAAATTTATTGGGATCATTTCTCCATTAAATACTTGTATCGCCAGGATTCTTTTTTGTGCTTACGTATCTAGTTGTGTGATATTTTTTTTATTTATCTACATACATACAAAATGCACACACACATTATATATATATATATATATATATATATATATATATATATATATATATATATATATATATATATATATATATATATATATATATATATATATATATATATATATGTGTGTGTGTGTGTGTGTGTGTGTGTGTGTATTTTAATATTTTTATTAATAAAAGTAACCTTAAATTCAGAATTTTCAGTCATTAAGAAATTAAGTAAGTACTATAATTTTATACATACACTATGTGATCAAAAGTATCCGCACACCCGGCTGAAAATGACTTAGAAGTTAGTGGCGTCCTCCATCGGTACTGCTGGAATTCAATATGGTGTTGGCTCACCCTTAGCCTTGATAACAGCTTCCACCCTTGCAGGCATACTTTCAATCAGGTTCTGGAAGGTTTCTTGGGGAATGGCAGCCCATTCTTCACGAAGTACTGAACTGAGGAGAGGTATCGATGTAGGTTGGTGAGGCCTGCCACAATCGGCGTTCCAAAACATCCCAAAGGTGTTCTATAGGCTTCAAGTCAGGACTCTGTGCAGGCCAGTCCATCACAGGGATGTTGTGGTTGTGTAACCACTCCGCCACAGGCCATGCAGTATGAACAGGTGCTCGATCGTGTTGAAAGATGCAATCGCCATCCCCGAATTGCTCTTCAACAGTGGGAAGCAAGAAGGTGCTTAAAACATCAATGTAGGTCTGCGCTGTGAGAGTGCCACGCAAAACAACAAGGGGTGTAAGCCCCCTCCAAGAAAAATACGACCACACAATAACATCATCACCTCCGAATTTTACTGTTGGCACTTCACATGCTGACAGATGACGTTTACCGGGCATTCGCCATACCCACACCCTGCCATCGGATAGCCACATTGTGTACCGTGATTCGTCACTCCACACAACGTTTTTCCACTATTCAATCGTCCAATGTTTACGCTCCTTACACCAAGCGAGGTATTTACCTGCGTGATGTGTGGCTTATGAGCAGCCACTCGACCATGAAATCCAAGTTTTCTCACCTCACGCCTGTCATAGTACTTGGAGTGGATCCTGATGCAGTTTGGAATTTGTGTGATGGTCTGGATAGATGTCAGTCTATTACACTTTACGACGCTTTTCAACAGTCGACGGTCTCTGTCAGTCAACAGACGAGGTCGGCCTGTACGCTTTTGTGCTGTACGTGTCCCTTCACGTTTCTACTTCACTATCACATCAGACACAGTGGACCTAGGGATGTTTAGGAGTGTGGAAATCTCGCGTACAGACTTCTGACACAAGTGACACCCAATCACCTGACCACGTTTGAAGTCCGTGAGTTCCACGGAGCGCTCCATTCTCCTTTCTCACGATGTCTAATGACTACTGGGAAAAAATCAAATGAAATCTTTGAGTTTTACGTCCCACAGTTATGCCGGTTAGGCTAAAGGAGACGGTGATAATGAGTGATGAATGAAATGGTGGAATGAAGAAAGTGGAAGGAAACGGGAGAACCCCGAGAAAACCCACGTACACGGTGTTTGTCCACCACAAAGTTCACTTGGCGGGGGCTGGGATCGAACCCGGGACAAAATAATGACTACTGGGGTCGCTGATAATGAGTACCTGGCAGTAGGTGGCAGCACAATGTACCTAATATGAAAAACGTGTGTTTTTTGGGTGTCCGGATACTTTTGATCACATAGTGTGTGTAGTAGCCAAACTACATTTTGGATTTCAAGTACGAACATTAAACATATTCTTTACCTCCATCGATCAATATTAAGAAATTTGCAAATAAGGTCTCTTCAGAGTTTCCATTACATTTCACAAAATATTTTTGACCGTAAAACGATCAAAATTAAAATCATCTTTATGTGGTCACATACAGAATAAAATTACAAAAGTTTGCAATTATTACTGGAAATTTATGCTGTTACCCATTTCGAACATTTTTAAATCACGTAGTTTCTAACGTATTAAAATTTCATTTCTTATATATAGTATGAAACGTAAAAAGTTGTAAATTTTTATAACTTTTCTCAAAGTAAATTTGTGTACAGCAAAAGCATAAGTTTAACAAAAAGTCCAAAATAAGCCTCTTGAAAACAGCTTTTATTTGTAAAAGAATAGAGAATGATCACTTTCGGTTGTTGCAATAGTCTGAGCAAGCAGCATGATAAAAATTCAACGTAGCATAACAAGAACAGCTGTTTCTCTTATTTGTAAATAAATAAATAAATAAAGGAAGGAAAGAAGGAAGCTTGATAAGGTGAGTGTAGGGGTGCCGAATTCTACTTCGCCCCTGGCGCCGAAATCTCTAGCTACGGCTCTGTTTTTCATCCACCTTCTAAACATTTGTATTGTCTACTAATACTTATCGATTCGACTGTGATATTCCTCATTATTGTAATATATATATATATATATATATATATATATATATATATATATATATATATATATATATATATATATATATATATATATATATATATATATAATTTTCGAACTTTTAATATTCTCCTTCACCGGATGCAAATTCTTATTAATTAATACACTGAGAAAAGTCCGTTATCCGGACAGAGGTATATTGTACAATTATACGGAATCATTATGTTTACTACAGAAACCTGCACGGAGCATACGTTATCCATATGCTACAGACATTCCCCGCTTAGATGTTACATCATGCCGTTGCAGGATGTATGACATCTAACAGTCTCCCATATATCACATACGTATACGTATGTTACATACGCCAGTTGTATGTTACATGCGTATATCTGTATGTGAGATCCTGACCACCTATATACAGTTCTTTCGTTCGTACAGAAAGTACATTTATTCGAAACATGTATGCGGAAAGTATGTATAAAATGTACCTTTTTCAGTTATACATTTGCTGTACGTTAAGTCCTAAAACTACATTATTTACACATGTAACCTACGTTTTTAAGTAAGCCACATACATTTTTTCTGAGTATATAATTTCACAATACGCCCTATGTCCGCCTCTCATGTTAGTGTATAAGATATAAGAAATTTACAGCATTCAATGTAAGGTCTACTGAAAAGCTTTTGACACAGTAAGCAGACACTTTTGATCGATGTAAACCAACTTTTAAATTAAAAAATGATTGATTCAAATGACTGGACCAAACCACATGTTCAAATTAAATATAACAAATTTGGTGGTTTTTTAAAAATAATTTAGTTAATTGTAAACAAATTAATTTAAGTTGTTGGCGAATGTAATGACTATTAGTGAATATTCTACGTTTGAACGCATCGTTGGATGATTAACAGTTAATGAAAATATAATGAAACTAATTGTAAATCTGATGTGAAGGGATTCAAATAAAAGCATATAGATCTAATTAAATACTACTAAAATTATTCCTCAACAAAGTCTTAAAATTCACTTAAATTAGGAACATTATTAACAAATGTGCTGTCCATCGGCGATTAGGGGCGTGAAGGTAATTGCTGCCCCCACTTTTTTGACTTTACACTATAAACTAATTACATGCCCCCTTACTATTAGTAGTGTTTAGTCCCCCTTTTCAGTGTTCATACCCAATTGCCGTCACTGGTACTTTCCATTGCAAGCGAATAGATCTGTATTTTTGCGCAACTACAATTGATTACGGAAAGTAAGATAAATTTAATGCTTGATTAAAATTATTAGTTATTTAGTATACTAAATATTAAATTTGTCTTAAAAAAAAAAGGTTTGCACGTGTATGTTATATGGGAACATAAGAAACTGCAAATAATAAAATGTGGAGTTGTTACAAATGATTATAGCTGTTTCATGCATTTGGCGTAGCTATGATATTTGGCATGGTGGGGTGCTGACTGCCACGGGTGCTGACTGCCACAGCCAATTATTGGTGCTGATTGCCACGATTGGCGCTGATTGCCAATATCAAGGTGCTGACTGCCACGAGCCTGAGAGAAAGTTGCTAGAAGTAACATTACCGGACGCCAAGAAGCATGAAAGAAACTAGATGAACCTTAGGATCGTGTTGTTCAGACCAACACCTAGAAAAGGTCTCTGTATATACACTCATGTCCAAAATTATTCTCGCATGACTATAAATATGTTGTTCTAGTAATATAATTTGATAACGAAAAATGAAAAAAATGAAATGAAATCTTTGAGTTTTACGTCCCACGATTATGCCGGTTAGACTAAAGGAGACGGTGAGGATGAGTAATGAATGAAAATGGTGGGATGAAGAAAGTGGGAGGAAACGGGAGAATCCCGAGAAAACCCACGCACACGGTGTTTGTCCACCACAAAGTTCACTTGGCTGAGGCTGGTATCGAACCCGGGGCCCCTAGCACCAGAGGTGAACGCTCTACCACTGAGAATTTGATAACGAATTCTCCCGGTATTTTTTATAATGTTAGTATGTGTATAATCGGCAAAGACAAGTATGTGGTAAATTTCATGTCAAAAGAGCAGTAAATAAGAACAATAAAACGAAAATAACTTTTTCTTGTCCATTAGTTACATTTTATTTTACTCATTATGATTTTCGCATTTATAATTCTTTCCCTATGAAATTTACCACAAATATATTACTTCCTGATTATACACATATCAGTATTAAAAGTACTCTGCAAAATTATCAAATTATATTCTTACAAGAAGACAGTTATAGATATGGGACAATAATTTTGAACATGAGTGTACTTCAGTTTTGTCAGGGAGCGGTGCGTACAAAATTGGTACGATTTATGTATTCTCACTTGAACTCCCTATGTCAGCATGAACTGTGTACAGCTGCGCAAGTTGTTTCGAGCAGCTCTTGAAAGTTCCATCAAAAAAGCACTGCTGGCTGTCCCTCACAAGGGAAGTTCAGGATAAAGCACTCGCCTGCAGAGATACTAAGCATGCCATTCAAAGTCCCAATTCATGCTGATTACAACAACCTAATAAAATTCCTGTACGGTTGAGAACGGTTCGAGATATTTAACTTCATACAAGTTTATATGAGAAAATGAGGATATACGCATTTATACGTGTTAAGTTCAACATAATTAGTAAGGAATATTGACATACGAATTGAAAGCTATCGGAAGTAACAGAAAAAAAAATTGTTTCGCAATAACTAACGGGTTTGTTAGATACAACTAGTCATTGCATTGTTCACAATAATCATAGGTTAGAGATGAAAATTGATCACTGTTGTTCTTCTGTTTTATGAAGAAATGACGCAGGCAAAAGACTCCCTTGCACCACGAACATTTCATATGTGCAATTGCGTTGCATCCGTCAAGAGAACAGTTCGCAGAACCAAAGCAAAAAGCAAATTCGACAAGTGATTCAAAAGTTATAGGCCTATAATTTTTTCGTAACCTGCCTTGTAGAACGCAAACTGAAACAATCATCACTCATTTTCTCATATAAACTTCTAAGCTGAATATCTCGAACAGTTCTCAACGTACAGGAGTTTTATTACCTGTTGTAATCAGCATGAATTGGTCATTCAAATGACATGCTTATTTCTCTGCAGGCGAGTGCTTCTCCCAAACTTCCCTTGTCAGCTGGCTTCAGACACTCATATCCATTAAATAATACAATAAAACAATTAATATAAACAATGAAATGTGCAAATTGTACATATAACAGAAAAGACAATCCCTTTATAAACATCCAAGCGTATGTCGTTACACTTAGTGAGCAACTTTGTAATTTATAGGAATCCACATAGATTTGCTGTGATGATTACTAAATTAATCCCTAATTATTCTCTACTAAATTAATTAATAATCATTTATTTAGTATGAGGGATTAATTCCTCTCTTTCCAAATACAGTTTCTCCCAGGCTCGTGGCAGTCAGCACGCCGTCGTGGCAGTCAGCACCTTCATATTTGCAATCAGTCACAGTCGTGGCAGTCAGCACCAATAATTGGCTGTGGCAGTCAGTACCCGTGGCAGTCAGCACCTATCCTAAATTAGTACACTGTGTGGAGGGTGTTAGAAACAATTATTAGTTCATATAATATCGTTTTGTAGACACGATATGACTCACTTTCTTCACTGTCTTCAAGTTATTCACTAATAACTAAAAGTTGAAAGTGAGCTTAGGGAAGAGCCTTAAGATCTACCAATAACGTGTTATTTACTGATAACGAATAGAATATAATTTTTGTGATCGTTGGCGAGATAAAGCATAGCTGGACACTACATTAAAATTCAACAAACTGAACTACACAAACACACGTATACGATATTGTCTTTTTTTTTTCAAAAACAAAGAAATTACTCTTTCCTGCTCATTTCCCGAGCTGGATAATGCCATACAAAATTAATTTCATGCCTTTGCAGTATTTTGATACTAGAGAGGAGGGAAATTCTTGTGCTCGCCTTTCTTCAGGCTACATTTTCGAGATTACGTAATTAGGTAATTTTCGGTCTCTAATAGACTCTTCTCGGGACATTAGAGTCAAAAGATCACATAACAAAACCCCGCAGAACGGAAATTAAAATATGGCAAGCTTCAGAAATGGTCTAAGAGAATGAGAGCTATAATGCAGCAGTTCCTCTGGTGGGAAAAGCATCAACTAAGCGAAAATTCCTCATTTTGTGGTACCAGTTACCTCTCTCTCTCGCCTCACATTTCTTTAACTCTTATTTCTTTCACCGAAAAATTGTTTGCCTAAAAGTATGTAGGAAATAACGTGTTGAACACAGTAAACTTGTTTGTTATTTGCATACTTCAACACACGATAAACCACGTTTTTGAAAGGAATGAAAACTACCACGGTCAATGTTTCTATTTAGGCCTACTCAGGCTTCTGCATAATGAAGATTAAATAACAGTATTTCAATTACATTGAAGATATGTTTCTGTTAATAAAGTTAATACAGGTTTCAATGGATGAGCAAAAGACTTGGACCACAATTGCAGTTGCGAATACAAACACACGTTGAAGCACTTTCACACATAACTTCATGTAAATTGTGTTGCACACATTGCATAACTTAACACCAGTATTTGCGTCAGTGTCACAAATATGTATGTCACTCTCAGGTGTTTGTGTGTCACTTTTAGGAGAATAGAAATAAAGTTGAGTTGAGTTAATTTTGAGTTTATCGTCCCTTTCAGCAGCGACGCTATATGAGACGAAATACTACTGATTAACGTGGAATCTGAACCACACGAGCTACCGCCAAGAATAGAAATAATGTATATACAATTAGCTACTTAACAAACTTCTAGGATAAACTGCATACTTTAATCCATATATTACATAGACAAAAAATATGTTACAACTGAATAAAAACTATTATTGACAACTAACGAAAAACTTTATACCGCTTTCAAAATTCGTTTTTGTCGGTTTTCTCGAAAACTGTGCATGAGGATTTACACGTATCCATGTAATTTTGTTCAGTTCAATGTAATTTTTCGATTAATATACGTCTCATCTTTGAAAAATATTTTGCTTTAAACTCAAATAATGTCGCAAAATTAACCACAGTAAATACAGATGCTTATCAATTTCATGAAAACTCTAAAGTTAGGATCGCCGAGTCAATGTGGGTACCCGAGTTTGTCCAGGTCTGTGGTTCACCGGGTCAGACAGGGTCTGAGAATCATGAACCCAGACTCGGAGAACACGGACAAATGTCCTGATTCTTGACCCATCCCATCACTGGAATATTTGAGTCCGTTTTTGAGACTCAATCCAGCGCAAATCTCCGCCACAATCCTTCCTCACGGAACTAAGTGGTTCAGTGCACGCGGAATGGTGTAATATTCTATTTACTACTATCCACAACCTCTCTATAAGAAGGAACGGTAGCTTAGTAATAGAGTGCTTACCTCTAGGGCACCTGATTCGATCCCCTGCCAAGTAAGTTTGTGGTGGACAACATCGTGCCCGTGGCTTTACTCGGAGTACTTCCATTTTCTCACACATTCTATGACTCCACTCTACGGTGCATTGAAGCTATTTTCAGGGTGAAAGGTGATATAACGCAATATTAAACGGTAGGTTTCATTTTTTTTTTCAGAGGGATTTGTTGACGTGATGATAACTAATGTCCGGATTTGTATGTAATTACATATTTTTCCTTCATATGTAGGTTCGTCAAATCCTTAGATGTTTGTGATTCACACCTGTAGAGTGCTTCAACTCATGTTTCATATTACATATTTTTACATATTTTGACCAATATTAACGGGTGTTTCAGCGAAAAAGCCGGTGATTTTGAAGTGCAACAACGTATTTTATTGATGATCATAGTAAAATAAATTTACATGGTATGATAAGTGAAAAACTAAAGTTTAATGTAACACATGTTCGGAGTGTCCACCCTGACGATTGGACACTTTCCTCACCCTTTCCTCACCATATTATCAAAATTCTTACCAAGGGTGACGTGACTAACTGCTGCCGTACACTGCTCAATGTGTGCTCTTAATTCGTTTAAATATCGGTGTTTAAGCTTGAATACCTCCTGCTTGAAGTAATCCTATATAAAATCACATGAGTTAATGTCTGGGCTGCATGGAGGCCACTCTAAGCCTGTTCCCAAAAACAATGGATAGCGATTAGAGATCACACGATTGCGGAATTTTGTGTGATGGAGATTAAGGACAGGTTCTGTTGTATGCGGCATAGCTCCATCCTGCTGGGGTCATTGCCGAAGAAGTGGACACCTTTTACAACGAAGACTAGGATAGAAGTAATACTCAAGCATTTCCAAATAATTTTCTGATGTGACATAGACATCAAAGAAGAAAGGTCCAATTATGCCACGTCTTGTTACAGCACACCAAACTGAAACCTTTTCCGGATGCAGAGGTGAGTCTTCCACTTCATGTGGATTTTTTTTTTTTTTTTTGCTCAAAATCTTACATTTTGTTTGTTTACTTCATCTGACTGACAAACATAAGCTTCGTCTGTACACCACAAGTTGTCAATAATGTCTGGGTCATCAGCAATTAATGCATTGAACTAATTTGCAAAATGCAGACGCCTTCTCTCTGTTAATTTTTGAAGCATCTTTATTTTGTAGGTGAACATTTGCAGATCTTTTCGCAGAATACGCCAACATGATATTACGGATATTGTATTTTCTGCTGACAAACGTTCCAGAGATTTTTTTTAGTCAGGCTATTCACAACATATGCTGACACTACTGCAATACGCTGTTCTGTACACACAGTTGATCTGGATCACCCCCTCTTCGAAGTCCTTTAACATTACCAGTCGTATTCAACTGATCAACATAACGCCATATGGATTTGGTGGATGGTGCCCATGCACAATTATTCTCCAGTCGGAACCGTCGTTGGAGACCAACAAAGGAGCATGATTCAATGAACCAAGGCACCAATGAGATCTTCTGCTGCAACGTAAGTCTACGGTCCGCCATTATTATACTGGACTAAGGAACCTTTAAAAATCATTGTAAAACAAAATTTATCCTTTTTCGCTGTGTGTTTACATATAAATATTACCATACTATTATTCAAATAAATTTTGTAGCCGCTAGAAATCACGGCCTTTTAGGTGAAACACCCTGTACATATTTCTATGTTTTCTACATTTTTTTACATAAAACTGTTAAAATTTTGCGTTTACTGAAATTTTAATTTAAAATTAAAAAACATAAACTTTCCAACTGTGTAATCTCTCTTTTTTTATTTGCCAAACCATGTTTCGCAGAATTTTCGCCGATAACAAAAGAAATATAAGGAGAAACAAGTAAAAATCCTCCCTCCGGGGTTCATTACCAGCGCCCTTTATTCTCAACTCTGGAGGAAGACAGATCACGTGCCTAACAGGCGACTGGCCAGGAAATTCCTAAAATGAAGTCTATTTGATTGTTATCGGAGGTCGGACGGGAAGAAAGATGAAAACCAATCCTGCAATTCAAGTTAAAACTGTATACTAGTGTGCTTCCAGGAATTTACTGCAAGAGTTCGTTCCAAGAAGCTGGCGACAATGGCAATATCATAACAGGTAACATAAGCTTTCAAAGAATTTCGCTTGTTCAACTGAATGACAGGAGGACAGTACTCTAGTATTGCAGTTGCAAAACGCACGTGTTCTGCATTGACCGTCGAAGTTAGAAATGGCTCCGGTTGCCTCAACTTTATCCGCGAAATTGCGGTCGTAGGTAACTATCGATGATGCGTTTACTACGGACGGTAAAGTGGTGTTGTGCCAAGTGTGTGATAAAAAAAAATGGATGTTCAATGAAATCTCAGTTACGAAGTGCGCTACATGCAAGAAATAAAAATTTGCGAACTGCAAAAAAATAAGTACTCTTGACACAAATGCATCAAGATACTTCAGTGAGTGAGTTTTTCAAAGACTTGTGCCAAGCAATGATAGCAACAAACATTCCTTGGAACAAAGTTCAAGTGCTAAAATACCGTGCTTTTCTAGAGAAGTACTGCGGGCGTCGAATTTCTGACGAATCCACTCTTCGAAAGTGTTATCTCGAAGTTTGTTATAGGGAAGCTATAGATACCATTAGGGCAGAAATAGGTAGTTCATATCGATTTCTGTAGAAGAAACAACAGACGTTTTGGGACGTTATGTAACAAATTTAGTGATTGGAAAATTAAGTAAAGATGCTCCATCTAAATCCTATCTTATTGCGAGTAAATTGCTGGAACGCACAAATCATTCCACAATTGCTGCCTTTGTAAACGATGGTCTTAAAGTGTTGTGGCCGGGAGGAGTTCAGGAAGAAAAAGTCCATGTTCTCTATACAGACAGTGCAGCATACATGTTAAAAGCGGCTAGAGCACTTACACTTTGTTACCCTCACTTAATTCATTTCACCTATATGGCCCATGATCTTCAACGTGTTGCTGAAGAGGTGAGAGACAACTTTTGCAGGGTAAATCAACTAGTTTCTTCCACGAAAACAAATGTTTGTTAAGGCGCCACAATGTGTTCAAGTTTACAGAGATCAACTGCCAGACGTGCCACTTCCTCCGGAGTCTGTGCTAACGCGATGGGGCACTTGGATACAGGAAGTACATTTCTACAATGAACATTTTCAAATAAGTAAGCCTATTGTTCATTCATTTCCATCGGAGTCTGCTGTGTCAGTTGCCATTGCTCAGAAACTGTTTAATGATTCAAAAGTAACGTGTGATATCGCATATATAGACAGCAATTTTGGCTACCTACAAGCATTAAAAAGCTAAAGACTGTCGGGCGGCCTCTTCCGGAATCCATGGAAATCATAGAGGATGCAAAGGCACTGCTGCAAGGTGTGTGTGGAGATGTAAGAGAAAAAGTTCGAAATGAACTAAATGCAGTGCTGGAAAGAAACCCGGGTTACGACAGCCTATTGGCAGTGTGTGAGATTCTCAGTGGTGAAACAAGAACCCCCCCCGTGAAGATATTTCCCCCCAACTACATTCCCCTGTTGAAATACGCTCCTGTTACCTCATGTGATGTGGAGAGATCATTCTCTGCATACAAGAATATTTTATCCGATCGCCGACAAAATTTTACTTCTGATCATTTGGAAATGTACCTTGTAACCCATTGTGCAACAACACAGTTGAACTGCAAGCACATCTTTTGTAAGTACTTAATTTCAAATTAAAAATGTTCATTAGTGGAAATATTTTTCAATCTTAGTTCAGCTGGTATTTGTTAAAGGATATAAGACTGCTTTTCCCTGCATGAAATAAATATATATAAAGCAATACATTTCGTGTTAAGTTGCTTTTAGTGTTTAAATTTGTATATTGCGCACAATTCATTTCAAGATTGGGCCGTGGTGACGGATGCGCATTTAGTGTAAAAGTTTCTAGATTTGAAACGGGACCACACAACACCACATGAGATTTCTGACGTACAAATGCCGTATGCATGGCTTTTCTCAGGGCTTTCCTGTTTCTCTCTAGCCGATTCACATCTTTCTTCATTCGCGTCTGATTTTTATTATCCTGCAATCAGCCACGTCAGTGACGTATGGCTGTCTCAGCTGTTCAAGCATTTCACTTCATTGGGGGACTTGCATTAAGTAGGATAAAGTGTAGTAGATTTTCCTTTTTATTTTCATAATTCGTTTAAATATTGGATACTCATACGCGTGTTAATATTACGTTTTCATAAATGTGTAACATATGTAATATTACATATTCTTATATAATATTACACATTTCTTACATTTTAAGTTGTTTTTGTTACATATTTATGTACAGTAAGAGACACTTCTGGATGGTACAGCCATATGGAGATTTACGGCAAAAGTGCTCCACCAGTTGAGTCCACAGTATTTGCTGAAAGTATTGCAACCGAATTAACTTAAATGAAGGCGGGTGGCATAATCGCCAGGCACTGAAAATTCCCGTACACTTGGGTCAAATTCCCACTACCGTCTACAGCATCATTTCTCCAAAATGGGACGAACCTACTTCTTATGGCAAACATATTACTTAATATTTGTTCTATTAAATATTTGTGGAGATAAGTTGAAACAAACAGTTGAAGTCCAATCCTGTTGCTGTTGGAATGAGCTCTCTTTAAGTCGTTTGATCTGAAATGACTTTACATAACCTAAATAAATATTCTGTCACTTCAGGGGGGGAGGTAGGAAGAGCAAAATCTCCCCTTCTACTGTATGAAAACATATACTTTCAATCAAATGCTTAGCGAGAGTGAACCCATTGGTATAGCGCTTTTATGATTTGAAATCTTGCTTCCAAGCCATCTTTTGTCATAACTGACAACATAGGAGAACGGGAGATGCAAATATGATAAAGGAGAAATACACTCACATGTGCAAATTCAGAATTGGAGACAAAATGATCGGATAGCATCCATATTTTGTCGAAAATTTTGATTTTGTAAGTAGACATGTAAAAGCTCACCCGAACTTGAGAGCATCCCATTACCAATTGATGAATTAAAGTGGAGAACTCAGTTGAGAGCATCAGATGATTACGGAGGGAGAGAAACATCTTAAGATATGGGGAACGAACAATGGAAAAAAATACCAACTTGCCTCGACCGGACTCGAACCCTAAACCCCATGATTACGAGGCCACGCCTTTGCTCACTCATCCACGGAGCCACATAGAATCGTACGGTCATACGTCTGGAGAAGCGTTCGTTACGACCAGTGATTTATTTGTAGGGGGAAGCTAGGGAAATTCCCCGTCTCTAGTTTTTCTTTCCTTGGCACTAACTTAATTACTGTTGTCCCAGCCTGAGAAGAATATTTTCCACCACTCTAGAAAATTTCCTAACAATTTGCATACATTTTAAGCAACACAAAACATTTATTCATCGCTGTTCTGCATAATTATACTTACACAAAGGAATTATTTTCAATTCTATGAATTTCCGTACCAAGTAAACAGAAGTACTGAGTATGAAATTCTATATCTCGCGAATAGTTTTGCAGAAAATACCTAAGCTAAATTTTCTATTGGGAACAGGGAGAAGCATACACGCGGAGCTTAGGAAGCAGATTGCGCCCATAAGATTTATTTTGGTCAGTAAGGGACATAAATTTACATTCAAATGGCAAAATCACACGTTTAATTATGCTATAATTTTACTTTTAAGAACTCCAAATGCGTAGAACGAAGGCATTCTTTTTTGCTTAGAAGAATAAAATTATGGCTGAAGATACTACACATTCCTTGCTACCGTATCGCGATTTAATTAAATGTTTTAAAAGTTTTTAAAGCTCAATCCCTAACCAAATTGATAACTGCATGATCTATCTCTTTGCAGTTCACTTAAAACACTATAGAAATATCGTAAAACTTAATAAAAGGAAAAAAGTTCTTTCACAGCGTGAAGCTTACGATTATTACCATAATCTTATAGCGTAGGTGATTCGTGTATCTTCTTTCGTAGCTCATTGGATCCGTATAGAATTCCCACTCCCGCGACTCGTGTTCGAATCTTCGCGTCGCTGTTTTTGATTTTTATTTTATTATTGATCTGGTAGGACTGCAGTAGAAAGAAACATATGGTTACAGTTCAAGGTGTGATTCGATATTCTGCAAGTATTTAGTTATTTTTTTCTTGTCAAGCGAAAAATTGAAGTAGAATTTTACATGCGTAAAACTTCTAAATTTGACTGTTAATAAGAACTATGAATAAGATTACAGCTCAAAATAAATTGAATTCTCTTCAATTGTAGTCCATAATTAGCTATGGTCAAGGAAATGGATTTAAGCTGTTTTGAGTGTGATCAGCACATTGACTTCGATCATCCCTATTTCTGGAACTAAATATCACTAATTTTGTTTTTTTCGTTTATATATAAAATTCTCATTCTTTAGTCCTTAACAAAACAGAGATTATTGTTCAAATTGTCACTATGGGATTACATTATATAAAAAAATTAAACTAACTATATATATATACTTAAAAATATCGAAAATAATATGACAAATATTATGAACAATTTTATAATAGAACGAAGCAATGTTTTATATTACACTAAACTGAATGGAATACAGGGTATTTGAAGTTAGCGATAATATTGCCAGTATATTCTCAAATACAAGTTTCTTGAACAGATAGGGACACTTCACCTTGAAATATACACCTTGAATTTGATTCTCGATAGAATCTGAAATATGTTAAGAACTTTAAATCTTGAATAACGCAACACAAGTTTGAATCCCATGGCTGTAATTGTGTCTTTACAAACTCACTCTTTTTATATAAATCAACCAATCTAAAGCCGGATCTTTATTCAAAAAGTATTTTCTCCTTTACATATATTTCAGGGAGAACATTTAACGTCAACTTTTTATTAGCAAATGTAGCAACTGATCAAATTGAATAATGCTAAAAATAGCCTACTTCGCTTGCTAGAACTTATCTTTGGTAGAAGTTCATACATCAATTTTTTTTGGTGTTTCTTGTTTTTTTTTGTTGTTGTTGTTGTTGTTTCTTAGGTTTCTGAATACTTCGGAAGATTTTAACAGAATCCTTGTAATTATACATTTATGTTTGCTCTGTTTGATATGAAATAAAATATTTCTTACGAAGAAAATGGTCTGCAGAGCTCTTTGTAGAATGTCTGTTATTAGTTGTAGTAGTTGGTTTTACTTTAGCGTCCCATTCAGCAGCGAGGCTATATGAGACATGGACTTACAGCGTAACGTGGGATCCGAAACCATATTCTTCTACTGAGAATCGAGCTCCGTTTTTAGGGAAAAAAATCTAACCACAGTCAGTTCCTTCCCGTTGGGGTTCGAACATACCCTATTATTATACTGGTATTTGGAAGCAGTGATAATTGGTTACGGATTTCTTGACCTGGAAGCAATCACACTCGTGTCCCGGCAAGACAGGAACAGACCTGGCGACGACGACACGTCGTGATACGCACGATGAAATTGTATGATACTGTTAAATATTAAAGTTAATGCATCATTTTTATATCAATACATAACTTAAATAAAAAAGACAGTAACAATGCTATTAACGTATATCTACATAGTATATAAATTAAAAATACGTTGTCTATTATAGCGAAAAATGGCTGAACCGTTTGAAATGAATTTTATTGACAGTTAATAGGGTGGGCCGAAAAAAATTTTTTCAGATATTCAGGATTGAGTAGTTATCAAAAGTTGTGCAATGGTACGAAATGAAGCCATGTCAAATATGTTGATTTTAAAACAATATTTAACCGGGCCCCCGTGGAACAAAAGATCCTAATTTTTTGTTCAAATAAAATGGTTTTATATAGGTAATAATAACATTTTACCAGACACTACTATTAATACATAAAACATGAAATACATGGTTTTAATATACGCAAATAACTATTAAGAGCTTAACTAACTTTCATAACTACCATATTAACACACGAAAAACCTTTGTGTTGAGCCCACCTCAGAACTCTCAAACTTTAAGAGAATATCACTTTTTCGCATCTGGATGCAAAATACATAACACTGGCTTTCCGAAGGCGGCGCTTACATTGCTGAATTCAAATAAAGTAGAAACAATATGGCTGCGAGCCTCTCTTCCTGTATTGTCTTCACTTCGAATTAAGCATATGATTTTGAATTACAACTTAAAATGCGAAACGATCATTAACCCCATTAAGAAAAGAGATATACCCCATTAGGAGCCAAATTAAAGAAATTTAAGAACGGTGCTCAGAAGTTATGTGATATTTTCTCTTGCAAATGCTGCGATAGATTAACCTGTAAGTGTGGTAAATCAAATTATATACCGCTTTTGGAGTGGGAGCTCATATTAGATCAGAGAAATCAGAGACAAATGACGAGTTGCAATGTAGTTTGAAGCAGAAACCCATAGGCTCAAAAGAAAGCATGACACACAGATCGATTATGTTGCTGCGGTACCAATTACAAGAGGGTTACAATCGTTAGCCTCAATCCCGTAAGCGCTTCCACCCCGAATTCAGACGATGAAGAGTTCGCATGGAGCTATCGTTTAGAGAATAAAATCTAAAGTAAACCTAAATAAGCAATAGTGAGCCCTAAGCAAATGAGTACCGCAAAAGATTTAACAGGTATATCGAATAGATCGGCTGCTAAAATTGTATCCGCTGTTTTAGAAGATATGAATTTACTGAACAAAACTAACTAAGACAAGGTAGTAGATAACAACAAAATCCGTACGAAACTAGCAAAAAAGAAAAAAGAAACCGTCTACAGTGTAAAGCTACTAATTTTAAGGGTCTCTATTTTGATGGCCAAAAATACCAAACTATAGTTCTAATTGACAATTGCAATAGGCAAAGCACTGAAGAATATGCGGATTATATCGATTTGACCGATTGGTCAGAAGTATTAGTAACGAAACCTCCAATCTCGGCTAACGTATCAATAGGACTAACCGAAATGATTGTGGAAAAGAGGAGGTTTCAGTTTGCCACGTTCCCCTTCCACACGCAGGCTTTGGAGAAGTGTCTAAAGGTAGTAACAGAATATTCTTCAGAAGTATGTGGTAGTGTTGCACGAGACGATTATATTCGCGCAAAACTGGAAGCTCGTAAGTATCTACCAAGCTTCGGACATAAATCTCAATATTTTGTTCCAAGATTCCGCTAAGGAGCTTTAAGTAAGAGGAGGGCGGGTGGAAGGAACTCGCTGTAGCCATCTCCACGTGGTGAGTTCTGCGCTGGTTTGGTGTTTGTTGGTCAATTTTTCAACCTTACCTTATGTATTTGTGTTCGTACTATTATATCTACTAAACGCCAATCAGGCGAAGAGCTGCACATCAGATCAGAACATTTAAAATCCTGGGGTCAAGTTAAAGTATTAGGAATCTTAACCAATTTTCTATAAATACTTAAAATAAAATATATATATTTATAAAAAACAACAAAATAACACTTTTCGGACCCGCAGGGCCTAGTGAAATATTTTTATCTGCCTCTGTTTTGGGAAAGAAACATAGCATTATACAACTTTTGCACGGTACTCAAACTTAATTTTCTGAAAACAAATATTTCAATAATATTTTCACTACTCACAATCATATTTTTTCAGCATTAACGTTCTTTTGGGCTACCGGGGCGCGGTTAAATATCTTTTAATCTGGCTCAGTTTTGGTGAGGAAACATGACATTATAAATTTTGCACGGTACTCAAACTTAACTTTCTAAAAAAATATATATATTTCAAAAGTATTTTCACTATTCGCAACTATTTTTTTCAAAATTAACGTTCTTTGGGGCCCCCGGGGCCCGGTTAAATATCTTTTAATCCGGCTCTGTTTTCGTGAGGAAACATAATATAACATTATACAACTTTTGCACGGTACTGAAACTTAACTTTCTAAAAATATATTTTAATAATATTTTCATTTTTGGCTACTTTTTTTTTCAAAATTACCGTTCTTTCGGGCCCCCGGGGCCCCGTTAAATATTTTTTATTCGGCTCTATTTTAGTGAAGAAACATAATATTATACAACTTTTGCATGGTACTCAAACTTAACTTTCTAAAAAAAAATATTTCAATATTTTTACTACTCGCAACTATTTTTTTTCAAAATTAACGTTCTTTGGGGCCCCCGGGGCCCGGTTAAATATCTTTTAATCGGGCTCTGCTTTGGTCGGATCTATCTTTTAATCCGTAACATTATACAACTTTTGCACGGTACTGAAACTTAACTTTCTAAAAATATATTTTAATAATATTTTCATTGCTGGCTACATTTTTTTTTAAATTAGCGTTCTTTCGGGCCCCTAGGACCCGGTTACATATTTTTTTATCCGGCTCTATTTTGGTGAAGAAACATAACGTAATATTATACAACTTTTGCATGGTACTCAAACTTAACTTTCTAAAAAAATATATTTTAGTAATGTTTTCATTGCTGGGTACTTTTTTTCAAAATTAACGTTTTTTGGGGCCCTCGGGGCCCGTTCAAATATCTTTTAATCCGGCTCTGTTTTCGTGAGGAAACATAATATAACATTATACAACTTTTGCACGGTACTCAATCTTAATTTTCTAAAAAAAAAAAAAAAATTTCGGCCTTTTTCGGCCCACCCTAATAGTTAATCTCTAGCTTGGACTAGGTTGTTGAGATCTTGCTCGGGAGAGTACTCCCGGTAGTAGTAACTAAATACACGATTCTGATTGGTTGGCGTTATCCATATCTTGCTACGTAGCCTATACCTATGTATATAACAGAAATCATACGTTTGTTGCTATCGGTCCTCGTGGTCGTGTGCGCTAGCGTTGTAAGCTGGTAACAAGAATTGCTTTTGGAGTGAGTTCAAACCCGGCCGAAGGAAATTTATTTATTTTTTTAAAATCGTTCATAACACTTTTTTCAATAAAATATGATGAAAAAGTACTCAAAAAGGAGATTTGCTTACTTTTGGGGAGATAAGTAGTAGTGGTAGTAGTAGTACAGCAGAAGCGGATATATATATATATATATATATATATATATATATATATATATATATATATATATATATATATATATATATATATATATATATATATATATATATATATATATAACTTTCCATGAAATCATGAAAATAAAAAATGACTTCCAACTCTATTCAGAAAGTAGGTATATTGGCACGTGTCGAACCAAGTTGTTTGCTACGCGACGTTATGTCTTCAGGCAAACTTCTGGCTATCGACTAGGTAAGTCTTAAGGGCCACTATGAAGAAAGAAAGAAAGAAAAAGGTATGCTTAAAAGGGACCAAGTTCCTCTGAACTTCGAAACTTGGTTATTTAAATATTATAATAAAATATGTTTAAAAATAACTTCCACCATATTGAGTCAATTTGATTCAATATGGCGTATATTTTCTTTGGGGCTTCTGGATCATCCCTATTAAACGAAGTCAATTGGGGTCAAGAGAAAAATGAAATTAATTTGTTATTGGGAAACAGTAATGAAACTAGATAAGAATTTCATTACATGGATCCGGTATGACCCAACAAACCTGGAGACGATGGAAATGAAAGTGTCTACGACACAGTTAAAGAAACCCTAACCGTTCCTGTTGATCTAGTGGGTAGCGTGTGCGCCTGTGGTTCGTGTAGTCTGGGATTCGATTTTCGTTAGGAGATCATTAAAACTTTACTTCAAGAAACATTAGTTTCGTTGATGATCCGTCTCCTTTAGTCTAAAGGACTTTATCGTGGAACATGAAACTAATTTTTCATTAATGTTCATTTAATTTTTAAATGGAATTATAACAACACGATTCTGCTTTCTCTTCTCACTAAATTTATATTTGCCTTTCTTGTTTGATGAGTGCGTCTGTGTGTGTCAAAACATTGCACTGAAAGATAACTGCAAGGTCTGTAAGAGTATAAGCGCTTGAGAGTAACAGAAAAGATAAGTTATTTGATTTTAAGGGATTGTCAAAATTCAATCAAGCGAGCCAGTAAAATTTGTCTTGTAGAATGTACGGAGTGGGGAACGAGGGTTATTGCTACACGATCCTAATTAAATGGTCAAAGCAAGGAAGTAATTTAACTGTTTACAATGAATTTTGAACATACGTAGTTAACACGTGGATTGACTGGGATAGCTTTTATCATTCGCTGTTTTTCTGGGAGATGAAAGGGGTTTAAATATTTTCCAAATAACATTTTCGTACACTTATTCTTCTCGTGTGGAGAATGGAAATTGTAATTAGTTGGTTGATAATTTTTAAACTGATGTGAACAGTGAAAACGTGCTTTGAATATCCAGACGAATGCAACTATGTGTCTAATCATTTTTACATATTTATTTTTAAACTCTGGGTTTACATCTATACTCAGTCAATAATTTTAAATTAATTGTTGATTCTATTTCATGAGTTTTAGAATATATTTAACTATTAGAGATGCGCACGAGACAAGATTTGAAGCTGTCTCGTCTCGAAAATGTGCTGTAAAAGTGATATCTCGACTCGAAAAACGTATATTTTTCTATTGGAAGAGCTGTGTCTCGACTCTAATTTTCTCAGGAAAATTCTGTCTCGACTCGACTCGTGCGCATCCCTATTAACTACTTAGCCAAGCTTATATTAGGGACCCATAGGCCCAATTTTTAGAAGCTAAAAATCTGAAATTTAATTATAAGTCACGATGCATCAGCGAGAAATCAACTTTTATATCCAGCATTGTGATTCTCATTGTGGCTTTTTTAATTGCAACGCATCACGGATCACACCAATCACTTTCTCATAATACTATGAGCTCTAAGACTGATGGGTTGAATGGTTAGAATTTTAACTTAATTTGCAGCACCGAGACTATATGAGACATGGGCCTACAGCCTAACGTGTTGTCCCAAACCAGATAAACTCACACTGGAAATCGAACCCAGGTCTTCCGCATCGAACACTAAGACAGAGCGTACTTCCATTTTTTCATTTATCGTTGCATAATTATAAAATGTTACATTTCCTCTGAATCTGACACGAACTTTTCCAGGTATAATACAAGGTTCCAGGACGCATACGGCCTTTAATGATAATAACGCTAGTTTATTAACCATATTTTGGTTAAATACAGGACATGGTTTATTTTTCCAACATGCTTAAAGATCTAATAGACTGACGCGGATAGCTCATATTTTTTTCTTTCCTCTCTTTGTTTTCACAAACAGACCAATATTTCATTGACATAATGTGTCAGAACTTAGTAGAAGAAGCAAAATGCTCCACTTCACAGGTAAACCAAAGACAAGACACGCATTTCGAACGACCTTCAGGCGATATTACTTTGCCTTTCTTTGCCTCTAGCGTTTAGTGATGATTCATTGAATAAGTAGTTGCTTACTACTGAAGGAAATTTCAATGGGTGAACAGCAGGGTGGATTGATTTAAATCAGTCTGATTTAAATCACGAATTTAATCAAGATTTAATTCACTTGATTTTTTAAATAAAAGTCGTTGGTTTAAATCAAAATCCGAAATAAATTAAAGTGAAAATAAGTAAAATCCCGTTTCTGTTATGTTATTTCGATTATGGAAAATAATAAGAAAATACAATGAGACTCAAATTATGTAAGCA
Organism: Thermobia domestica; assembly: GCF_964235325.1. Taxonomy (NCBI): domain Eukaryota; kingdom Metazoa; phylum Arthropoda; class Insecta; order Zygentoma; family Lepismatidae; genus Thermobia; species Thermobia domestica. The sequence continues at coordinate 130,586,161 of NC_137458.1, read as the reverse complement.
CAATATGAAAACGAGTATCATGCAGAGGATGATTAGAGAAAATCCCGTTTTGAACGGGTAACGGGTAAATCCTGCTTTCTTCTCTTTGTAACATAGGGTTTTTAAAACGTTAAAACTATTCCAACGGAGAAATCATCATGAAAATTTAAGACGAAAGTTCTTTTGTGCCCACGCCTATTTGTTTGTTTTCAGGTAATAGGGTCGTATTTAGGAAAGCTCGATCCCATCTGCGAAAAAAAATAATAATAGAGTTTAGAACTTCAGGCGAAATTTATGTACTAAATACATAGAAGTTATTCGGGATCGTAATACGGCAAATTTTGGATGCGTTAAAAAAATAATAATGCTTTTGATAAAGTGAATACTTTCAAATATCTAAGATCAATATTAACAGACGAAAACGATATTCACGAAGAAATTAAATGTCGACTAAAAGCAGGGAATTCGTGTTATTATTTAGTTCAAAATCTCTTGTCGTCGCAAATTCTGTCGAGAAATTTGAAGCTTAAAATATATAAAACGATAATCATGCCTGTTGCTCTGTATGGTTGCGAAACATGGTCGCTTGCTATGAGGGAAGAGCAGAGACTGAAAGTATTGGAGAACAAGATCCTCAGACGAATATTCGGACCTAAAAGGAACGGGAATGGGGAATGGTGGAAACTTCATAACGAGGAACTACATAATTTTACGGTTTACCAAACATTGTTAGGGTCATCAAGTCTAGGAGACTCAGGTGGGCAGGTCATGTAGCCAGGATGGAAAAAAGTAGGAACGCTTTCAAAGTCTTAACTGGAAGACCAATCGGAAAACGACCATTAGGAAGACCTAGGCGCAGATGGGAGGACAACTTTTAGATGGATTTCGAAGATATAGGAATACAAAGTAGAAAATGGATCCAGTTGGCTAAGGATAGAAGTCAGGGAAAGCTTTTGTGAACGTGGAATTGATCCTATGGGTTCCATACGCCATAGAGTTAGTTAATTTTAGGCGAAATTTATGGACTTTATATTATTTCGTGCGGCTAGCTAGTTTCATTTTTTTTAAATATGGCCCTGCCAAACATAAGTAACTTTTGCGAAAAGAAAAGTGTCATATTGATAAACGTTGCTGTAAGTTTTTTTTTCCTTAATGCTTGAGACACATTGTTTGGGATTGAAATAGGTAAACGATTGGGGATTAATTCAAAATTAAATCCCAATACTTCCACCTAAATGACATAATTAACATTTAATACTAATTTCTAATGTATTTTCTGTAGTTCGCGACTTGTATTATACGAGGAGAAAGTTTTGATATAAATAAAAAAATCGATTTAAATTTTAAAAAATCAACAAAAATGATACTTTTTTAAAAAAATCATGATTTCTTTTACCCTGGTCAACAGTCTCACACCCAAAAACAAATAAAAAGATCCACACTCGTCATATTATTTTCTCAAAAATAGAAAAAGAGTTTAGTTAGAGCTATATTTATATTTGCGGGTAGTAACTTGCTTCTTTACAAAAATAAAATTAATATTACCCACAATGAACATGCATCAATAAATAAATCAACCCATAATATTACTCTGATCCTTATTACACGCCTTCACATTCATACATCCTGTGGAGTATTTCGTTTGTGATTCTAGTGTCAGCAAAAGTGCCTAGAACTAAAGTAGTGTCTGTGTTGAGAGACAAAGCTGTTGAACTAGGATGTTCACATAAGACAGTAAGGCAACGGTTTACTGCGGCTGGACTCCATCACGCACAACCAGCTATGAGAACTATTTTGACAGATTACCACAAGGAAAGGCGTTCAGAATGGGCTAAGAAGAACGTGAGTCTTCCACAAGCCTATTGGGATCTCGTCATCTGGTCTGATGAGAAGGTGTTCCTCTCTGATCTGCAACCGAGAATGATATTATACAGGCCACGCGGGACACGATACTTCCACAACATGTCATTCGCACCGAACATTCAAGACGAGTTTCAGCTCATTTTTGGGGCTCTATGACAGCTGAAGGTCCGCGCGAGATTATTCCTGTTCCTGGACGAATGACTAGTGCGACTTATATCCAAGTACTGGAGGATACACTGCTTCCGTTTCTACACGAAAAATTTCCAGAACAAGAGGAATTCGTGTTTATGGAAGACAACAGCGGTGTTCATATCTCGACGCAAACTCAAGCATGGTTGGAAGATCATCCAGAGCTAATATGTATAGAATGGCTTCCTCGATCGCCAGACCTTAACCCCATAGAACATCTTTGGGCGTTAATGGTTCAAGAATGAAAAGAACGTCGACAAGACCGTAACAAAGGAATTCTTGAGGCACATGTAATAGAACTCTGGAATAATTTCCAACAACATCCAACTATATTCTCGAATCTTGTAGCTAGTGTACCTAATCGTTTGGGTGACGTTATAGAAGCAGAAGGTGACTAGACAAAATACTAGAATTCTTTAATTTCCAAATATTTGCCTTTTATTTATCTTTTACATTTCATTTTTGTTCTCAATTAACCTAAAAGACATTTGAAGCTGGATTAAATGTCTTAGGTTTTCTTCATCAAATTCAACTTTGATTTTATTTTCATCCCAATTAATGTTCAAGAGACCTTTGGAGCTAAAGTTAAATATTTTATTTCGTTTTTAGAAAAATTAGTTTTAATTTTATTTTTTTCCTAATTAATGCCCAAAAGACATTTGGGGCTAGAATTATATATTTTATTTCTTCTTTACAAAATAACGTTTTTTTCACCACTACTTGTGCTGTGTTTAAAGAAGCGAGTGGATTTCGTTTCAACTTTTACATTTGCATTATCTTTCTCTTCATCAGTTTCAGTCCCTACCAACAATAGTAGTTCTTACACTTTCAATAAATAAATAAATAAATAAATAAATAAAAATAAAAGTTGCTTCATGAAATCAGCACAAAAGTTATCGTAAAACGTAATCTTGAAATTGGCTTAATTTCCCCAACTCTCATGCATAACAGCATAAACAATAGACCTAACTACAGCCTGAAAGAAAACATACCTACTATTTCATGAAAAATTGGAACTTTGGAGAAAAAATGTTGTTAACAGTTTCACGAAATGAAATTAATTCACCTTTTTTCCCCTCCAACTTCAACTCAAAACAATAACTTTATGCCTCTAATTTCAAACAAAACACATTATGTTTCACAAAACTAATTTACACGAAATATTTCGTGTTACATGACAACAGGAATGAAATTTACTTCTTTATTATTGGCCAATTATAATTCCAAACAGCGGAGTTAATTGGGAACCTACAAAACAATATTTGGAATTTTGTAAAGGAACATGATTGGGAGGGGGCGATTGGTCATTCTTGACTGATTTTACCCCTAAAAGTGTGGCTGGTTCATAAACTCCAAATTACACTCGCACCATATTCTTTAAAAATTAAACATTTTTTTACAGAAGTTATACTGGATCTTTTTTAAACGGCAGGGTAAAGTAATTCAACCTCTAATTCTTGATAGCCGGCGTACTTCCGTTTCCTCCCACATTATCATTCCATCAAGTCTACCATCATAATTCACATCCCTCAATCATTGTCTCCCTTAGTCTACAGGGCATAATCTTTGGACGTAAAACTGAAAAAGTTAATTTCGTTTTTCTCTTGACCCCAATTGACTTCGTTTAATAGGGATGATCGAGAAGCCCCAAAGAAAATATACGCCATATTGAATCAAATTGACTCAATATGGTGGAAGTTATTTTTAAACATATTTTATTATAATATTTAAATAACCAAGTTTCGAAGTTCAGAGGAACTTGGTCCCTTTTACGCGCTTATTCATTGCCAATTTCACCCGCAACAAATTCGAATGATGCGGATGGCCTAAAGTAAAAATAGCCTATGTTTTGTCTAATCAAATGATCTTCAGTTGTTTTGCCTATAACACAAAATTGTTATATATGTGTATGTGCAAAGGGTGTGTTTTAGCTTTCACCCCTTATTCTTGATAGAGTTAAATCCCAAACAATAGGATTATTAGTTGAAACCATAAGCCAATTTTCATTAAAATGAAACCAAAACAATAAAAGATAGTTGTGAAACAGGCAAACGGCCGCACATACACAAATGTCAGTTGAGTCGAATTGTAGCGCTTGTCTTTGATCAATTTCACTATGTTCCATAAAAATGGGATTTGTTTAAAGATGTCTTCGCGGAACAGTTTTCAATCAGGGACGAATAATTAACTTCCTCAGTATTGACTGATTTCAGCCCCAAGCAGTAGAATTGTGGGAAAGGCTTATAGAACATATACTTCGTATTGTATTAGCATCTAATCACTTTTATGGATCTCGAACCGGCTCGGTATGTTGAGGTGACTGAGTTGTGAGCCGACCCGTTGACAACACTACAGGCTGCTTAGCTACACCCACCGGCTTCCACTGGGCCACTGCGGCCCCCACCTTTGTAACAGTTTGTAGTAATATTCATTATCTTCACCCACAGAATCAGCTATCCAGTTGCGATGATTAAATTATACATAAGTATTTTATTTATTTATTTACTAAAATATTTACGATACAGCCAAAAGATCATTATTTTTGTTATCATTATCATTATCTCATTTTTTCTTTTTATTATGGGTATAAAGAAAATATTCTGAACAATTTTAAAGCACTTAACGCCAAGGCGTAGATAAATATGCTATTTTATTTCGTTATCTGTGTGATATATGAGATATATATTTTTCTTTCATATATAGGAGAATTAACGTTTCTCTTTAGTCTCCTAAGGAAATTAGAAAAATGGATATTCATAACAGCATTGGTTTCAAACACTTAATGTCAAGGAGCAGATAGACTATTATATTTTGTTCTCCCCATGAAACAAGCATACCTTTTTCTTTCTTTCTTTCTTTCTTTCTTCATAGTGGCCCATAAGACTTACCTAGTCGATAGCTAGAAGTTTGCCTGAAGGCATAACGTCGCGTAGCAAACAACTCGGTTCGACACGTGCCAATATACCTACTTTCTGAATAGAGTTGGAAGTCATTTTTTTTATTTTCATGATTTCATGGAAAGTTATATATATATATATATCTCCGCTTCTGCTGTACTACTACTACCACTACTACTTATCTCCCCAAAAGTAAGCAAATCTCCTTTTTGAGTACTTTTTCATCATATTTTATTGAAAAAAGTGTTATGAACGATTTTAAAAAAATAGATAAATTTCCTTCGGCCGGGTTTGAACTCACGCCAAAAGCAATTCTTGTTACCAGCTTACAACGCTAGCGCACACGACCACGAGGACCGATAGCAACAAACGTATGATTTCTGTTATATACATAGGTATAGGCTACGTAGCAAGATATGGATAACGCCAACCAATCAGAATCGTGTATTTAGTTACTACTACCGGGAGTACTCTCCCGAGCAAGATCTCAATAACCTAGTCCAAGCTAGAGGTTAACTATGTCAATAAAATTCATTTCAAACGGTTCAGCCATTTTTCGCTATAATAGACAACGTATTTTTAATATATATACTATGTAGATATACGTTAATAGAATTGTTACTGTCTTTTTTATTTAAGTTATCTATTGATATAAAAATGATGCATTAACTTTAATATTTAACAGTATCATACAATTTCATCGTGCGTATCACGACGTGTCGTCGTCGCCAGGTCTGTTCCGCTCATTCCGGGACACGAGTGTGATTGCTTCCAGGTCAAGAAATCCGTAACCAATTATCACTGCTTCCAAATACCAGTATAATAATAGGGTATGTTCTAACTCCGACGGGAAGGAACTGACTGTGGTAGGATTTTTTCCCTAAAAACGGAGCTCGATTCTCAGTAGAAGCCTATGGTTTCGGATCCCACGTTAAGCTGTAAGTCCATGCCTCATATAGCCTCGCTGCTGAATGGGACGCTAAAGTAAAACTAACTACTACAACTAATAACAGACATTCTACAAAGAACTTTGCAGACCATTTTCTTCATAAGAAATACTTTTTTCATATCAAACAGAGCAAACATAAATGTATAATTACAAGGATTCTGTTAAAATCTTCCGAAGTATTCAGAAACCTAAGAAACAACAACAAAAAAAAAAAAAAAAAAAAAAAAACAAGAAACACCAAAAAAAGATTTGGTGTATGAACTTCTACCAAAGATAAGTTCTAGCAAGCGAAGTAGGCTATTTTTAGCATTATTCAATTTGATCAGTTGCTACATTTGCTAATAAAAAGTTGACGTTAAATGTTCTCCCTGAAATATACGTAAAGGAGAAAATACTTTTTGAATAAAGATCCGGCTTTAGATTGGTTGATTTATATAAAAAGAGTGAGTTTGTAACGACACAATTACAACCATGGGATTCAAACTTGTGTTGCGTTATTCAAGGTTTAAAGTTCTTAACATATTTCAGATTCTATCGAGAATCAAATTCAAGGTGTATATTTCAAGGTGAAGTGTCCCTATCTGTTCAAGAATCTTGTATTTGAGAATATACTGGCAATATTATCGCTAACTTCAAATATCCTGTATTTCATTCAGTTTAGTGTATTATAAATCATATGTTAGTTCTATTATAAAATTGTTCATAATATTTGTGATATTATTTTCGATATTTTAAAGTATATATATATATATATATATATATATATATATATATATATATATATATATATATATATATATATAGTTAGTTACTTAGTTAGTTAGTTAGTTAGTTAATTTTTTTTATATAATGAAATGTAATCCCATAGTGACAGTTTGAACAATAATCTCTGTTTTGTTAAGGACTAAAGAATGAGAATTTTATATATAAACGAAAAAAACAAAATTAGTGATATTTAGTTCCAGAAATAGGGATGATCGAAGTCAATGTGCTGTTCACACACAAAACAGCTTAAATCCATTTCCTTGACCATAGCTAATTATGGACTACAATTGAAGAGAATTCAATTTATTTTGAGCTGTAATCTTATTCATAGTTCTTATTAACAGTCAAATTTAGAAGTTTTACGCATGTAAAATTCTACTTCAATTTTTCGCTTGACAAGAAAAAAAAATAAATAAATACTTGCAGAATATCGAATCACACCTTGAACTGTAACCATATGTTTCTTTCTACTGCAGTCCTACCTGATCAATAATAAAATAAAAATCAAAAACAGCGACGCGAAGATTCGAACACGAGTCGCGGGAGTGGGAATTCTATACGGATCCAATGAGCTACGAAAGAAGATACACGAATCACCTACGCTATAAGATTATGGTAATAATCGTAAGCTTCACGCTGTGAAAGAACTTTTTTCCTTTTATTAAGTTTTACGATATTTCTATAGTGTTTTAAGTGAACTGCAAAGAGATAGATCATGCAGTTATCAATTTGGTTAGGGATTGAGCTTTAAAAACTTTTAAAACATTTAATTAAATCGCGATACGGTAGCAAGGAATGTGTAGTACCTTCAGCCATAATTTTATTCCTCCAAGCAAAAAAGAATGCCTTCGTTCTACGCATTTGGAGTTCTTAAAAGTAAAATTATAGCATAATTAAACGTGTGATTTTGCCATTTGAATGTAAATTTATGTCCCTTACTGACCAAAACAAATCTTATGGGCACAATCTGCTTCCTCACAAGGGAACCTTCCGAAAATGATAGTTGCAGTGAAAGATGTGGCCTATGCCAATTGAAAGAGCTGTAACAGAGATGAGCATTCCCAAAAAATTAGCTGCCCATAGCAATAGGTTCAAGAAATATAAGGGGTGGAAGTTTGGACAAGGGAGAAAAGTGCAAATTCCGCCAAAAAGGGGGGCACGGCAAAATACAATGCTGACAAGTGATGTATAGAAAGAGACTTGCCACAATAGGGAACAAATGAAGGCCACCAGTGGGGTTAACCGTGTTGCCAACTGCAATGAAAAGTATATGTTTTGCAAAGAACACTATATGAAGTGAGTGCAATATTCAGTGTCAACCTGTCATGTAGAACATAAGATATGGCCGGGCTGTGCATATTAGAATGAACAAAACAAGAAGCACCGACTATGCAGGAAACCGACGTCCCTAGAGTCGAAAAGAAAAACGAGTTCCAAAGTTGGTAACATTGGCCATGAACATCCAGACAAGTCTAATATAGTTAGGCCACTCGCTTCACAAAAAGAAAATTCCGGCAACAGGCATCACTCGGAATTCATCAATGCTAGAGTGATTGAGGCAATGTCAAGTCGGGGAACATGAAATGGTTGGGTTGAGCCAAAAACCAATAATAGAAGTAGTGAGCATTATGTCATGGTTGGGTCGTATGTGGGAATATACAGGGTGTCCCACCAAACTTTGTGACCTGGAAGATTTGCGAAACGAACAAAAATGTGACGGATCCAGTTGTGCAGGAATGTATCAATGTCAGGGGGTGATAAAAGTCTGTGAGAGGCAAGTGCCCCCAGGATCCCCATAGTAGGGCCCCAGGAGCCAACTTCAAACTTTCAAATGGCAACAGGGACCGAGTGGTAACTCTCTTGATATATCATGGAATGTGCAATAACACCTATAGGAAACATTTGTTATATGAAACATGTTTTTCAAAATAGCCGATACAAATATATGTTGTGTCTTAACATGGCATCGAACATTGTGATCTCAAATTGCTGGGAAGCGAAAAGATATGTTGCAAATCCAGTTGCACAGGAATGTACTCATGTCGAGGGCCAAGAAAACTTTGTAAGAAGCAAGTCCCCCAGGGCCCCCATTATAAGGCTCGAGGGGTCAACCGCAACATTTCAAATGGGAACAGGGGGCTGATGATATTTCTCTGGATAGATACAACACCGCCTATAAGAAACATTTGTTTTATGAAGCACGGGTTTCAAAATGATCGCCAAAAATGCGCGTTGTTCTTGTCACCGAGCAGATATTTTTGGCGGTCATTTTGAAATCCCATATAGTAAATATTTCTGATATGCGTTGTGGCATATTCCAAGATTTATCGAAAGAAATATAACTCGACCGATGGTGCTATTTGAAATTTTGAAGTTGGCCCCTGGGACCCTATGATGGGGACTTGGGGGCACTTGCGTCTCAAAGAAGTTTGTCGCCCGCTGACATGGGTACATTCCTGCATAACTGGATGTGTCACATTTTTTTCGCTTTAAAAGTATTTCAGTCGCAGAATTAGGTGGGACATTCTGGATATATCTTATAGGCGGTGATAGTACTGCAGACAGCAACACACAGTAGATCAAGCCTTTGATTATGTTTGCTTTCTACAGGTGTGGATATGTGATAGAAAGACCGAAGGCTCCGACACCTCTAGAGTACTGTTTCGAGACATTCACAGGCGATCATTGTACCATGTGTGACGGATTGGCAGTATTCCGCTGTGCTCACTGCAAATGTATCTTCGGTTTGGACCATTGTCTCATCGAACAATTGCACGTACAATGTGGACGAGCATGTACAAATGATGCGGAGGCTAATGCCTGTTGCCGAAATTTTCTTTGTGTGAAGCGAGTGGCCTAACTATATTAGAATTGTCTGGATTTTCATAGCCAGTGCTGCCAACTTTGGAACTCGTTTTTTTTTTTCGACTTTTTTCGACGTCGGTTTCCTGCATAGTTGGTGCTTCTTGTTTTGTTCATTCTAATATGCACAGCTCGTGATCAAATGTGGCGCATTATGGCCAACTCCGCCTTTCCCGTATTTTTCATACTTCTGTTTTTTCTATTCTCTTTTGTTAGATTGTACCACTGATTATACACTCATATCTTATGTTCTACATGACAGATTGACACTGAATATTGCACTCACTTCATATAGTGTTCTTTGCAAAACATGTACTTTTCATCGCAACTGGCAACACTGTTAACCCCACTGGTGGCCTTCATTTGTTCCCTATTGTGGCAAGTCTCTTTCTATACATCACTTGTCAGCATTGTATTTTGCCGTGTCCCCCTTTTTTGCGGAATTTGCACTTTCCCCCTCTTGTCCAACTTTGCTGTTTCCCGAACTTCCACCCCTTATATTTCTTGAACCTATTGCTATGGGCAGCTAATTTTTTGGGAATGCTCATCTCTGTTACAGCTCTTTCAATTGGAATAGGGCACATCTTTCACTGCAACTATCATTTTCGGAAGGTTCCCTTGTAAGCTCCGCGTGTGTGCTTCTCCCTGTTCCCAATAGAAAATTTAGCTTAGGTATTTTCTGCCATCGCCGGCTACGATCCCTTAGATCCCTAAGAGATCGTAGCCGGCGATGTTTCTGCAAAACTATTCGCGAGATATAGAATTTCATACTCAGTACTTCTGTTTACTTGGTACGGGAATTCATAGAATTGAAAATAATTCCTTTGTGTAAGTATAATTATGCAGAACAGCAATGAATAAATGTTTTGTGTTGCTTAAAATGTATGCAAATTGTTAGGAAATTTTCTAGAGTGGTGGAAAATATTCTTCTCAGGCTGGGACAACAGTAATTAAGTTAGTGCCAAGGAAAGAAAAACTAGAGACGGGGAATTTCCCTAGCTTCCCCCTACAAATAAATCACTGGTCGTAACGAACGCTTTTCCTGACGTATGACCGTACGATTCTGTGTGACTCCGTGGATGAGTGAGCAAAGGCGTGGCTTCGTAATCATGGGGTTTAGGGTTCGAGTCCGGTCGAGGCAAGTTGGTATTTTTTTCCATTGTTCGTTCCCCATATCTTAAGATGTTTCTCTCCCTCCGTAATCATCTGATGCTCTCAACTGAGTTCTCCACTTTAATTCATCAATTGGTAATGGGATGCTCTCAAGTTCGGGTGAGCTTTTACATGTCTACTTACAAAATCAAAATTTTCGACAAAATATGGATGCTATCCGATCATTTTGTCTCCAATTCTGAATTTGCACATGTGAGTGTATTTCTCCTTCATCATATTTGCATCTCCCGTTCTCCTATGTTGTCAGTTATGACAAAAGATGGCTTGGGAGCAAGATTTCAAATCATAAAAGCGCTATACCAATGGGTTCACTCTCGCTAAGCATTTGATTGAAAGTATATGTTTTCATACAGTAGAAGGGGAGATTTTGCTCTTCCTACCTCCCCCCCCCTGAAGTGACAGAATATTTATTTAGGTTATGTAAAGTCATTTCAGATCAAACGACTTCATTCCAACAGGAACAGGATTGGGCTTTTATTTGTTGTTGCACTTTATCTTTGCGAATAGGACGAATATCAAATAGTATATTTGGCATAACACACATATAAGATTCATTTTATTTTGGAGAAATGATGCTGTAGACGGTAGTGGGAATTTGACCCAAGTGTACGGGAATTTTCATTGCCTGGCGATTATGCCACCCGCCTTCTTTTAAAGTTAATTCGGTTGCAATACTTTCAGCAAATACTTTGGACTCAACTGGTGGAGCACTCTTGCCATAAATCTCCATATGGCTGTACCATCCAGAAGTGTCTCTTACTGTACATATTTAGGGTGTTGATATTATTCTAGTGATAACAATCTGTATATTATAGTGCTACAGTGTCAAGGCACATAGCAGTGCACCAAGCCATGTTCTCTGGCCGGAGCACGCAGTGTGTATATTACCCGATTCAACTCAGACACTTGAAACATCCGTAATTTCGCTTCACATGAAGATAATGAAGAAAAAAAAATGGCTCCATCACTAACTTGCACCAGACCATCCTTAATAAGCGTTCAATGTTTTGTCTCCAATCGTTTGGGACAGAAAGTCACGATTTTTTATTTATTTATTTATTGAAAAAAAAAAAACGCTAAAATGTTGGCACTTACTCATCAACAGCTATATGGTACTTCCGGAAGACGAAGTAACTTGAAATTTAGGATTCGTGATATAAGTAAAGCAAAATGTCCGAGAACTGGAAATGTTCCCCCTTCGAGGGGGGAAATTTGAGGGACATGGGTAAATTGGGTCACTGGACTCACAAACTAAGAACACTTCCAATAGATATAGAAACATAATTTGGCACAAATTTAAGGTCTGTAATACAAGTAAAGGGAAAAATTCGAAAACTGGAAATTTCTCCCCGCCCAATGAAAAAAAATGAGAGCCAAAGACAAAATTGCATCACTGGACTAAAAACGTATAGACATAGAAACTTGAAATTTGTTATAAATGTAGGATTTGTGATATAAGGAAAGGGGAAAATCCGAAAACTGGAACTTTCCCCGTCCAAAGGGAAAATTAAGAGCAAGGACAAAATTACGTCAGTCGACTCAAAATCTAAAGAGTACTTCCTATTCTTGGTACAAATGTAGATTTTGTGATGCGAGTAAAGGGATAAAATGCGAAAATTGCAAATTTTACTCTTCTAGAGGAAAATTAGGGGAAAGGCAAATTTATGTTACTAGATTCAAAACCTACAGGGTACTTTCTGTAGACATTGAAATTTTAACTGTGGCACAAATGTACATTTTGTGATGCAAGTAAAGGAAAATGTCCGAAAAATGGGAAATTTTCCCGTTCAAGTTGGGGAATTAGGGGGCAAAAGCAAAATTTCGTCACTGGATTAAAAACTTATCGGGTATTTCCTATCCTAAATTTGACAAAAAACTAGAAATATAGCAGAAATGTAGGGATCGTGCTATCCTATAAGTAAAGGGAAATATCCGAAAACTTGAACTCCCCCCCTCAGGAGGAAAATCAAGAGGAAACTGCAAAATTACGTTACTTGATTCAACACCTATAGTGTACTTCCTGTAGACATAAATATTTGAAACATGGTACAAATGTAAAGTTTGTGATAAAAGTAAATGGCATTTAAAAAAAATAAAACGTAAATTTCCCTCTCCAAGGGTAAATTAGGGTATAAGGGCAAAATTGTATAGTTACGTCATTTGATGCAAGATCTGTAGGCTATTGTTAATAATAATGGAAACTTTAAATTTGCATAAACGTAGAATTGGTGACAAATCAAAAGAAAAAATCCGAAAAGCTGAAATTTTATCATGTATGGAAAATTAGGGGACAAGGAAAACATTTCGTAGTTATGTCAATATATTCGAAACCTATAAGGTACTTCTAGTGGCCATGCAAACTTGAAATTTGCCACAAACATAGGAATTTTGTACAAATAAAGGGAAAATTCGAAAATTTGAAATCTCACTTAAAATTACATATAATTACACTGAGAAACATCCGTTCTCCGGACAGCGGTATATTGTATATACTACAAATATAGCATTTATATACCTGACTGTTTCGCACTCTGTCATTTGTTTTTATGTCGTCACTGTCGAATATATATCTGTCATTTTCTAGGTACGTTCTTTAGGTACAGACTGTTTCAGATGCCCTAACAGCACAATATGTGCTAGGCATGCGCCATTTAGGTGTTCTAAATTCCTCTCCCACATTTGATGCATTTGTTGCTTCTTCTAAGCGATTGTATATTTTTTCTACTAGACAATGGCGGATCCAAGGGTGTGATTTCCCCCGCCCAGAAGAGGAAACTTTTTTAATTTTATGTATAAATAAAACCCATCCCAGAGTTTGGAGCTCTTAAAAGTAGGTCTAAGTATTAGTATTACAACCCACCGCCCCACCCAGAAGTCCGTTCTGGATCCGCCCCTGGTACTAGAAGTAACAAACGCATCAACTTTATTAGATGGAAACTGTCGCCGATCATTTGAAAGTGAATATGGAAGAACCATGAAATAACTCGTCATTTTGTTATAAAACTACATGGCGAGCAGATTTTATCTGATCCCAAACGGTATCGTCGAATATACGCGGTTAAAAGAGCATACTGATTAGCCAAATTCAAAAGACTTCACCAATATATCCCTCTAGAAGCGACGTTCTCCTCGTCGCCTCCGTGGCCAAGTCGGAGGAGCACGCGGCTAATAATCCAAAGGTTGGTAGTTCTAGTCCACCCTGCGGCACTTTATTTTTACTTGTTGTTTTTTAGATTCACCTTAATGTAAACACATTATACATATAGGCAATTTAATATATTTTGGGGGAGTAATTTTGTGGCCAATTTTTCAAACGTTTTGCACTCGTCTTCCTTCTAAAGAAATGAACTTTCTTCTAATTCTGAATCACTTGTGTCATCAGTACAATAAGTCGTTCTCTCGGTTGTAGTCGTAATCAAGCCTGATATTCAAGAATCCAAGAAGACTTTTACAGAATCCTTAGAAATTTCTTTCTTGATTTTTTTTTTTTCAGAAGATGATTAAGTTTATCAAAAGCTATGTCTGGAAGTTGTCTTACTTGGTTGAAATTTCTAGAGTCCAAACAAACCATAAAGTATCTTGCTTCTTGAATTTTGAAGAAATACTCGATATTACCGTAACCAATATTGTGTTGAGTGCTTCGATGTACTATTTGGGTCATTGGTTCAGGAGCAGCTTCATCTTGACATTCATAGGGAATCATTCTTTTCCACCTCCGAAGGCATGTTGTCTACAGGTCAGTAGAAACAAAGAAATCACGTTATAATTCTTCATATTTATTATTGCCCATTCTGCAAATCTTAACCCTGCATTCTTAACAGATTCAGAAACAGCTCCCTGCTCTTTCAGTTGGAACACAGTAGTCTGACCATTCGATACTACTACCCTGTGTGTGGAGATAGTTTGACAGAGGGGCCGTCACTTGAAATATTTTCAGGAGCACTGTGCTGTCGGAATTGCTTTAAACTTGAAAAGATCTTATATGTATTCTTTCGCTTTCCACCTAGCTTCTAGTTTGATATTTTCTGTATAAGCAATTTTCTTCATTGTTATGGTCCACGCTATGCACAAAGCACTTTTCTGGGTTCGAAAAATGACCAGACCTTTTCTGCAGAATATTTTCCATCATCTTGTTTCCGCAATAACTGCAAGACGCCTTTGTTGACATTTAATCTTCCAAATATCCATTCGCAGAAAATACTCAGGCATAAATATCGTACTATCATTCAGCAGAACAATGACACAGAATCAATGCATCCTTTTCTCAGATCACGTATGACAAGATTGAGTATATGAGCATAACACAACACGTGTAACTCATCATATGTGTTTTGAAAAATCTGAATATTGTCCTTGCGAGTTATTACTTGCGCAAACAGTTGAATTTCCAATACACTTCTTAATATCAAGGTTCAACTTCTGCAGAATCTTCAACAGTAAACCGAAAAGATACTGACCTATGGTAGATGTGCATTTTACAATGGCACAATTCTTTCTATAACAACAGTTTTAACAACATACCATAAAACAACATAGCACTGGCGTGTTAAATAGTATCTAATAGAACAGAAAACTTTCCAGATTCTGAGACTTCTTTCGAAATATTTTCACTGATAAGTATATTTCCAACATCCAAAACATAATTCGCCATGTTTTTAGAAAGTTATATGACCACCATCCTGCTTACTTCCTCATACAGGACTCAGTTTACTGTTCTCGATGACCTTTTTAAAATTACTCTTATTAAGCGGAAGGTCAAATTTGTTTAATAAAAGAATAATATGCTATCCAAAAAGTTTTCATGATCTGTAGCTGTGTCTTCCAGTCTATAGGTAGCTTCATTTCTCCTTCCTTTGTCAGTTAGCAGAACAAAGTATAAGCGTTTATTTCTTAATCTCAAATGCTGAGATATCAAGAATGAGAACTGAGATCACATGAGTATAGTTGTGAGGGTTATTTATATTTGGAAGTCATACATACCATTATCAAAAAAATTATTGATCCATTACTGGATTAAGGTCTTCCCAATACTTTTTTTGACAACTATCCAGTTGCGGTTATTTCATGTATGTAAGGTAAGCAGTGCATACCCAAGATAAAACTCACACATTATTATTATTTCTTCTTTTTTTTTAAATTATTCCAACCCATTTCCTAAAATCGCTCCTTTACTTCCTTCCTTGACATCGGAACTGAACAGTTGTTGTGAAAATAATGGAAAATCCAGACCTGACCATATGCCTGATGAATGAAATAATAATAATAATAATAATAATAATAATAATAATAATAATAATAATAATATGATCAGGAACACGAGGACAGATTTTATTAAACGTTTCATTATTGTTTGTTTCTTAAGTAAACATGAACAGGTTTAGGGGTCAAAATGAGAGGACGGAATTTTCAAATAGAGGAAATTATGTATAACTCTTAACTCTAGTTAACAAATATGATCCATTATTAGCAACCCCGATTAGAAAATTATAATGTGTTCATAGATTAACTAATATAATTCAGACCGATGTAATAGAATATGTATCTAATGTGTCGAATTTCATATATAAAAAGAATGAATGAATGAATTGTCTCAGGCGACCTCTAACATTAAAGCCTACAAATTGTTCTTGAATTCAAATGTTAAATGTATTTACAGAAAACAGATAACAAGCTTCATGGGATTGCTTACCTAAAGTAAAATTTCACCATACGCCACTGCAAACATATATCTCGGATAATTCGTATCCAATATATTCGCAGTGCTGCCTAATTTCTTCACATCACCTTGTATTAGGTTACTGTGTAGGTCTCTACTTGTCACTTGTGGTATCCAGTAAAAAATATGTCTTTGTCTATCTTGTATGGTTTGTTTCCTAAGAGAATTATATATATATATATATATATATATATATATATATATATATATATATATATATATATATATATATATACCAATCAATTCACTCTCTCTCTCTCTAAATATATATAGAATATATATATATAGATATATAGATAGATAGATAGAGAGAGAGAGAGAGAGAGAGAGAGAAAGAGAAAACCGGATGTTAAAAAATTAGAATAGCACAACTGCTCTGGTCTGATGTATTTTGGAAGACTCGTGCTCTCTTACTCGCTGATAAGCGTGTTTAGTGTTGCGAACGTGGCGTACAGAACCTTTAAGAAACTTATTTGTTCAATCTGCAGAATATGCTGTGCACGCTGCACGCACACACACGCATTTTGAGCAACAGCTAAGCCCTGTTGGTGATATCTGCTCGTTAATAAGCAACCTCAAGATTAAAAGGTATGCTTGATTTTGGTTGATGAGGATGGAATTCAAAAACTTGAGGATACCATTGTCTTGTGAATGTATGAAAGAGTTTGTTGTTCTGTTCCCTGCGGCATTACGCTATTCAATGTTTTCTCTGATTTCGAAATCGGCATCACTAGAACTAGAACTTTTCTGTTCATTTTCTTATTTGACAGCAACCAATCGTACCTTAGGTTGGAAGTACACTAATTTCAAGACTCATGGAAGTGGAACCTTCTTGTTCATTTTCCACTCTGACAGTGACATTTGATGTGGTGGGAGCAGTAATTTCAGCATTCATGAAACTAGAGCTTTCCTGTTCATTTTCCACTCTGACAGTAGTATTCGTGGCAGATGAGGTGGGATCGCTAATTTCAATATGCCTACTGTGTTCAGTCTGTTGGCAGTCAGTAGTTGATACTCTTGTAAGTTTGGAGGCACTAAATAGATATGTGACCTTTCTGCAGGCATCAGCATCTGCTTCTAATAGCTTTGTTTTCTTTCCACAATGCCACATCGAGTTTCACGATTTAAAGCTTCTTGGTCCATTCAGTCCGAAATTTTCTTTTATTTGTTGCATCTTGGGGGCGGTTCGTTGGGAGGCGGTGGCCCTATACACCTCTGGGCGAGAGACAGCATTCTTGTCGAACTTCTCTTACAATTGCAATCTCCTCTATCAGTTCCTCCCCTGTCCTAACACTTTCCTGTTGATTCATATATAAGTTTCTTATGAATCTCGATGCTTCCATTCCAACCTAATCTTCTTTAGAAATCCCAACAAAAATTCCCAATTCACGCGGTCAAGAGCCTTTTCTAGATCAATAAATACAATGTACACCTTGTCTCAAAAAGGTTGAGCGCATTCTTTATTGGTGTTTTGAGGCAAAAATTTTCTAAGTCCAGCTTCGGGTATCTTCGGGAAAAAGTAAGCCAGGTTCGAACCTCCAAGCCAGCCTTTGCAATCGGGAAAAAGTTTGCAGATGTGTTTTTCTTCTTTTAAATATAATAAGACTTGTTACCAAGTGTTTAAGAAAGCAACATTGATTGAAATACTTAATGATACAATATTTCGAAACCTTTTATTAATGTCACCATATGCTTGCTTATCATTTAGCTCTCCATACGTAATGGAACATTTAAATACGTTAAAGAATCTTTCCATATGTAAAAGAATGCTCAAAATTAAGAAATAGAACATAATTATCGCCTGAGTACTAAAATAAAAGTCAAAGTAGAACAGAAACAGCGTTTGTAATGGATATGAATGTCATAATTATCTTGAGATTCGTTATACAACGCTAGAAGCTTACTTCTGAAAGTTCTTGTGTTAGCTCATTGGTAAGCTGTCGGATTTCAAATCATAAGGTTGTGAGTTCGATCCCCCTCTGAGTCAATACTTTTTTTTAAAATTATATTTTCCGCAATGCATGAAAAATTATATAAAATAATTACATTAAAATACATAAGTTGTTTATATATAACATAATCATTGCAGAACATAGTAATTATTATGTTTAAAATATAACATCTGAGATAATTTTCACAGTAGGTCGGTATTATATATGAGGATGTAAATACAAGTTAAGAAACTCGTTCAATAGCAATAAATAAATCATGTAGTGTATTTATCTGCAGCTATTTGGCATATAGAGAGTAATTCTCAACATTCATAATGCAGAATGTCATTTATGTTCTTGAAAAGTTATTCGATGCATAAACAGAGGGTATAAACAGAGAATCCAAAGTCGGAACGCTCGCAAAAAAATTCATGAACCCCAAAGGTCACGTGAGCAGACTGGAATTGTCCTTATGAAGCATGCCACAGCAGAAAGTCTTTACATAGATTTTCAATTCAATTCCTGATATATGCTTTTGCAATGTGGAAGTAGTGATGCCTTGAGTCGCCCTCTCTCGCTCCCTCGCTCGCTCACTCTCTATTTATACAGAATATAAAAGTGGATTTATGTGTGTGTTTCAACATAATTCTGATATATCTAGAGCAATTTTAACTATATTTCTTACAGTCTGGAAAAAGAGTACTGTCGGGATACACATCAAAAATGCTAGAAACGGGTCGATATTAGTATCGAATCCATAGTTTCGTGGTCGCTTAGGTGAATAGCTCTACTTTCAATTCAAGTGCAATTAAGCTTCCATTAGCACCCAGGGTGGTTACGTAGCGACATAAAGATATCGAAATCAACCGATATTAGAATCGAATCGTAAGTTTTCAGCGCCGCTAACAGTGCAGCATTTCCCATTAGTCCACATTAGTCCCATTGCCTAGAGGGCAACATATTTGCAGAGTGCAAATTTTAAAACTTGAATAATATTTTAATTTTTTTCCGTATGAAAAAGTTAAAAATCATGAGCAAATATACTATTTCAGGAACAATCCTCTTTTACTATTCTAATATGTTTAATAATAGCGTAAGAAATGTAATAGTAATTCAGAACATGTTTCACAGTTGTTATTTTTTGTTACATAGTTGTAGCTGTAGCATGTAGTGAGTGGAATTTAGCTGTAATAAATTCACTAATTAACCATATTCGAATTAAGTTTTATTTTTAAGTTCGGAATGAAGGGGCGGAGAAATATGTAGTTATTGGGGGCACCGATCTTTTCTACATTTTACTTTCAAGATCTCCATTTTTCTTTTGTCATTTGTTCCTAATAAAAAAAAGTTCAGTCACTTTTGGATTGTCATAGGATAGTAGGAGTTGGATTTTGGGATGCAGCCTGTGAGATTCTAGAGGAGCTAACTGCTTGAAAAAATATTTTTGAATCATCTGTAACATATGAAATAAGGATATGTATCATAAAAAATTGAAAGTAACTATGTCTGCGTAATCATCACGGTCAAATTGCAAAGTCAAATGAATTGACGTTTGGTATATAATCAGGCTCCAATCCCAACTGGGAAGTTATCATACGCGTGTCACTTTCATTATAAAACATATCCTTAGGGGAAGTAGAAGTCCGAATTTTTGCGAAAAAGTTAGTATCTCACAAGCCATTCAACTGAGAGCTGAAATTCAGCATATAACTCTTTATTAAAAATAAAGAGAATATGCCCTGGCATTTTTTAAAATTGTCTTTTATGAGCGGGGGGACGGGGGTGCATTTTCTATATATTGGAAATTGGTAGTGGGTTGGTTTGTAAAAATAATCGAAAACGATTGATATTAGTTGAGAAAAAAATTGAGTAATGCAAACTAAAGTTCTTTTTGAATTTTATACCCACTGCTTTCTATTTATAATTGCTGAAGCTGGTGTTTAATATATGGAGCGTTCCGAGCATAAGGCAATCAAGCCATAAAGTTAGAGAAAAATGGCCATAAAATTTGTATTCTAAACTTAATTACATGGGCATTTTCAATTAGTACGGCATGCTTAATTATATAGAAAATTAGTTTCTCTCTCTCTCTCTCTCTCTCTCTCTCTCTCTCTTTTTTTTTTTTTTTTTTACGTTGGTTTACTTTTCCTTGATTCGAAACTTTTAAATTTCACCCTATTTTCTACTGAAATGTGTCTGTAAGGCAACAAAGAAATAATTACATATGATAAATTTAAATTCATTTTAATTCGGAAGATGAGAAACACTTTGCCATTATATATCGTAAAGGTCAGACCCACCAGTATTGTAACAAAGAGGTGCTTGAGCCAATGACGGTAGAAATTCAAACTCCGATAAGTGATAATTTCACAGTCTTGTTTTATTACAAGTTTAATCTCTTTAGTCAATGGAGAGGAGGACGTGGGTCATCGGTCAGAGTTGATGTCGGTGGGTTTTGGTGGGTCGGAGTTGGTCGCAATGGTTCAGAGTGGTTCATAGTTGGTGGTGGGTCAGAGTGGATCACGATGGTTGATGGGTCAGAGTGGGCCAATGGGTCATTTGGGCGGTGGGTGATAGTGGGTCATGGTGGGTCGTGGATCAAATTTTCATTGACCCACAGCATCTCTGGTTAAAATTGTACTAAAGATAAGAGGCACCGAAGATGCATGTCGGCTATTATGCTCAAATTTTGCGCATGGATAGTACTCCACCAGAAAGCAATAAATCTGAAACGGTTCACGGTATCACCTCCTAGAACTCGAGATGTAGGGGTTTGTCTGATTGGCTAAATTAAGACGTCAATGATTTATCCTTCAACAACCAAGCTTTTTATGATTGTTTCCGTGGGGAAGTCAGAAGAACACGTGCCTAGTAATCGTAATATTGATAGTTCGCATCCACCCCGGGGTATTTGTTTTGTGTTTTTTTGATTCACCTAAATATAAACAAATCACACATATAGGCATTTTAACATATTTTGGGAGAGTAATTTTGTGGTTCGTTGGCGTTTCATCGCGTCTCTGCCGCTGGTAGTAAAGTTTTCAAAATGGAACTTGGGCTATCACGGATCGTCGCTGCGGGGCCACCAATTTCTGGCGAGAGGTTAATAGTTGACCATCTGTAGTCCACCGACGCTTACAGCTTAGGGTAATGAACGATGTCCTTGCCTTGTAGACTTCATGACTACCGACGTCGGCAGTCAACTAGCTTTTAGTATTCCTTTACTAACCATCTATCGTTCATGTTTGTACACGGTGTTGTCATATTATTATTATTATTATTATTATTATTATTATTATTATTATTATTATTATTATTATTATTATTATTATTATTATTATTATTATTATTATTATTTGTAGTAACAGTAGTATAATTGATGATAGAATAATTATTGTCTATGTATTGTCTAGGTAGGACTACACACAGGATTTGGCTCGTTTTGGTTCGACTCGACTCTAATCCGAGTCGAGTTGGAAGATATTTTTCGCGCCGAGTCCAAGAGTAGACCTCAAAGATGTCTGTTTCGAGTCGAGTCGAGTTTCAAAGAAAAGTCGTTCGTGCCCATCCCTACTAATGAGAGCTTAATCGGAGTTAAGCAAAATTGAAAGTCTCACTATTTATCTAAACGACCCCGAAAACTGAATCTAATATCTATCATTTTCTAGCAATCTTTTATATGTATCCCCCTCCCATTCACCATAGGTAACCCGACAGCTTTCTTTTTGAAACTATAAGAAATGTGGTTAAAATTACTCTAGGCCAGTGGTTCTCAATCTAATTCCTATCACGATCCCCTTTTATCACACGCTCTTGCCAGCGACCCTTTTATAATTTGTTTTATAATAAGCTTGTGTGGGATTTTTAACATACCTATTTCTATAATAGTAGAATCCATTTTTTTTGTTTATAATGAACAGTGCCATGGAAAATCATTGCCCGGGGCGAGAGTATAGTACGATGTCACCGTATATATGAGTGACGTCGACAGACTAGCTACGAAGCGCCACCATGGTTGGCACGAAGCTCAATAACATTTTCAAAATAAACCCTACCTTTCCTTAATTTTGAGCACATTTTATTGCGTTTTTCCTTCTATTTTACACATGTGCACATGCACTTTCCTAACATGAGTAACACACTTCCTCCGAAATGTGGTCCCTTTTTTCGGCGCCCGGCACTGACAGTGGATACAGTAACTGTAATATCTATATTCCCAAAGACGAAGGTGCTGGTTCAAGATGGATGTTAAACTCTTCAATGATCGGAGTTTAACGTATCCGATCTAAGCCCACAACTTCTTCACCAAATAATAGAATGATCATGCGACAAGTCTTTGCAACTGGTTTTCTGTAACGAAGACTTGGACAAGTTCTGCCTGATGAGGAGAGAAGAATATCCTGGTCTGGTGATTGCTGCTTTAAAAGTAATAATTCCATTTGCTATATCGTACTTGTGCGAAAGTGTGTGTTTTTTTTTTTATGGTAAACATTAAAACAAAGATAAGAAATCGCTTATCAGTTGAAAATGGCTTGATAATGTTCGTCATGAAGATTGAACCGGGCATTGCTGCACTAGTGAAATTACACCATGCTTAGGTATTTCATTAGGTTTTAATTTTAATTGTATTTCAATGTGCAGGTTTTGTTTCATGTGTATTTTTCTAGTATTTTTATATACAGTTCTCATTAGTTTTATATCATACCTCTTTGATTTAAATTCATTTTTAAACAACTCTACTAACTAACTAACTCTATGGCCTATGGAACCCGGAGGTTCAATGCCGCGTTCACAAAAGCTCTACACTGACTTCTATCCTTAGTCAATTGGATCCAGTTTCTACTTTGTATTCTTATCTCAGCGAGATCCATCTTAATATTGTCCTCCCATCTGCGCCTAGGTCTTCCTAATGGTCGTTTTCCGTTTGGTCTTCCAGTCAAGACTTTGAAAGCGTTTCTACTTTCTTCCATTCTAGCTACATGACCTGCCCACCTAGGCCTCCCTAGACTTGACGACCCTAACAATGTTGGGTACCCGTATAAATTATGTAGTTCCTCGTTATGAAGTTTCCGCCATTCCCCATTCCCGTTCCTCTTGGGTCCGAGTATTCGTCTAAGGATCTTGTTCTCAAATACTTTCAGTCTATGTTCTTCCCTCAGAGTAAGCGACCATGTTTTGCAACCATACAGAACAACAGGCATGATTATCGTTTTGTATATTTTAAGCTTCAAATTTCTCGACAGAATTCGCGACGACAAGAGACTTTGAACCGAATAGTAACATGAATTCTACACCCTTTGAAAATGTTTAGTAGACTTATTTTTTATTGTTCTTTACAGTGTGTATAAAAAATAAAAGTATGCCTATCAGAACAAAATTAAAAATAATATTTAAAAATAATTTCTGGTTTTAGATTATAAGTATATTTATCTCTTCCGCCTATCTTCGCGATCCCCTAGGGGCCGCGACTCCCAGGTTGAGAAACCCTGCTCTAGGCATACATGAGCTATGATGGAACATACATACATACACTTTTATATGTATAAATGCAGATAAGAGAGAGTTGAGAGAGAGCGATTAAAGAATTACCGCTCTCAATGTCTTCACTTTACTTTTGCGATTCGTGAATTTCTTACGTGACAGTTTGGGGCTAGCTAGTTTTTTGTCTTGAACCACGATCCGATTTTCGATATGCTCTATCTAAATGCTGTAATGCGAATATTGAGAAGTTATCTGCGATGAAAGTAGCTGCAAACAAATACATTACATAACTTATTTATTGCTATTACACGATTTTTTAAATTTGTATTCAATATTCACACATAACACACCGACGTTCTGTGAATACCTCAGATGTTATATTTTAAAGATAAGAATTACTTATGTCGTGAAATGATATGAATATATATATTCAACTGATATATACAACTGATGATATGAATATATATATTCAACTCATATATACAACTGATGATATGAAAATATATATACAACTGATGAATTGTAATGTAACTATTTTACATAATTTTCATGCATTGAGGAAAGTAAAATATCATAAAAGAATCTCACCTGAACGGGTATCGAACTCACGATTTAAACGCTCGGTGGTGTACCACTTTTCGGAAGCTGCTTCTGAAATATAACTGAACTGACGAAACGAGAGTGTGAATACATAGTCTCGAAATATTGTATCATTAAGTATTTCAATAAATGTTACTTTTTTCTACACTTAATACCATTTCCACATGTCTTATTATATTTAACAGAAGGAAAAACATATCTGTACATCTTTTCCCGATTACTAAGGTTGGCTTTGGAGGTTCGAACCAGCAGCTTTAGTTTACTGTTTTCCGAAGATACCCGAAGTTGGACTTCGAAAGTGTTCGTCTCGAAACAGCTATCATCATATCGCTCAATCTGTTTGGTATATGGTATATGTTTTTATACGTGTAAAGTCAGTATAACAATTCATTCTTTAAACAGCTTTTCGTATGTATTAATATTCCTTTATAAAAACTATTTTTAATATTATTATTACGGCGCACCATTTTCAGATTTCTTTCGCGAGTCGTTGACCAAGTCGTTCGCCACCAGCGTTGCCAGACTCACAGCTCGGAATTATTCCAAAACCTGATTGAACTTATGCTAGATTCGGTCAAATTATGCTAGATCCTCATAATTACTAATTCAGGAGTTAAAAAAAAACGAAGTTGAGATACGATAACGTAACTTAAAATACACAGAGAGCAAGAATGCATGGATAGAACTCAATACTTCACGCACCAAAATTTTAACTCAACTAAATTACTGCAGTCGTTGCCAGACTCAATGGCGTATATATGGTATAAATGAATGCAAAGTTTTTGTTTACATATTTTGAAAGAAAATTACTTCGCAGCATAAGCGGAGTTGGGAATCGTCTGCTGGGGGGGGGGGGCAGATTTTTGGTCGGTCTCGGAGCTGTCATTTCAGGTATAAATATGATCATAAAGTCAGAAATAAAGATGGTGAAGTTGTCAAAAAGTTGTAGGGAGAATGGCCCCCATAGCTCCGCCCATGCCTCGGAGTTAAAGGATTAGAAAACCCTGGGTGGAGCCACAAAAGAAAAAAAAGCCCAAAGCCGTTCCGAACTTACTTCGGAAAATAAGACTGCCTGTATGGTTTACCGAGTGTATGAATCAATGGAAGAGGATACATTTCTGGGGAACCGGTCAAAACCCCCACAGCCAAAACCCCCAAACTCAAGAAATGTCAAAACGCCCACACAAACGGTCATAACCCCCACACAAATGGACAAATCTCCCAAATACACGAACGGTCATAACCCCCACAGCCAAAACCCCCACACTGGCAGTCGGTCATAACCTCCAACGGTCATAACGCCCACATAAATGGACAAAACAGCCACACATAGCAACGGTCACAATCCCCACATAAATGGACAAAACCCCCACACAAACAGACAAAAGTCCCACATGCAGAAATAGTCACAATGCCACACAAATGGACAAAACGCCCACACAATCGGACAAATCTCCCACACTCTGAAATGATCCTGGTTGCATGTATTGCCCTTGTAGTTTTTAATATTTTTTTTTATTCCAATTAAACTGATGTTGCAACTATTCTTCTTGGGCGTCATAAAGAGCCACAACAAAGACGTGGAATGAGGATCATTTCAGAGTGTGGGAGATTTGTCCATTTGTGTGGGGGTTATGACCGATCGTGTGGGCGTTTTGACATTTCTTGAGTGTGGGGGTTTTGACCGTTCGTTCGTTTGGGAGATTTGTCCATTTGTGTGGGGGTTATGACCGTTTGTGTGGGTGTTTTGACATTTCTTGAGTGTGGGGGTTTTGGCTGTGGGGGTTTTGACCTAGAACCCATTTCTGCCGTTCTTTTTCTTCCCACGACCAACTTCTTTCTCATCTCCAGGTTTTACGGCTTTTTGATAACTTGCTGAAATTGTGCTAGATTTGGGCAGGATGCTAAAAGCAAGATGCTAGATGCTAGAGACATGCAAATTATGCTAGATCTAGCATCATTATGCTAGATCTGGCAACGCTGTTCCCCACAATAGGCGTGTCGTGCAAGTAACCAATCACACGTCAGGTACTAGCTTTTACCTATTGCTTCCTTCTCACAGCTCAGAACATTGGTAACTATGGATAGACGTACAGCAGTAATTACTTTATGGGAGTTGGAAGGTTATTCTGCAACTGCAGCTAGCAGGCGAGTAGGTGTCCAGGCCTCTACAGGAAGGCGATGGATTCGGAAATATGGTGCTACAGGTCAGGCTGGTAATTTACGATCTCCTGGTCGTCCGCATGTGTGAACCGAAGCTCAAGATGCGAGATTAGTAAACTAAGCCCGGTTAGACCCACTAAGTACGTCTAGACAGCTAAGGGAAGCTTCTCTCTTTCCTGGTAGTAAGCATACAGCTCTGCGAAGGCTTCGTCATGCTGGGTTACGTGGCCGTGTTGCTGCCGTGAAGGAAAAACTCTCAGACGACCACAAAATTTACCGTCTCGCGTTTGCACAGGCGAATGTGGGTCTCAATTGGGAAAATTCAGTTTTCTCAGATGAATCCATATTCACAACATCAAAGGAGGGACGCCGTTTTGTGTATCGTCCGAGAGGCACCCGAAATGACCATGGATATGTGGCTGCTTGCAATCGCAGTGGCCATGTATCTATTTTATGTTGGAGTTGGATTTCCAGTCGCGGAGCAGGACAGCTTCATAGAATTGAAGGACATCTGGACAATGCTCAGTACTTAGACATTATCAGTAATATCATGGTGCCATCTGTACGAGTATTTCAGCCTGATGGTGTAATTCAGTTCCAGCAATACCAGTCGCCAATACATACTTCCCATGTGGTTCAGGAATGGTTCGCAGGGCACCCTGAGATTGATTTAATCGACTGGCCGCCTCGTGGAGCAGACCTCAATCTCATGGAAAATATGTGGGCAGAAGTGAAGCGTACTCTAAGGGAAAGTTGGCCTGAGGCAGATCCACCAAGAACTCAGGATGACCTGTGGCATCTTGTTTCCGAAGCATGGCTGGAGGTAGGGGAAGGAGATAGATTTGTCACCCATGTAATAGATTCCATGCCCAGAAGAATGGAGCGTGTAATAAATTCAGAAGGGTCTTGGACACAATATTAATGCCCCCGCCTTAACTCCCGAAAACAGCCCTTTTCAGGGCTACCTAAACGCTTCTGAAAATATTTGTAGAAGTAAACCACTCCTTGTATCCGATTTCTGTGCAATCCTACTAACAAAAAAATGATAATTAGCTGTAGGCTTTGAACTCAAGACCTCTTCAGTGGCAAGTCCGTACTCTACCAGTGAGCTAACATGAACTCGCAAACCCAACCTGAAGAAACACGACTTTCAATTTCTGGTATTCGATGACAATGATGCTCATATACTTTGCAAATGTTGTATTCAACTTAAGATATTCCGCAACACACACACACACATAAACAAAGCGAAAGAGAGAGACAGAGAGAGAGAGAGAGAGAGAGAGATGAATACACAAAAGCATATTCAACGTATTCGAATAAGACTCTAAGTAACGACATTCCGTTCTAAAGAGAATTTGTGTTTCTTCCCGTGACGTTAAGGGAATCGGGAAAAGTTATGTGTCTTGAAGTTATGTGTCTTATACGACTTTGGATACTCTGTTTATACATTTTCTATATCAGTAGGAATATACTGCATTTCACGAATATAAATAACATACTGTAATGAGAATATTGAGAAGTTAAATCTGTATGACAAATAGCTGCAAATAAATACACTACATAACTTATTTATTGCTATTAAACGATTTTCCTAACTTGTATTTAACATTCTCATATATAATACCGACCTACTGTGAAAATTATCTCAGATGTTATATTTTAAACATAATAATTACTATGTTCTGCAATGATTATGTTATATATAAACAACTTATGTATTTTAATGTAATTATTTTATATAATTTTTCATGCATTGCGGAAAATATAATTTAAAAAAAAGTATTGACTCAGAGGGGGATCGAACTCACAACCTTATGATTTGAAATCCGACAGCTTACCAATGAGCTAACACAAGAACTTCCAGAACTAAGCTTCTAGCGTTGTATAACGAATCTCAAGATAATTATGACATTCATATCCATTACAAACGCTGTTTCTGTTCTACTTTGACTTTTATTTTAGTACTCAGGCGATAATTATGTTCTATTTCTTAATTTTGAGCATTCTTTTACATATGGAAAGATTCTTTAACGTATTTAAATGTTCCATTACGTATGGAGAGCTAAATGATAAGCAAGCATATGGTGACATTAATAAAACGTTTCGAAATATTGTATCATTAAGTATTTCAATCAATGTTGCTTTTTTAAACACTTGGTAACAAGTCTTATTATATTTAAAAGAAGAAAAACACATCTGCAAACTTTTTCCCGATTGCAAAGGCTGGCTTGGAGGTTCGAACCTGGCTTATTTTTTCCCGAAGATACCCGAAGCTGGACTTAGAAAATTTTTGCCTCAAAACACCAATAAAGAATGCGCTCAACCTTTTTGAGACAAGGTGTACATCTCTTTCCCTTTTTCTATAAACTTTTCAGTGATCTCTTTTACCTCTCCTGAACCCGAATTGTTCCTCCTCAACTTTTTCATTTGTTCTTCCATACAACCTTCTGTTCAGAATTCGAAGCAGAATTTTAGCTGCCTGACAAGGGAACCTTCCGAAAAATGATAGTTGCAGTGAAAGATGTGCCCTATTCCAATGAAAGAGCTGTAACAGAGATGGTCATTCCCAAAAAATTAGCTGCCCATAGCAATAGGTTCAAGAAATATAAGGGGTGGAAGTTCGGGAAACAGCAAAGTTGGACAAGAGGGGGAAAGTGCAAATTCCGCAAAAAAGGGGGACACGGCAAAATACAATGCTGACAAGTGATGTATAGAAAGAGACTTGCCACAATAGGGAACAAATGAAGGCCACCAGTGGGGTTAACAGTGTTGCCAGTTGCGATGAAAAGTACATGTTTTGCAAAGAGCACTATATGAAGTGAGTGCAATATTCAGTGTCAATCTGTCATGTAGAACATAAGATATGAGTGTATAATCAGTGGTACAATCTAACAAAAGAGAATAGAAAAAACAGAAGTATGAAAAATACGGGAAAGGCGGAGTTGGCCATAATGCGCCACATTTGATCACGAGCTGTGCATATTAGAATGAACAAAACAAGAAGCACCAACTATGTAGGAAACCGACGTCGAAAAAAGTCGAAAAAAAAACGAGTTCCAAAGTTGGCAGCACTGGCTATGAAAATCCAGACAATTCTAATATAGTTAGGCCACTCGCTTCACACAAAGAAAATTTCGGCAACAGGCATTAGCCTCCGCATCATTTGTACATGCTCGTCCACATTGTACGTGCAATTGTTCGATGAGACAATGGTCCAAACCGAAGATACATTTGCAGTGAGCACAGCGGAATACTGCCAATCCGTCACACATGGTACAATGATCGCCTGTGAATGTCTCGAAACAGTACTCTAGAGGTGTCGGAGCCTTCGGTCTTTCTATCACATATCCACACCTGTAGAAAGCAAACATAATCAAAGGCTTGATCTACTGTGTGTTGCTGTCTGCAGTACTATCACCGCCTATAAGATATATCCAGAATGTTTCACCTAATTCTGCAACTGAAATACTTTTAAAGCGAAAAAAATGTGACACATCCAGTTATGCAGGAATGTACCCATGTCAGCGGGCGACAAACTTCTTTGAGACGCAAGTGCCCCCAAGTCCCCATCATAGGGTCCCAGGGGCCAACTTCAAAATTTCAAATAGCACCATCGGTCGAGTTATATTTCTTTCGATAAATCTTGGAATATGCCACAACGCATATCAGAAATATTTACTATATGGGATTTCAAAATGACCGCCAAAAATATCTGCTCGGTGACAAGAACAACGCGCATTTTTGGCGACCATTTTGAAACCCGTGCTTCATAAAACAAATGTTTCTTATAGGCGGTGTTGTATCTATCCAGAGAAATATCATCCGCCCCCTGTTCCCATTTGAAATGTTGCGGTTGACCCCTCGAGCCTTATAATGGGGGCCCTGGGGGACTTGCTTCTTACAAAGTTTTCTTGGCCCTCCATGATATATCAAGAGAGTTACCACTCGGTCCCTGTTGCCATTTGAAAGTTTGAAGTTGGCTCCTGGGGCCCTACTATGGGGATCCTGGGGGCACTTGCCTCTCACAGACTTTTATCACCCCCTGACATTGATACATTCCTGCACAACTGGATCCGTCACATTTTTGTTCGTTTCGCAAATCTTCCAGGTCACAAAGTTTGGTGGGACACCCTGTATATTCCCACATACGACCCAACCATGACAATGCTCACTACTTCTATTATTGGTTTTTGGCTCAACCCAACCATTTCATGTTCCCCGACTTGACATTGCCTCAATCACTCTACACTAGTGAAATTACACCATGCTTAGGTATTTCATTAGGTTTTAATTTTAATTGTATTTCAATGTGCAGGTTTTGTTTCATGTGTATTTTTCTAGTATTTTTATATACAGTTCTCATTAGTTTTATATCATACCTCTTTGATTTAAATTCATTTTTAAACAACTCTACTAACTAACTAACTCTATGGCCTATGGAACCCGGAGGTTCAATGCCGCGTTCACAAAAGCTCTACACTGACTTCTATCCTTAGTCAATTGGATCCAGTTTCTACTTTGTATTCTTATCTCAGCGAGATCCATCTTAATATTGTCCTCCCATCTGCGCCTAGGTCTTCCTAATGGTCGTTTTCCGTTTGGTCTTCCAGTCAAGACTTTGAAAGCGTTTCTACTTTCTTCCATTCTAGCTACATGACCTGCCCACCTAGGCCTCCCTAGACTTGACGACCCTAACAATGTTGGGTACCCGTATAAATTATGTAGTTCCTCGTTATGAAGTTTCCGCCATTCCCCATTCCCGTTCCTCTTGGGTCCGAGTATTCGTCTAAGGATCTTGTTCTCAAATACTTTCAGTCTATGTTCTTCCCTCAGAGTAAGCGACCATGTTTTGCAACCATACAGAACAACAGGCATGATTATCGTTTTGTATATTTTAAGCTTCAAATTTCTCGACAGAATTCGCGACGACAAGAGACTTTGAACCGAATAGTAACATGAATTCTACACCCTTTGAAAATGTTTAGTAGACTTATTTTTTATTGTTCTTTACAGTGTGTATAAAAAATAAAAGTATGCCTATCAGAACAAAATTAAAAATAATATTTAAAAATAATTTCTGGTTTTAGATTATAAGTATATTTATCTCTTCCGCCTATCTTCGCGATCCCCTAGGGGCCGCGACTCCCAGGTTGAGAAACCCTGCTCTAGGCATACATGAGCTATGATGGAACATACATACATACACTTTTATATGTATAAATGCAGATAAGAGAGAGTTGAGAGAGAGCGATTAAAGAATTACCGCTCTCAATGTCTTCACTTTACTTTTGCGATTCGTGAATTTCTTACGTGACAGTTTGGGGCTAGCTAGTTTTTTGTCTTGAACCACGATCCGATTTTCGATATGCTCTATCTAAATGCTGTAATGCGAATATTGAGAAGTTATCTGCGATGAAAGTAGCTGCAAACAAATACATTACATAACTTATTTATTGCTATTACACGATTTTTTAAATTTGTATTCAATATTCACACATAACACACCGACGTTCTGTGAATACCTCAGATGTTATATTTTAAAGATAAGAATTACTTATGTCGTGAAATGATATGAATATATATATTCAACTGATATATACAACTGATGATATGAATATATATATTCAACTCATATATACAACTGATGATATGAAAATATATATACAACTGATGAATTGTAATGTAACTATTTTACATAATTTTCATGCATTGAGGAAAGTAAAATATCATAAAAGAATCTCACCTGAACGGGTATCGAACTCACGATTTAAACGCTCGGTGGTGTACCACTTTTCGGAAGCTGCTTCTGAAATATAACTGAACTGACGAAACGAGAGTGTGAATACATAGTCTCGAAATATTGTATCATTAAGTATTTCAATAAATGTTACTTTTTTCTACACTTAATACCATTTCCACATGTCTTATTATATTTAACAGAAGGAAAAACATATCTGTACATCTTTTCCCGATTACTAAGGTTGGCTTTGGAGGTTCGAACCAGCAGCTTTAGTTTACTGTTTTCCGAAGATACCCGAAGTTGGACTTCGAAAGTGTTCGTCTCGAAACAGCTATCATCATATCGCTCAATCTGTTTGGTATATGGTATATGTTTTTATACGTGTAAAGTCAGTATAACAATTCATTCTTTAAACAGCTTTTCGTATGTATTAATATTCCTTTATAAAAACTATTTTTAATATTATTATTACGGCGCACCATTTTCAGATTTCTTTCGCGAGTCGTTGACCAAGTCGTTCGCCACCAGCGTTGCCAGACTCACAGCTCGGAATTATTCCAAAACCTGATTGAACTTATGCTAGATTCGGTCAAATTATGCTAGATCCTCATAATTACTAATTCAGGAGTTAAAAAAAAACGAAGTTGAGATACGATAACGTAACTTAAAATACACAGAGAGCAAGAATGCATGGATAGAACTCAATACTTCACGCACCAAAATTTTAACTCAACTAAATTACTGCAGTCGTTGCCAGACTCAATGGCGTATATATGGTATAAATGAATGCAAAGTTTTTGTTTACATATTTTGAAAGAAAATTACTTCGCAGCATAAGCGGAGTTGGGAATCGTCTGCTGGGGGGGGGGGGCAGATTTTTGGTCGGTCTCGGAGCTGTCATTTCAGGTATAAATATGATCATAAAGTCAGAAATAAAGATGGTGAAGTTGTCAAAAAGTTGTAGGGAGAATGGCCCCCATAGCTCCGCCCATGCCTCGGAGTTAAAGGATTAGAAAACCCTGGGTGGAGCCACAAAAGAAAAAAAAGCCCAAAGCCGTTCCGAACTTACTTCGGAAAATAAGACTGCCTGTATGGTTTACCGAGTGTATGAATCAATGGAAGAGGATACATTTCTGGGGAACCGGTCAAAACCCCCACAGCCAAAACCCCCAAACTCAAGAAATGTCAAAACGCCCACACAAACGGTCATAACCCCCACACAAATGGACAAATCTCCCAAATACACGAACGGTCATAACCCCCACAGCCAAAACCCCCACACTGGCAGTCGGTCATAACCTCCAACGGTCATAACGCCCACATAAATGGACAAAACAGCCACACATAGCAACGGTCACAATCCCCACATAAATGGACAAAACCCCCACACAAACAGACAAAAGTCCCACATGCAGAAATAGTCACAATGCCACACAAATGGACAAAACGCCCACACAATCGGACAAATCTCCCACACTCTGAAATGATCCTGGTTGCATGTATTGCCCTTGTAGTTTTTAATATTTTTTTTTATTCCAATTAAACTGATGTTGCAACTATTCTTCTTGGGCGTCATAAAGAGCCACAACAAAGACGTGGAATGAGGATCATTTCAGAGTGTGGGAGATTTGTCCATTTGTGTGGGGGTTATGACCGATCGTGTGGGCGTTTTGACATTTCTTGAGTGTGGGGGTTTTGACCGTTCGTTCGTTTGGGAGATTTGTCCATTTGTGTGGGGGTTATGACCGTTTGTGTGGGTGTTTTGACATTTCTTGAGTGTGGGGGTTTTGGCTGTGGGGGTTTTGACCTAGAACCCATTTCTGCCGTTCTTTTTCTTCCCACGACCAACTTCTTTCTCATCTCCAGGTTTTACGGCTTTTTGATAACTTGCTGAAATTGTGCTAGATTTGGGCAGGATGCTAAAAGCAAGATGCTAGATGCTAGAGACATGCAAATTATGCTAGATCTAGCATCATTATGCTAGATCTGGCAACGCTGTTCCCCACAATAGGCGTGTCGTGCAAGTAACCAATCACACGTCAGGTACTAGCTTTTACCTATTGCTTCCTTCTCACAGCTCAGAACATTGGTAACTATGGATAGACGTACAGCAGTAATTACTTTATGGGAGTTGGAAGGTTATTCTGCAACTGCAGCTAGCAGGCGAGTAGGTGTCCAGGCCTCTACAGGAAGGCGATGGATTCGGAAATATGGTGCTACAGGTCAGGCTGGTAATTTACGATCTCCTGGTCGTCCGCATGTGTGAACCGAAGCTCAAGATGCGAGATTAGTAAACTAAGCCCGGTTAGACCCACTAAGTACGTCTAGACAGCTAAGGGAAGCTTCTCTCTTTCCTGGTAGTAAGCATACAGCTCTGCGAAGGCTTCGTCATGCTGGGTTACGTGGCCGTGTTGCTGCCGTGAAGGAAAAACTCTCAGACGACCACAAAATTTACCGTCTCGCGTTTGCACAGGCGAATGTGGGTCTCAATTGGGAAAATTCAGTTTTCTCAGATGAATCCATATTCACAACATCAAAGGAGGGACGCCGTTTTGTGTATCGTCCGAGAGGCACCCGAAATGACCATGGATATGTGGCTGCTTGCAATCGCAGTGGCCATGTATCTATTTTATGTTGGAGTTGGATTTCCAGTCGCGGAGCAGGACAGCTTCATAGAATTGAAGGACATCTGGACAATGCTCAGTACTTAGACATTATCAGTAATATCATGGTGCCATCTGTACGAGTATTTCAGCCTGATGGTGTAATTCAGTTCCAGCAATACCAGTCGCCAATACATACTTCCCATGTGGTTCAGGAATGGTTCGCAGGGCACCCTGAGATTGATTTAATCGACTGGCCGCCTCGTGGAGCAGACCTCAATCTCATGGAAAATATGTGGGCAGAAGTGAAGCGTACTCTAAGGGAAAGTTGGCCTGAGGCAGATCCACCAAGAACTCAGGATGACCTGTGGCATCTTGTTTCCGAAGCATGGCTGGAGGTAGGGGAAGGAGATAGATTTGTCACCCATGTAATAGATTCCATGCCCAGAAGAATGGAGCGTGTAATAAATTCAGAAGGGTCTTGGACACAATATTAATGCCCCCGCCTTAACTCCCGAAAACAGCCCTTTTCAGGGCTACCTAAACGCTTCTGAAAATATTTGTAGAAGTAAACCACTCCTTGTATCCGATTTCTGTGCAATCCTACTAACAAAAAAATGATAATTAGCTGTAGGCTTTGAACTCAAGACCTCTTCAGTGGCAAGTCCGTACTCTACCAGTGAGCTAACATGAACTCGCAAACCCAACCTGAAGAAACACGACTTTCAATTTCTGGTATTCGATGACAATGATGCTCATATACTTTGCAAATGTTGTATTCAACTTAAGATATTCCGCAACACACACACACACATAAACAAAGCGAAAGAGAGAGACAGAGAGAGAGAGAGAGAGAGAGAGATGAATACACAAAAGCATATTCAACGTATTCGAATAAGACTCTAAGTAACGACATTCCGTTCTAAAGAGAATTTGTGTTTCTTCCCGTGACGTTAAGGGAATCGGGAAAAGTTATGTGTCTTGAAGTTATGTGTCTTATACGACTTTGGATACTCTGTTTATACATTTTCTATATCAGTAGGAATATACTGCATTTCACGAATATAAATAACATACTGTAATGAGAATATTGAGAAGTTAAATCTGTATGACAAATAGCTGCAAATAAATACACTACATAACTTATTTATTGCTATTAAACGATTTTCCTAACTTGTATTTAACATTCTCATATATAATACCGACCTACTGTGAAAATTATCTCAGATGTTATATTTTAAACATAGTAATTACTATGTTCTGCAATGATTATGTTATATATAAACAACTTATGTATTTTAATGTAATTATTTTATATAATTTTTCATGCATTGCGGAAAATATAATTTAAAAAAAAGTATTGACTCAGAGGGGGATCGAACTCACAACCTTATGATTTGAAATCCGACAGCTTACCAATGAGCTAACACAAGAACTTCCAGAACTAAGCTTCTAGCGTTGTATAACGAATCTCAAGATAATTATGACATTCATATCCATTACAAACGCTGTTTCTGTTCTACTTTGACTTTTATTTTAGTACTCAGGCGATAATTATGTTCTATTTCTTAATTTTGAGCATTCTTTTACATATGGAAAGATTCTTTAACGTATTTAAATGTTCCATTACGTATGGAGAGCTAAATGATAAGCAAGCATATGGTGACATTAATAAAACGTTTCGAAATATTGTATCATTAAGTATTTCAATCAATGTTGCTTTTTTAAACACTTGGTAACAAGTCTTATTATATTTAAAAGAAGAAAAACACATCTGCAAACTTTTTCCCGATTGCAAAGGCTGGCTTGGAGGTTCGAACCTGGCTTATTTTTTCCCGAAGATACCCGAAGCTGGACTTAGAAAATTTTTGCCTCAAAACACCAATAAAGAATGCGCTCAACCTTTTTGAGACAAGGTGTACATCTCTTTCCCTTTTTCTATAAACTTTTCAGTGATCTCTTTTACCTCTCCTGAACCCGAATTGTTCCTCCTCAACTTTTTCATTTGTTCTTCCATACAACCTTCTGTTCAGAATTCGAAGCAGAATTTTAGCTGCCTGACAAGGGAACCTTCCGAAAATGATAGTTGCAGTGAAAGATGTGCCCTATTCCAATTGAAAGAGCTGTAACAGAGATGGTCATTCCCAAAAAATTAGCTGCCCATAGCAATAGGTTCAAGAAATATAAGGGGTGGAAGTTCGGGAAACAGCAAAGTTGGACAAGAGGGGGAAAGTGCAAATTCCGCAAAAAAGGGGGACACGGCAAAATACAATGCTGACAAGTGATGTATAGAAAGAGACTTGCCACAATAGGGAACAAATGAAGGCCACCAGTGGGGTTAACAGTGTTGCCAGTTGCGATGAAAAGTACATGTTTTGCAAAGAGCACTATATGAAGTGAGTGCAATATTCAGTGTCAATCTGTCATGTAGAACATAAGATATGAGTGTATAATCAGTGGTACAATCTAACAAAAGAGAATAGAAAAAACAGAAGTATGAAAAATACGGGAAAGGCGGAGTTGGCCATAATGCGCCACATTTGATCACGAGCTGTGCATATTAGAATGAACAAAACAAGAAGCACCAACTATGTAGGAAACCGACGTCGAAAAAAGTCGAAAAAAAAAACGAGTTCCAAAGTTGGCAGCACTGGCTATGAAAATCCAGACAATTCTAATATAGTTAGGCCACTCGCTTCACACAAAGAAAATTTCGGCAACAGGCATTAGCCTCCGCATCATTTGTACATGCTCGTCCACATTGTACGTGCAATTGTTCGATGAGACAATGGTCCAAACCGAAGATACATTTGCAGTGAGCACAGCGGAATACTGCCAATCCGTCACACATGGTACAATGATCGCCTGTGAATGTCTCGAAACAGTACTCTAGAGGTGTCGGAGCCTTCGGTCTTTCTATCACATATCCACACCTGTAGAAAGCAAACATAATCAAAGGCTTGATCTACTGTGTGTTGCTGTCTGCAGTACTATCACCGCCTATAAGATATATCCAGAATGTTTCACCTAATTCTGCAACTGAAATACTTTTAAAGCGAAAAAAATGTGACACATCCAGTTATGCAGGAATGTACCCATGTCAGCGGGCGACAAACTTCTTTGAGACGCAAGTGCCCCCAAGTCCCCATCATAGGGTCCCAGGGGCCAACTTCAAAATTTCAAATAGCACCATCGGTCGAGTTATATTTCTTTCGATAAATCTTGGAATATGCCACAACGCATATCAGAAATATTTACTATATGGGATTTCAAAATGACCGCCAAAAATATCTGCTCGGTGACAAGAACAACGCGCATTTTTGGCGACCATTTTGAAACCCGTGCTTCATAAAACAAATGTTTCTTATAGGCGGTGTTGTATCTATCCAGAGAAATATCATCCGCCCCCTGTTCCCATTTGAAATGTTGCGGTTGACCCCTCGAGCCTTATAATGGGGGCCCTGGGGGACTTGCTTCTTACAAAGTTTTCTTGGCCCTCCATGATATATCAAGAGAGTTACCACTCGGTCCCTGTTGCCATTTGAAAGTTTGAAGTTGGCTCCTGGGGCCCTACTATGGGGATCCTGGGGGCACTTGCCTCTCACAGACTTTTATCACCCCCTGACATTGATACATTCCTGCACAACTGGATCCGTCACATTTTTGTTCGTTTCGCAAATCTTCCAGGTCACAAAGTTTGGTGGGACACCCTGTATATTCCCACATACGACCCAACCATGACAATGCTCACTACTTCTATTATTGGTTTTTGGCTCAACCCAACCATTTCATGTTCCCCGACTTGACATTGCCTCAATCACTCTAGCATTGATGAATTCCGAGTGATGCCTGTTGCCGGAATTTTCTTTCTGTGAAGCGAGTGGCCTAACTATATTAGACTTGTCTGGATGTTCATGGCCAATGTTACCAACTTTGGAACTCGTTTTTCTTTTCGACTCTAGGGACGTCGGTTTCCTGCATAGTCGGTGCTTCTTGTTTTGTTCATTCTAATATGCACAGCCCGGCCATATCTTATGTTCTACATGACAGGTTGACACTGAATATTGCACTCACTTCATATAGTGTTCTTTGCAAAACATATACTTTTCATTGCAGTTGGCAACACGGTTAACCCCACTGGTGGCCTTCATTTGTTCCCTATTGTGGCAAGTCTCTTTCTATACATCACTTGTCAGCATTGTATTTTGCCGTGCCCCCCTTTTTGGCGGAATTTGCACTTTTCTCCCTTGTCCAAACTTGCTGTTTCCCAAACTTCCACCCCTTATATTTCTTGAACCTATTGCTATGGGCAGCTAATTTTTTGGGAATGCTCATCTCTGTTACAGCTCTTTCAATTGGCATAGGCCACATCTTTCACTGCAACTATCATTTTCGGAAGGTTCCCTTGTGAGATATGAGACTAATAGTTCTATAATCTTCACATCTATTTGGGTTCGATTTCTTAGCCATTGGTATCATGATCATCTTCAGGAAGTCTTTTGGCCACGCTCCTGGGATTGCACAGTCGAAACAATTCTTTCGTGCCCTTGTCTCCCATATTCTTAGTGAATTCAATTGGTATATTACCTGTCCTGGTTGCCTTTCCATTCTTAATCTCAAATATAACTTTTTCAAACTCATCCCGAAGAATACTAAATCCTTTATCATCCTCGCCTACTTCATTTTTTACTTAAACATCCAGAGGAAAATATTACATGGAAATTCGGTGTGACCGTAAATACTTAATACTTAATACCGGTAAAGTTATGAATACTTTAAAATATCAAACAATACTTTCAACAAAGTGGATATTTATCTAGGACCAACATTGAGACCAAAACTTCATCCACGAAAAAATTAATCTCAAAGGAAGAAGGAATTAGGATTATTATTCAGTTCAAATTCTTTGGTTTCACGAATTCTGTCGAATAATTTAAAGTTTAAAATATATCAAACTACGTATAATTATGTTTGATGTACTGTATGGTTACGAAACATGGTCGCTTACTTTCAGGACACAACACAAACTGAAAGTATTCGAAAATAAAATATAAAGGTGAAAATTCTAACTTAAAAGTGACAGAAATACTAAAACTTCATAACAAGGAACGGCACAGTTCAGGCCAGAAACTTCATCACGAGAAACGGTTTCCCCAATATTGAATGGACATTAAGTCAAGAAAGTTCAGGAGGGCAGGTCATGTAATCAGGATGGAATAAATAATAAATGTTTTCAAAATTATAACTAGGAATCCAATCGGCAAAATACAAACATAAAGACCTAGGCGCAGATAGGAGGACAAAATAAAGATGAGTCTCGCAGAAATAGAAATACAAAGTTAGCGGATTCAGTTGGCTACGGAGAGATGACAATGGAGAACTTTTGTGAATGCGGCGTTTACCGGTAGGCCACAGAAATAGTTATTCTGTTGGAACATATCTGGTGTAGTAAAAAGTAATCCATTATTTTGGCATGACATTGAAGGCTTGACTTACCATAGTTAGAATGATCCGATTTAGGTCACATACGCGCCGTTTTGTTCGATAACGTGTTGCCATTTGGAAGGTAATATCATGATGTCTCTCTCATAGAAACCCTTGTCCCTAGCGGCAAAAAATTGAGACAGTCGATTTTCACAAGCCTCTCTTGAAGCGACTTTTTCACCAGCAAACATGCTCGCCATGGAGAGGAACAGATGGTAATCACTCGGTACCAGGTCCGGACTATAAGGTGGATGAATAAGAACCTCCCAACCAAGCTTTCGGAGCTTCTGGCGAGTCACTATCGATGTGAGTGGCCTGGCGTTGTCCTGGTGGAACACAATGCCTCTCCTATTGGCCAAAGCTGGCCGCTTCTGGTCGATTACTGTCTTCAGACGGTCTAATTGTTGACATTACAGTTCCGAGTTAAGGGTTTGGCCGTAGGGGAGCAGCTGATAGTAGATAATTCCCTGCTAATCCCACTAAACACACATCAAAACCTGCCTGGCCGTCAATCCTGGTTTGGGCACCGTTTGCGCCGGCTCACCGCGCTTCGCCACGAACGTTTTCGCGTGACGTTGTCGTAAGTGATCCACTTTTCATCGCCAGTCACCAACCACTTTAGAAATGGGTCGATTTTGTTGCGATTTCGGCCCATGAGGTTTTTTGCGTTAACTCGTGTGGCACCCACATATCAAGCTTCTTTTTGTATCCAGACTTATGCAAATTGTTCCACACGGTTTTTTGTGCAATGTTTAGCTCTTGGGCAATCGACACAGTGCTTACGTGACGGTCGGACGCGACAATGTCCATGATATTATCGGCATTTTCGACACTTGGCCTTCCAGTGCGTGGTGCATCTTTGACGTCAAAATTACTGGAACGGAATCGACGAAACCAAAATTGCGCGTGATTGGCTGTTACACTATCAGGACCATAAACACTATTCACATTTGCAGCCGCCTGACTTGTGATTTCGCCTTTATCGAAGAAAAACTGTAAAATATAGCGTACTTTCTCTTTGCTAATGTCCATTTTGAGTCGCGCTCTCACAATACTGAGTCAACTCATCACAACTATCTGAACAGTGCTTGTAGTACGTTGAACCTGATCGGACTTATACAACGCGAGATACAGATCACTGAAGCCATCTATTGGCTAAATAATGGATTACTTTTTACTACACCAGATATTAGTTACTTATATACTATATGAAACAGTACATTGTCAAGTAGCAGATTATATCTGTTGTTTGTTTTCGCTTAATGATGAAACACTTTTAAAGTGATACACATACTCCTGACAGTGATGCAAATACTGCTAACAGCGACGCACATATTTCTAACAGTAATACACATATTCTAACAGTGACGCATATACTCTTAACAGTAATACACATATTCTAACAGTGACGCATATACTCTTAACAGTGATACACATCCTCTAACAGTGACGCACATACTCCTAACAGTGATACACATACTCTAACAGTGACACATATATTCCTAACAGTAATACATATACTACTAAGAGTGACACACCTATTCTTAAGTGATACACAGTCTAACAGTAATACATATATTCTAACAGTGACGCATATACTCCTAACAGTGATACACATACTCTAATAATGATACACATACTCCAACAGTGACGCACATACTCCTAACAATGATACACACTTTTAATATAACGCACATACCTCTAACAGTGATACACATACCCTAATGGTAACACAAGTATTCTTAACTGTGATACACATATTGCTAATAGTGACACAAATAATCCTAACATTGATATACTTCTAACAGTGATGCCCGCTTCATAGAGCCTCATTGGTGAAAGGAACGCTAATCATCAATCCAAGCATATATAAAACTTGCTTTCGGAAAGAGAATTCACATACAAAGATATACTACCTGCATCAAGTAAGATTTGAAGCTTTCCTGGCGGCGTATATGATAAAGTTCTTCTCGGGCAATCAGCCAGGTGAAAACTGGTGGATAGGCCAACGTTTCGAGAGCTGTCATCGTTCTCATCATCAGGGCAATTATGTAGAGATCAGCGGATATAAGTAATATATACTCTGGGCTGGCGAGAATGCTGGTTCCTGATTGGCTGAAAATGCTGGTTCCTGATTGGCTGGTTCAATCTGAAAACTGGAGCTGTGATTGGCTGGCTATGTTCCGTAGTCCGTGGTACTGATTGGCTGAGGGTTATCTGGATGTTTGTGTGTCGTTTTCTTTGCTGTGGTACTGATGACCGGGTTCCAGAGAGGGCTGAGTTGAAATCCAGTGTCTCTATTAACGTTGTTCAGAAAAGGTCCTGAACAGAGGAAATCCAAAGAAGAAACTGAAGAACCATTGAGTATAGCAGTTTTACCATACACTGGACAACTTTATGGAAAGATCTCCCGGATTCTGAAAAAACACAACATTAAGACCATACACAAGCCGCCACCAAAAATCAGAAACCTACTTCGCCCGATCAAAGATGACTTGGGCTTAAAGACACCGGGCGTGTATGGTATACCCTGTGAATACGGAAAGGCTTGTATAGGACAAACAGGACGCACCATTGAACAACGTTGCAGAAAACATGAAAATTACATTAGATTATTCCATCCAGAAAAATCAGGTTTAGCTGAACACAGTTTAACAGAAGGCCATAAAGTTTTATTTAAGGACACATTCATCATTACCAAGAGCACCAATTACTGGACGAGGATAGTAGCCGAATCTCTTGCCATAGTTCATGAACCGAACAACGTTAATAGAGACATTCGATTTCAACTCAGTCCTATATGGAACCCGGTCATCAGTACCACAGCAAAGAAAACGACACACAAACATCCAGATAACCCTCAGCCAATCAGTACCACGGACTGCGGAACATAGCCAGCCAATCACAGCTCCAGTTTTCAGATTGAACCAGCCAATCAGGAACCAGCATTCTCGCCAGCCCAGAGTATATATTACTTATATCCGCTGATCTCTACATAATTGCCCTGATGATGAGAACGATGACAGCTCTCGAAACGTTGGCCTATCCACCAGTTTTCACCTGGCTGATTGCCCGAGAAGAACTTTATCACACCTGCATCAAGTTCAACAATTTTGCGCTTAACTGTTCTAGATATCTATACCAAAAATTATCAAAAATGTTTGATTTTTATTTTTTCCTGTTCTTGTTAATATTATACATAATACGAAATATCGCAAGTCATTGTTGATAAAACTAAATTTTCTATTCTTGTGTTCACTGTTGTCGTTACTAAGAACTGGAAAATTCAGTGCGGCGAAAGAAGTATACAAGTCACACGTAAAATAGTAAAGGTCCGATTTTTAAAATGGTTGATGACTTTAAGAATTCTTTTCTTGCTCTCTTTTCAAAAGAAATAAGATTTCCGTTTATTGATAATCCGAGAAACACCATTAGTTGTGACCGTCGTTGCACTGAGTACCAAAGCATCGACTCCAGTGGCAATAGAATTTACACCTACAAATACGATGAGGAAGTGGTTACACGAGTATTTATTTATACATTACGAGCTTACTCTGTCACCTGGTTCTCAGTTAACGAGATGAGTTTAAAATGTATTCTTCCATATGTCAGCATTCGCACTGATGTGCGCAGCTTTGTGAAGGATGAAGAGCCTTCTATCGCTTATCTTCCAGCAGATGCTTCCTGGGAATGCAGCGAAGATAATGATAGCGACCGGGCCACGTTACTATGTGCCGATGAAGAACTAAATTTCGTTAACAACTTGCCTGAGAACATAATACATGAAACAAATTCGCTTACCACAATAGCATCTGATGATTACAAAAGTGATGTCTCAGAGACTGATTCCTTAAGTGACATTCCAAAATCAGAGTTCGATGGCATCATATTCGAATCTTCTGAAACCGGAACGAATAAGCAGAAGAAAAGACCGTGGTGGCGGAGACTACTCTGTTGCTTCACAGGAA
The DNA here is from genome assembly GCF_964235325.1 of Thermobia domestica. Classification (NCBI taxonomy): domain Eukaryota; kingdom Metazoa; phylum Arthropoda; class Insecta; order Zygentoma; family Lepismatidae; genus Thermobia; species Thermobia domestica. Next base: position 130,541,795 of record NC_137458.1, on the reverse strand, counting down.
GACTAGGAAATCTAGCATCTGATGATTACAAAAGCGATGTCTCAGAGGCTGATTCGTTAAGTGGCATCTCAGAATCAGAGTTCGATGGCATCATATTCGAATCTTCTGAAACCGGAACGAATAAGCAGAAGAAAAGACCGTGGTGGCGGAGACTACTCTGTTGCTCGACGGCAGACTAGGAAATCTATGAACTTTAAGAGGCTCTTCAAAGAACTGTTGAAGCCCTTACAACAGGGTTGAGTATTCAGCTGTTAATATCTTTGTGCTGTCACTGTTAATGTTTCTAATATACCCTGTTCGTCCTTGGATACTTCGAAACGCACTACACTGTTTTGGCAAAGAAGAGAAAATAAAATTGTCCTTGTAGCTGCCGTGCCTTGGCACAAATTTTCTTTAAGGGAAAAGAAAAAATTAATATTGGAAACACTTTACTTTTGGCATATTAAACGTGACTTATCATCACATATTTTAAAAAATGCCCTTTGGACAATAATTTGGAATATTCTGAAGACTATTTGAAAGCAAAAGGAAACGAAAGTATTATAGGATGAACGACAGAAGTGTCTAACTGCGAAGGAGTTGGAGTTACCAGTTTTCTCACATTGAAATTTAGAAGAACAAAAAACAGTAAAATATGTTTACAATGAAATAGTTCGAACTTTCTTCGTGAATATATATGGTCTACCACATGTGGAGATATTCCATATTGTATATGTTTCTACTGCATTCTGTTTTTATTGTACACAACTTGTAAAGAAACTCTGTTTTCTGTTGATTCAATGTGTTAATGTATTGACGGTATGTTTTGTGATACATCATTAACTGTAAACACATGGGACTGCCCATATACGTAGTAGTGAAGAAAGGGAACTGTATTTTTGGAAAAGAATATATTTCGAAGTACTACTAGGATCTACAGAAGAGAATAAAAAAAGATAAAAAGAAACTGGTATTGCTATGGAGTGTTCATAAATGAAAAGAGTTTCCTGCATTATATCTTTGAATACTATTTTGAGAAGTAATGAAGCGAATTACTCTTTCAGAGATATTTAGAATATTATTCAGTTCAAAAATGAAGAAAGAAAGAAAGGAAGGAAGAAAATCAATTGTTACAGCTAATCTCATACTATAATAAGTGAAACATCTGCGACAAATTTGTCATAACTTTTTGGTGTAAAAAATATATATATTAAAGAAAACCGTTGCTAAAATCCGACTTATTATTTTTAACGCTTTTGAAAGGGTAGACAAGGGACATATACCTTACATGGTCATAGTATAACAACAGTTACCAACATCTGTTTATAGCATGAACAATATAGAAGCATTAGAACTTGTTTAAAAGATGGGTGGCTCAATGGTAGAGCGTTCACCTCTGGTGCTTGGGGTCTCGGGTTCGATCCCAGCCCCCGCCAAGTGGACTTTGTGGTGGACAAACACCGTGTGCGTGGGTTTTCTCGGATTCTCCCGTTTCCTCCCACTTTCTTCATTCCACCATTTCATTCATTACTCATCATCACCGTCTCCTTTAGCCTAACCGGCATAATCGTGGGACGTAAAACTCACAGATTTCATTTCATTTACTTGTTTAAAAGTTTTAATGGAAATGATAGACAAAAGGTTTGATAAACCAACAGTCCTTATATCAATAAGTTTCATAACTCTTTTCACAATTACAAATTTACATTAAGTCGAAATTTTATAATAACCTAAGAGATGTTGTCGAAACCAATTATGAAAAAAAAAAAAATAGCACACATTTCATGCCTCTCAACTGACTTTCAAAATAGTTCTCAAAATAGATGCATCTCAAAATAGAATTTAGAAGTTTAATACTACTGCTTACTTCCAGTGGCGAAGCGTAATCCCACAAGTAAGGTAGGCCCGACAAATTAATAGTACAAGTAACATTTAATGTATCAAAATGTTTAAAATTACAGTAAGAATTCTAATTCCTTATTGAGTTTTTTTTTAAAAAAACTACCAAATCTTAATTATTTTAAAGAGCTTTCTTAGCTGTATTTCTAACATTGTTTAGAGTTGAATTTATGTGCATGTATACACATAATTTAACAAGAAAGAAGGAAATATAAGTGCACGGAAAGTAATCTATTATTATTATTATTATTATTATTATTATTATTATTATTATTATTATTATTATTATTATTATTATTATTCAACAAATATTTACATGGGGAAAACACGCAATATGTGTGATTGGAATATTCCCATTTAGCTCCACTTTTGGGTTTCGGGCGTAAGCACTCACCGAAATTTTATCGCAACTTTTTATTGTTTTATATACATAGGCCCAGTGGCGTATTTAGGGAAGGGGGCTTCCGGGCTTAAGCCCCCCCCCCGAAATCTTACTTACTATAGTAAAGTATATGAAATATCTTGCATAATTTTCACATTTTCAGGGAAATTCCCCCCGAAAGTTAGCAAAGCCACCCCCGAAACAAAATCGTAAATACGCCACTGCATAGGCCTATTATAGAATTTTCACATTTCCAGAAATGAAGTTAGCAAGACCTCCCAAGCAAAATCTTAACTACCCCACTGATTCTATGAAATGGAAAACAACTAAAATTACACACAAATAATATTATTTTATCCTGATCGTAGCGTTTGGTAAATTTATACATATGTTTAATGTATCAAACTTATTTTCTACAAGCTATTATTAACCAGGCACCATGTAGGAAAAATACAGCAACGGTGAATAACTCCTAAGAGTATATGCCTAAATTAAACAAGTTATCACTAATAGAAATACATAATTCTAACAGAAACTTATTCTGCATAACATATTAGCATTGAAGACCTTCACAGCTAAAACTAAACTCCCAGAGGCGAGCATTCTCACCTTCCCAACAATGCGTGCAACCCCCAGCGATAATAGCTTCGCTTCATGAGCAGCAAAGCCCTTAAACCTGTCCGTAGAGCTGGTGAGGCTCAGACGGAAGGGATTCAAAGTGTTTCCAACCTACTATTTTGTTACCGAAAAAAAACACGAGATGTTGAAGTATTTACTTTATTTTATAAGAAACCAAAGATAAAGAAAATATACGGTAGAAAACAGGGTAGGCCCGGCCTCAGAGCCTCATAGTACGCTTCGCTACTGCTTACTTCATATATAAATTTTATTAATATCAGAAACTTGTTACTAAGTGAGAATTTACGTTTGTCGAATTGATGCAACGCGCTGACTGTCTGTACATATCGGTAAGTGTTATGCGCGAGTATGAGTGTGTTCTGCACATATTTATTGTCCATTGACAGGTGTATAAGCGACAGGTTATTCAAAAAGTCCGAAACTTTCAGTCACACAGATTCGTAGGCCAGTAATTAATGTCGAAGACTCACTCGATACTGACAAAGAGGGTAGGACTGGTAGGTTGAAGAACAGATGTCAGAGTATCAGACTTGTAGCTCACAACACGTATTTTCACTCCAGTTTCGCAGAAGTGGAGCTTTCTGATTCCGTGATATGTGACCTCTTGCCACGTCTCTCCGTAGCGGGATACACTATGAGAATGATCACAGTGGCTTCCTAGGACAATGTTTCATATACACGGAGTCATTTTGGGTAATCAAGAACTCCTTAATGATGAAGATCTATTTGTCGGTGATTTCCTGTGAACCAAGATGTACTCTTATGACTCTCTTCTGGCGTATCATGGCGTGGACGGGCGGCGTATTATATAGACTGGAACTATCAAAAATCCACTTCGTAGTTCCTCTGTATTTGGACTCAATTGTCTTCATGTACGATGTGTATCTTCAAGGTCTGTTCGTTAACCTTAGTACATTTTAAACGTGTCACTCCAGAATCTCCAGGGAATGGAATACGTCCACTGTAGATCAAACCGAAGTCCTGAGTGCTTATCAATTATCCTACTTGTCCAGGCTGTCGTGCTAGCGAGTCAAGTCCTTTCTTGTTCTGTAAGCATAATACCCGGGCGTTATAAGGCAATTTCACCTTCTGTCAGTGACTGCACCAGCTACCGCATCCCACGATTTGAGCACAGCCCAGCAGAGTCCAATCCAATCCGGGATCCCTAGACATACCTAGGGAGGTGCTTTTGTTCATTCCTGGCTCTTCCAACCTCTATCGTTCAATGGCAAAATGATGTGACTAAGGTACTTCCGAACCCAATGGTATGTGTAGGTCACCATTTGGGAAGAACCATCATACTCTCCCAGGGCCGTTCAAATAATTCGTAACTTCTAATTACGGTAGAGCTACATTATACATTACCAGACCGAATGGGTGATGTAGACTGTCTCTCTTTAAAAACAGTGATCATTTAGAAGCGGCGGGTCCATTGGTAAAGTTCTGGATCCTGCACCCAATAAACGCTTAAAAACATGGAACTAAGTATTGATTCCACTTTCTCTTTTACTTATTACGAGGGATGATCATATGAAAATCTTAAAAGTGCATTACATTTTAGAATTTAACAATGAAAAGGAAATGTTGCTTCTTATTTTTCAATGTAGTCCCTTTGACGTTGATGCAAGTATTCCAGCGCTTCGGAAGTGCATGGATACCATGTTGGAAGAACCATTTTGGTCGAAATTGTAGCAGTTTTTTTTTTTTTTTATACGAGGCACTGGTTACTGTCACTACTTTTTCCATATACTGTTCCAAAATTATTCCCTTTCCATCCCAGAAGAGTGAGTATGACCTTTCCTGCTGATGGTTGAGTGTGAAATTATTATTATTATTATTATTATTTGGTTTCGGTGAAGAGCTATGCCCCCATTCCTTTGCTCGCTTTTTTGGTTTCTGGTTGATGATAGTGAACCCACGTCTCACGCCTGTAACAATCCTGTCCAGAAATGCATCACCTTTGGCGTTGAAACGAAGTTCTTTACAGGCGTCGACGCGCCGATCTTTCAATTCAGCAGTCAACGGAAGAGGGGACCATCTTGCAGACACCATATTAAAATGCAGAGCATTATTCACAATGTGTTGACCTGAATCAAAGCTAATATTGATGATTATAGCCATTTCTTTCAGCGTAAGACGCATGCTTTCCTCTACAAGCTGTTCTCCTAACGCATTGTTTTCATCGGTCACTAGGCGGTGAGCCTGTCCCGGTTGAGGAGCATCCTCCATAGATCTTATGCCACTTTTAAACTTCCCATACCACTCGTATACTTGCTACAGAGACAAATACGAACCAGCATACTTTGCTGTCATCCTGCGATGAATCTCAATTGGTTTCATACCTTCACTGCTCAAAAACCGGTTTATCGAACGCTGTTCTAACATGGTGCATGTGTACAGTGAGGCAGTCATCTTGTACTTACGCCGTCGCTTTCAACGTTCTCTCACCAACACTCTGCCACCTGTCGGTCATTAAGTGCAACTTAAGGCATATTACTGCTACATATCGAAGCAATTATCCAACTTTTCGGCATTTGATTGCATTTTTAGGGTTTTTATTTGATCCTTCCTCGTAGTACTATTGAAGTACGAAAATGCGTTAGTATTCCGGTATCCCATTCCGAAATCAAGAACACGCCCAAATCGCTAATTGAGGACCTGCCACATTATCCTCCCTGTAGGGATTGAATTCGCCCCCCGGGCACACCAACTATCCCTCTTGCATGCGTGTTCAAGTACTACGTAGTTTTACCTCCCGAATCCAAGGGTATGACATAGTTGCATTTTTCGGAGACAGAATGTGAGCTTTCAACGAGGAGATGAGAACTGATGGAACATAATGCACCCGTTATGTCAATATGATTCTATATGCATTCTTTAATAGTTGATACGTAGCTGAACGCCATGAATAGTTTGTAATTCCCAAGAAGTTCGCCTTCGATCGTGATGGTGTGAGGGTTTGTGATCACTGCGGCGTATCATTTTTTATTAGGTGTTCATGATGCAAGTTAATGATTTGTTTTGAACATTTCGTGAATGTCGACGATGTCTATTTTGTAAAGTGTAATACATATATCCCATAGTAGGTTGATCTCTGCACCTCTCGAACAGGTACTTTCTGTCGCTCTCCGCTGCACATGGTGAGTCATTAGCAGCTAATATTTTTCCTGTCATCATTGTTCACACTACACTTTCAAAAGAGCCTTACTAGAGATTGCACTTCCGACCTCGCACTCAAGGGGTTTCTTGTCAGATACAATGCCAGTGATTAGTCACTATTTAGATATCCGGTCGAAACCTTTATTCCCCAATAGGTTGTTCTCCAGCCTTAACGTGCAGTCAATAGATAGAAAGCATTACCAGCTGGAAATACGAGAATAATGTTTCCATGAACTTCCCAAGTTCTATCCCCCCCTGTCAGCACTACAGACACCATAATGCATGTGCCCAGAAACAACTCCTCTTCCTTTCTCAACACAGGTTTGGGACCGGCCATGGAGGGGTTGGAGTTAGGATTTAGATAACCTGGGCATTTGTAGGTCCAGACCGTCAGATTCTCGCGCAGTATCTAGTACGTGCATCGTCGATCCAATTTTCTTCTTTCGCCATTACACTTTGCTTCTGCAACGGTTTATGTTCTAATCAAGTGCGCGTATTTATGTTGGTCAACGCAATCCTTGCAGCACGTGCGCTACTCTGATGTGAATGATTCATGACAGTGGACGCCTGTAGGTCTATCTCTATGGTAAAGATGACGAATACATTGGTAATTACAAATGTCTTAGGTCCTGAGGTTGAATATCTCATTTGCACTCTTACCTAACTTATGGAGATCTACAGACATTATCTCTCTTCTCCAACTAAAATTAACAAACAGGGGGCAAGTAAAGCACTGTAATCACATATCATACTCTATATCACCTCTAACTGCCATATTCATGGTAACTTTAAGTTGATTACTTATGATTGGATATGATTTTTTTCAAAAAATTATATCAAATCCAGGGAATGCTGAAAAGTGATTAATCCTATTGTTTTTCTTTCATGTGTAAAGACTGAAGTTTAGTGTAAAACAAACGCATGTACACTAATAGAATTTTCGCTATAGAAATCAACACTTTTTTGCCAACGTGTAATCAGTTTCATAATCGCATTATTATAAAAAAATATTCATCTTGATAACGAAACCACACTCTGACTTCATGCTTCACTTTATTGTTAGACTCAAAATGAAGTCCTCTCAGGTGTTCCTTAACTTTCGGAGAATAATAGAAATCTGATGGAGCCAGATCTGAACTGTATGTAGAATGAGATATGACAGTGAAACCAACAACCTGAATCTTCTCAGTTGCCTTTGTACTAGTGTGAGGGAGAGTATTACCGTGTTAAATTAGTGAATTTCAGTTACCAACAAACTGGTCGATTTCATGCTTTCAGTTTTGTAAAAGTATTACAGGACTGATCAGAATTGCAAAAAAAAAAAAAAAAAAAAAAAAATGAAATGAAATCTTTGAGTTTTACGTCCCACGGTTATGCCGGTTAGGCTAAAGGAGACGGTGATGATGAGTAATGAATGAAATGGTGGAATGAAGGAAGTGGGAGGAAACGGGAGAACCCCGAGAAAACCCACGCACACGGTGTTTGTCCACCACAAAGTTCACTTGGCGGGGGCTGGGATCGAACCCGGGACCCCAAGCACCAGAGGTGAACGCTCTATCACTGAGCCACCGCGGCCCCTGATCAGAACTGCGTACCCATATTCACTATACCATAAAAGTCCCAAAAGACTGTCAGCATAACCTTCCTGCTGGTGACACAGTCTTAAAGTTTTTCGGTGCAAGCGATCCTTTGTGTCAATATTCATGGAGGCGCCAGAGTGGATATGGTATACATAAGTTTCATTATATGTGATAATATCGTTCAAGAACTCATCACCTTGACGCTGAAGCAACTGTTTGCAAATATTCTGTTTCATGTCAGAAGTCAATTTACGCCGCACCCGCCATTCATAAACTATTTCGTAATCCAGATCTACGATTAATGACCGCATTAAATTCCTTGAGATACCACTGTTTATAGCAAGTTCTGCTTACATAATGTACTGATTCTCTCTAATCAGTTCATCAACAATATTGAGATATTGTTCACCCGTTGTACTGTGTAACTTTTCACTTTGTTATTTGTCAACCGAGGCGAGGCTCGATCCCATGCAGTTTTCTGAACAAGCACGAACAGCACAATGTATTGGCGTACTGATATCTTCACAATTCTCCGCGACATCAACTACTATTCTTCGATGCTTGTCAAAGAGGGACATACTTCCTGTTTTAAGAAATTCGATCACCACATGCTGCTTCGGCTCCCCCAGCTGTTGGACTGCAGTATGATCAATATGTCAAGACAGAAGTGTAATTAATATAATGCAACAGTACTTTCAATCAAATATTTGCTTACATTCTGAAAAACAAATGAGACATTATTTTTTAGCATGGCCTCGTACTTTTCTCTACGTTCGGTACGCCGATTTTTATATGATACATAATTTGGAATCAGATTAGTGTTCGTAGTGAAAAGCTGCTTAAAATGGCATCACATGAACCCTTCTACTAAATTGTTGGGCCTGAATCTAAGCTGGTGGGCTTTAAGATGACTGCTATTGTGGTATTATACAGTAATAGATAGTTTTACCTCCATTACCTTTATTCAAGATATGATGCCACCCCTCTAGCCGTTCCAAACTTACAAGGTGCCTTTGCCTCATATTGTATACTGAAAATGCATTCAAAACTTGATGTTGCTTGGGGTATATTATTCAGTTAACCTTTTTCTCCTCAGAGAATACTTTGGTCTGATATGGGACCATTTTAGCGGACGAGACTCGGAAGAAAAAAAATAAGGATCACTTTAACTATCTATCTATCGATATATATATATATACTGATCACCAGTTGAATTAGAGACACTTACCTAATACCTGGTAGTACCACCTTTCGCTCTGATAACGGCGGCTACCTGCCGCGGCATTGTGGCATATCAATACATATCTACTGTAAAGTCTCCCACAGAGTTCGCAGATTGGTCGGAAGATTGTCCACAGCCCGGAGACGTCATTCCATGGCGTTCCAGACAACGACGCCGACTTTCCTAAATTTATGGGTGCGTATCAATGGCGGGACGTGTTAGCCTATATGTTTTCAGGCAAGTCTCAATATTTGATTGGTTTATTTTTAGTTAAAATCTTTTATGAACACTGTCATGAAGAGCTGTGCTGTGATAAAGTAAAACATGCCGGTATTATTAGGATAAGTTGGGGCTGCCCTACCTCAGTCGGTAACAGGACTGACTTAAACGCAAGAGAAACGGATCCAAACTAAAATTCTTGTGATGCGATGCACCCACAAGATTATTTGTGTTTGTGCCAGAGCCCCGGAGCACCTCTGTAGTCGGCGCGCATGGTTCCAGATGTGTTCGATGGGATTGAGGACCGGTGACTGTAATGGCCAGAAAATTATTACCTGATCAGAGGAGTGCTCATTAAACCAGTCTGCTGCCATCCTAGAGCAGTGAGCCGGCGCATTGACCTGCTGAAAGAAGAGGTCACCACCCGGATGTTGCAACCGAGCGAATGACATCACATGGTCATCTAGAAGCTTGTGGTAGCGTTCACCTATGAGGGACCGTGACATACGTGTTAAGAGACCCATTTCAGTCCATATAAACGTGTCCCAGTTGAGAATACCACAACCACCGGCCTGCACAGTTCCCTGCTGGCATGATTGATTCATTACCTCGTGCGGTTGGCGATGCACCCATACGAGGCCGATGGCTACTATACCACATGACGAGTAGGTGATTCTGAATTGTCTAGCTGCTAACACGGCGTACTTGTTCTGCATTGAACCTCTCGCGATTTGACACATTGTAGCCCGTCTGTCGGCTGCTACGATGCTAGCCAGTCGGTTCCTACCAATGTCGTCGACACACCTCTCTCTGCGATAATTTGCCCGTGCGAGTGCGGTTTTACCGAAAGCCAGGTACTCGTGATACACCCTTGACAGAGTTGCCTGTGAAAATCCGAGTGCCGCAGCGATTTCCTAAATCGAGCAACCCAGTCGTCTGGTCTCCACGATTTGACCACGGTGAAATGTACACAGGTCCTTCGTCTTGCTCATCACACTCTGCACTGAAACTCATACCGAGTGAGGAAGCACACGGCAGCAGTACACGTGCGATGCATTTCATTCATTTGCACTAGCGGAGCATCCGCAGGGCGGTTTCTCCAACTGTCCTGATGTCTCTAATTAAACTGGTAATCAGTGTATATATAATAGCTAGAATATTGTACGAATCGAATATCAAAAGAGGAAAATCGTTTGACATACTCTGTGATACCACCAAATTCACAATGATATCAACCCTACTAAAATTGATTTTTTTCAAATGGGGCTAGACACATTCTATATTTCAAATCTATACGTTGCATCAATACTTACAATACAATATTTACTATTCAGTGATACAAACTAATAACACTTCAATATCACATTCTTTCAAATTTTGGAGCCTCCTATAACAGTAATAACGCAAAAGAGAAAGACGAAGCAATTCACGTCCAAAGTATCATAATGTCGATACTATGATCATAATGTGACGCATTTGGGGTAAATAGAAACAAAGTTACAAATGATTGAAGATTTGACTTTCTTTCAGTCTTGTTTTTAAAAGCTGTATTGCTTAAAATGACGTATATGGGTATTTTTTTTTTTTTACTGTGATTATTGCTTTCCTATGTTTATATAACAACATTACACCAAATGCTTTCTGATCTTTGTAATCACAACAAGCTTTCTTAATTACGTAATTTTCTGGCAGCAGTGAAATCGGTGCATTGGCCAACATGATTTTCAGACCTCATGCATCTGGAATTTTATTTGTGGGGGCAAACAAAAGGAAAGGAACATAGAAGTGTGATTCTAGATTTATAAAAAAAAGTTATGGTGTTCTAAATTTCTTTCCATCAATAAAACATAGAAATAAGCCTACATCCGAAACTAAATCTACATATAATTGAATGGAAAGTAGCAAGTATCTACCAATTGAATCAACTAGCACTTATGTCCATCCGTCTGTCTGTTTTATCATAACTCTCCTAAACTTAGTGGCTACGTGTAACATAGTCGCTAACACTCTCGCCTTCGGTGCAAGCGGTCCCAGGTACGATTCCCGGTGGTCGAAAAGTGTAAAATGCTTTTTCAGACCAGCCATCCTGAATGAGGTTTTCGTGAGTTTTCCTCATTCACACTGTAATATACCATTACAGTTGAAAGTAATGGCAATTTTTTTTACGCACCCTGTACCTAGCAATTTTTTTTTAATTCAATTTCGGTTTAGTTACACAATTTATTTACTCTCTTTACTTCGAATTAAATATAATAAACCCAAAGGTTTTGTTAGTAACCATATTCCCACTGTATAATATATTTATTTACATTTTGATTAAGTGTAAATCCCATTTTCTGATATATAAGTTGAAAAGTTTCAAGGTTTACCATTCTGACGTCATACCGGAACATAGTTCCGTTATTGGATATAAATTTCCTTAATTTCAGACCAATGTAGATTTTGGCCAGGTACCTAATCTTTCCCTCACCCCCTCTCACTAGTCCATAGTCACTTTCAGATCCGGTTATATCTGGATTTGCCAAATTTCCATTCGCTTTGTAATTTCCGCGGCTAAAGTTTTCTTTCTGATTGGAGGAATTCTCTTACCTCTGGCTTTTTCGGCGCAATGTTATCAGAACAATCGAAGAAACCCTACAAGGAGCAGCTTGTGAATTTTGTGCTACATATTTTTCGGGAAGAATTCCAATTTACAAGGACAACTAAGGTAACATATAATGTAATCCAATAGTTAAAGATTTACAACAGAATAGGAGCCCGAAAAATCCGCAAATTTTGGTAAAGAAGCTGCAATTCAGTGAAATAAATTCCAGTTCTGTTTGCTCGGAAGCCATGTTTGCTGCCTATCGAGAATAGACAACAGTGAAAGAGTGACTTTACTTTTTTTTATTTCAAACTCAAGTAGGGATTAGGGAAATTACGACCTGTTTGGTGCATGTTGTTCGTGTATTAATTAAATGTGACTTTCTATTATTTATTCAGTAATCGCATGTACGTAGGTTTGATGGTTGTAAAGTGAATAATAATAATGGCAGCTTAAGTTAGCTTAAAAGGGCTCCTATCCCCTTTTCCAAATTGAACCAGTTCTAGCGGGGGAATGGGTTAGTTATTGTTCGTTTTAGGGCCTTTTCCCCTTTCAGGGGAAGGGTCCCTCCATAAACCTCGTTAAGGTGCCCCCCGGGCATCAATTTTTGGCAATCATCATGTAAACAATTGGTCAGGTCAATTAGACCTAGTGTTACCTTTTTCATTTTTGACCCCCTTTAAATTAAATAGAGCCGACTATGTATATATCGACGAGGGAGTAATGTATTTTAAATTTAATGTGTTAGGTTATTTTCGTCAACATGCATGTAACTAAATGGTGCATGTTTAGTTTAGTTAGTTGTCTTTATGTATAGTACTAACAGTGGTGTATGTAGTTAGTAGTTTTGTGTGAGTGTGTGAATTTTCGATTTGGACAGTGTATAAATATGCTTTAATTTAGTACCATTTTGCTAACATAAATAAACCAGAGTAAATATTAAATTTCTGATTAATAAGTACAAGTATAGATTTCAGTACACGGTAAATTATGCCTCCACTACAGCGCCACAGCGTCCGGTTTCGGTACTCAATAGTTTGTTGACAGTACGACATCGCATGACTTAGTGATTTAGATTGTTTGATTTTGGACAGTTATTCTCAAATTACTTCCCGTGGACATGGTTTTCGGTTCGGATGAGTATACCTTCGTATAAAATAGCATGAGATCTTACTGTACTGAAAATTTTAGCTTGCTAGGTCCAGTAGTTAATGAATAATCCGCTGAAATAAAGAACACCTATTTTCTTAATAGAAGTAAAGTCCATATGCTGTTACTGTTCGTTTAAAAATGTAGGATTAAATTCTCTTTTCCCGTGGCTGTAGAAAATTCCATTGTTGCTTCAGTTTTATCAACAAATCAGAAATAGATTAATCGTTGACAATTTAACTTTCCGTAAATCCATGTATGATTTTTTTTTAAACCTGCAAGGTAAATACAATTTGGGTGCTTCGAAATAAAGAGTACGTGGTTCGATGAATGTGATCGTGTGGTGGTTTGAGCGTGATAGATTGTGATAGTTATATATATATATATATTTATTACTGCGTAACGTAAATATGTGTATGGCCTGCGTGTAAAATGTACGAAATAGGGTGTTTATAAAATATTACTTCGTGCGAAAATTAGTAGATAATGAATGAATGTAATGATATGTTAATAATATGATATATAATATGAATGAAATGATGACCCCTATATTTAAATGGATAGGCCTAGTGAATTTTATATAGTGAAAATATGAATATGTTTACGAAGAAAGAAAGAAAAAAAAATCTCTCGCGTTTTGACTTCCACACCAGTGCATTCATCCAACCGAGTTTGCTACTTGGATAGTAAATTATAGTTGGGAATTGTGTGTTACTTTGCATTTATGTACCTCCTAACAACAGCCCCAGATCTTAAGCCTTTCAATAGATAGAGTAGCATCATGTGGGAATTACTTCTAAAGGTCGACAGAAATGATAATTAAGAAAACCAACTGCTATATTCTGTGATCATCGAAAAGTACAGGTTTCGGTCCTTTATACCTTTAACATTCATTGCCTCTCAGAGATTTTTTTTTTTTTTGTCGCTTACCTTATTTATTTATTGTGCAGTGTTCATATAACTCAGTTCGGACTATCCGATTAAATTAACTGCTACTAAATATAGCGTACCCGGACGTCGACCCCTAGTCCCCTTAAGTATTTTTCATGTCTTTTCTCAGTTTAATTAGATGAGGGAAATTAACGACGTCCCAGACGGTGGCATGTCTGCGCTGGGTAGCCATCGGTGATGTTTCGGTAATTGAAATCACCGATCCAAAATTCAGTTTATTTATTTAATTTTTTTTTAATTTTGGCGAATTACTAATTAGGGATACCTTAGCTATTACTCTAATTTCATCCCTATTCTGGAATCTTCTAGTTTCCAAGAGGTCGGATGATTTTTTTTTCTTTTCTTGAAATTCTAAATTAGCGCCTTCTCTAACCTTCCGGACGATTTCCGGGAACCTGCTGGTTTGGGCCGGATACGGGGATCGGATTTCAATCTTACAACCAAACTCTTGTGGGATTGGGATCTGATGGACACAGAACTTGCATCCTTGGCAGCAGGGCGTTCCTTGAGTCTACGTATTTGAGTAGACCACCCTTTTGGCATGTTAAGAATATTTTGGCTATGGATTTGTCGAGATAGAAATTCGACTTTCGTCTTTGTAGCGTTAGTTATTTCTCACTTAAGTCTTTGGCGCCACTATTCTTCGTCTTCCTTCTTCTCTATCTCTCTCTGTCTTCATTACTTCGAGATTTTTTTTTTAATTTTTCAACCTTGCCCCCCCCCCCGATTTCTGAAACTCATGAAAACGTACAATATTCATATAACTTATTTCGATCGTATGTACTAACTGAGACATCGAGGGATGCAATTCGTGGAGGTATTGCAGCACATCTCGGGACCATTTTCGCGATATTCAATCCACCACGGGAGAAATTGACGGGAAGGTACACTATGCTTTTAGATTCCTAGAGACCTTTGTTATTCATTGATCATACAACTTATATCAAATGGATTACTGATTTCTGGTTTTTATTTCTATTGATTGGTCATATAGTGTGTATGTATTAGTAGTCTGGGCCCACTAGTTTCCAATAACATTGATTTTTTTTTTATATATACATCTATATATGTGTTTACATAGTTTTAAAAGTTACGTGCCTGCTCAATTTGTTGCATTTTCCACTTCTTATGTCAACTTATTAAATAACACCAACATTTTTTTTTTTTTCATATACGCGGATCTTTAGTAAATTGAAAATGATTATTGATTATCGGGTTTATACATATAAAATATAATGTTGCAACCTTATGAAGGAAAAAGGTGAATTTTGATAGTCAGGGTTTTGTTTTGTCTTTGAGCCAAATAAATATAAATATTTATAAAATATGAATACTTGTCGAATATGAATGGTTATGTAGAAGTTAAACGTCGACGAAATATTAAGATAGATATTAAAGTGAAATTTATTGTATTGACTAATATGAATACATATATATATATATATGCGAGTATGTATGTAATGGGCTCGGTATTTACCCTGGTTTTGTTTAGGTTGCCATAGGTTTTTGACACCCGACCTTTACCAACTATTTGTGACATATAGTGTTACCGCGTATATTGTAATAAATTACATTTTGTTGAGTGGTTACTGATGTCTGTAACTATTAAAGTTGAATATAATGTTGAATACTGCATGTGAATAAACAAGTAGCGGGTCGTAAGATAAATAAGAATAACCCTAATCCTTACCCAAATTTACTTTGCGAGTGAAATTAGCAACCTACGAAACAGTGCGCCCCTCCAACGACTTTTTCCATCAGTAAAACATGGAACAAATCCTTCCCCTACGATCGGACACCAAACTATTCAGTATCTAGAATTTTTGACTACAAGATCTATACTAGGGAAAAATTTAGTGATCTTAAATTCAACGAACTAAAATCTGTTTAATAAGTTAATGCGAATACTGGAATATGGAAATATGTTCCCAATATCTGTGACTGGATTTGATAAGTTTTCCTTAATATTGACAAACTTTGAAATTTTAGATAAAGTGCGTCGAGTGACGAAATGAGAAATATAGATATACATATATGTGATATGAAGCAATTAGTTGTCTACAGTTAAGACAAAAACAATTGAATACTCTCACGGACACAAACCACAGTGCATAAAGAGAGTTGAAAAGAAAAAAAAAAAAAAGGGGGAACTATTATCGATGTGAGAACAAAGACTCATAAAATCGTCGAAATGTCTCCTCTTGGGACAGAGACCTAATAAAATGTTACTAAAGTGTTTTTTTTTTTAGAATGATTAACCAATTATATATATATATATATATATATTTTTTTTTTTTATTTTTTCTTTCTTTTTCCGCAACGATATATATAGATTCATTACACTGAATCCTAAATGTATTGATCTTTGAATTTTTTTTATTTTTTGTCTTTCATTTTTTTTTCTTTTCCTTTTGTCAAATTCTCTTTTATGTAATGCAACTTTTAATATATATATAGGAAGAGAAATGTGTTATTTGGTCTTGATAAAATTAGCGAATTTCTATGCATGTTAATGAAACATTCTTTCCATGTATTAAATTTTTTTCCCTGTTATGTCCAACTAATTTCGCTTTTATTGAAATGTAATAAATGTATATAGTAATGTAGTTAGGTTAGTTTAATTTAACTAAATACAACCCGAAGTATACATTGTCCTGTATGAATGTGTGTGTGAGTGAAATGTAGGTTTAGTATTAAGTGCATCCATTATTTTGACATATATGTGTGATTTAATATAATTAATGGTAGTTATCAATTAAACTGATTGAATGTTAATACTAACTTAAGTTGGCTCTATGAAGGAAGTAAAAAGGACTGAAGTAGCCTGAACGAATGATCAGCATGGGAGAACTGTGAGAGTCAAAATTTTCTACGAATATGTAATACTCTGATTTTTTTTTCTTTCTGTGGTCGTTTCTAACATGCCATCAACTTCGTCGTTTATTTTTCAAATATTGGATATTAGTGGAAATATTGAATAAACTGTAGAATTAAACTTTCTCATCTATCTCAGATCTAGATCGGGATAATTTGGTAGTTAGGGTTAAATGGATCTAGATCGGGGATGTATGGGTTAACATGTGTCTACCGTTGATCACGTTAATACCAAATATTCAATTAATAGCTATTGGAAATGATCACAATTAGATAATTATTCGCTTTCCTTTACCATATTCCTTAAAATATCTAGTAACAGTTTTCCCTTTATCACCTTCTTACTTTACATCTTTCCTCTTCTATCTTCTTTCTTTTCTTCATCTTCTTCTTCTATTTTTTTTAATAAAACTGGAAGGGGGGTCGTGACTGGGAATTCTATATGTAATAAACACGGTCATGTATTTATTTATTTTACTTTATTTTCTTTAGAAGTCCGAAAAAAAAAAAAAGGTTTTCTCGTTTCGATCGAACCTAGTATGTTCGAAATTAAGAAATGGAAATTATATTCCAATATAATTAGGCATAAGCTGATAGCTTCATGAACATCCCCACCAGGGGTGAAGGGTTCCCACTCACGACTTATTCTGTGCATCACTTTTGTTGCAGATTTTTTTTTTCAATCAGTTTTAGATTGACGAGCGGTGACAGGATTCTTTGTTATGGCAACAGTGGTTGCTATGGCAACGGCCCATAAGCCAGTTTTTAGAATGGCGACACGTGACAAGACTGTTGCCATGGTAACGCATGTTTACTGTGGTAACGGATCTGAAAATGCTTATTGAATAATACCAGTTATCATGCCAATCAGTTTGAATTGGTGAACCGCGACAAGAATGGTTGTCATGGCAACGTTTGTTTCCATGGCAACGGATCTCCGTTTAAATGGCGACCGATAGATTTGAAATTTTTGTTAAGAATGTCAAAGAGTGAGGTTGAAGGCATGTTGAATTGATTATAACATTGAAATTAATAAGAGAAATTTTATAGTCAAATGAAATAAGTAGAGTCGTTGGCTACTTTGTCATTTTTGTTTCCTTTTCTAAGGGGGAAAAAGAGAAGGAGTGTCAAATTTTTTTCTAAAATTAGAATTAAACGCTAGAAGGGTTTCAAGGAAGGAAAGAGAATGGGAGTCCTTTAAGTCATGAATAATACTTGTCTGGATAGCGAATAAGTATTTTATAGTATATGTGTATTTCTGATATATATATCTTGTCTTTTGTAAAGTGTAAAGTGTCTCAAAGCTATGGCAACAAAAAAGGTTGTGGTGTCACAGGGCGAGTGTGAAGTCACGTGCACTCAATGCACATTAGATGAAAGAGAGAAAAGATCTCGCGCCCCGCGGAGACTTATAAGATGTACCGGTTGTGGACTAAAATGGATCCACTTTGCTTGTTCCAATTTGGACGATACTGCTGAAAATGCAGAAAAAGTTCAAACCGGCGAAATAGAAAAATATTGTGAGGACTGTGAAAAGGACCGAGGCCAAATATCTCCAGCGGAGATATCTGACCTCGACGATGAGGAAAAGATTGAAAATCAAAGTGATTCTCGGGATCAGACGGCAAACCCGAAGGAAGGAATGTCATCTGGAGGGTCTGACACGTCTGCATTAATTCGCCAGATGATGGAAATGATGCATGAAAAATTTTCTAATATGAACGAAAAATTTTCTAACATGGAACAAAATAATACAGAAATGAGGCGTGAGATAAATCAGAATAGTGAAAACTTAAGGCGTGAGATAAATGAGAAGTTTGATACCTCGAAACGAGAGACCGACGCTCGATTCGAGGTATTAAACAACAAATTTGACCAGATTTGTTTAGACTTTGCTTCTTCGATTAGTAAATTGAAAGAACAAACGTCTACTGAACTGGAGCAGGTTAGATACCAGGCCCAACAGTCTACCGAGCAGCTCAGAGACGAAACAAATGAGAAACTAAACGAAATAGATGTAAGGTTTGAGGGTACAAACAAAAGATTTGGTGACATCGAACGAAAGGTTGAACAGCAGCAGGCTGAAATAAGTAGATTGAATGTTGTAGTATCCGACCTATCAATAGAATCTAAACTAGAGTCGGTTGACCAAAGAATTAGTCGAATTCAAACCGAAGTAGACAGTATTAAGGGGAATATTACTAAATTGCAAATCGCCAAGCCTGATATCTCCTATCCTTTTCCTGATGGCGATTCTCCAGGGAAAATTCTCCCAGAAAGAAGTAACGTCCTCCCGGGTAAGAGTCAAGTGTTGCCTGATGCACGGGACACAGCAATGTATTGCCCCCCGCATCAGCCAACCTCAAAATCATGGTTGAGTAATTTTGATGTACCGATGCAGTCGAGTGTTGTGACTACAACAGTCACTAGCGTAAATGCTCACTCTACCTTTGGAATGGTACAATCGTACAGCGTGCTGCCAGGAGGGGAAAGGAGATGTGCCGGACCGTCGGTTACTACCGTGGTGGGTCCTAAGTTTGAACCTTACATGGTCAACACAAATTACAAAACCTCTCTTGGTCATATGGGAGCGTTCAGTTCAGTGACCACTCCGTCGGTGGCAAATCCGGTGACAACCCCAACTGCTCAGGATAAC
This sequence comes from Thermobia domestica, assembly GCF_964235325.1. NCBI lineage: Eukaryota > Metazoa > Arthropoda > Insecta > Zygentoma > Lepismatidae > Thermobia > Thermobia domestica. The sequence continues at coordinate 130,522,502 of NC_137458.1, read as the reverse complement.
GCGTTGATTCCACTGGATTATTTTCCTGCCCCGTATAGTATGAGCTCTAAAGTTTCCCTCCGGGATATTGAACGTTTTCCCACTTTCGATGGGAACATTACTAACGGGTTACCTCGAGTTTTCCTGCGGAGACTGCAGCAATATTTAGACATGTATAAACTTACTGATGGGGAACGCCTGCAGATAGTTGAAAAATGTTTGGTCGCCGCTTCGGGCGCATGGTTTGCTTCGGTTAAATACCAAATCCGAACGTTTAGTGATTTTTTGATTCTTTTTAAAGAAGAATATTGTAATGAGCACATCGAACGGCTCCAAAAGAGAAACTTACAATCACTCCGGTATGATCGCTCCAAGTATGGGTCCCTCTTGGACTATGCTTGGAAAATTATCGAACTATATTATCAGATAGCTGAACATCCCTCTCAGGCTGAACTTGTAGATATTATAGTTAACGCTCTTCCACCCGATGAGTCCCGGGCCATAGCGTCCCACTTGTGCCAAACGGTGCGAGAAGTCACCTCACGTTTAGCTGCCTTGTGCGGCAAGGAAGTTGGTGGTCCACCAAAACGATACTTCGCCCGACAGGCAAAAATTCTAAAACCGATGAAGACGAAGGTAACGGCAAGTTGCCAGACAGATTTCCTGAGTTATACCCAAGCTGGATCTCGTTATCCTAGTGGGTATGGCTCAGAAAACAACAATAATGGCCGGCGACTATTTAGGAATCGGCCCATGTTCAACAATCGCCGGAGTTATCGTCCCTATGACCGTACCAACATGGCATCGAACCCGGATAGGGGCGATAACACCAGGAGGAATTTTAACAGGGCGTACGGAAGAAGGGAGAACGGTAATAGTCAGGGCAATAATAATAACAATAATAGTAACAATAATGTAAATCGACCCCAGAATTCAGTCCCTTCGCAAGTGCGTGGTAACGGTGAGCCTAGAACAATATTGAATGGAAGTGATCGTCGGGAAACTGCATCCTAATGTCATCAGATATACTAGTCGACGGCTGAAGCCTTACGAATTGTCTCTGTCGATTTCTCAGTTAGAACTTCTGTCCGTTCTATTGCTATGTGAACACTACTGAAAAAAAAAAAAAAAAAAAAAAAACTGCGCTGTTTTGTATAATCTCAAAGGTGAAAGTATCGGAACTCACAATTTCCGAAATTTAAAGATTTTCAATTGTACAGAAGATAAACGTAGTGAATTACTTGCGCAATACCCCAAGTAGATATAATATACTGTCCTAGAGTGACTGGTAACGTTTGAATGGGATGAATGAGTGTGTTAACTTAACAAGCATCATTAGTTGGTATTCCCAATTAGCAAAATTTTGTTATTCTAACAAAATTTTGTTAATGGGCCGGGAAAAACTGTAATATACCATTACAGTTGAAAGTAATGGCAATTTTTTTTTTACGCACCCTGTACCTAGCAATTTTTTTTTAATTCAATTTCGGTTTAGTTACACAATTTATTTACTCTCTTTACTTCGAATTAAATATAATAAACCCAAAGGTTTTGTTAGTAACCATATTCCCACTGTATAATATATTTATTTACATTTTGATTAAGTGTAAATCCCATTTTCTGATATATAAGTTGAAAAGTTTCAAGGTTTACCATTCTGACGTCATACCGGAACATAGTTCCGTTATTGGATATAAATTTCCTTAATTTCAGACCAATGTAGATTTTGGCCAGGTACCTAATCTTTCCCTCACCCCCTCTCACTAGTCCATAGTCACTTTCAGATCCGGTTATATCTGGATTTGCCAAATTTCCATTCGCTTTGTAATTTCCGCGGCTAAAGTTTTCTTTCTGATTGGAGGAATTCTCTTACCTCTGGCTTTTTCGGCGCAATGTTATCAGAACAATCGAAGAAACCCTACAAGGAGCAGCTTGTGAATTTTGTGCTACATATTTTTCGGGAAGAATTCCAATTTACAAGGACAACTAAGGTAACATATAATGTAATCCAATAGTTAAAGATTTACAACAGAATAGGAGCCCGAATAATCCGCAAATTTTGGTAAAGAAGCTGCAATTCAGTGAAATAAATTCCAGTTCTGTTTGCTCGGAAGCCATGTTTGCTGCCTATCGAGAATAGACAACAGTGAAAGAGTGACTTTACTTTTTTTTATTTCAAACTCAAGTAGGGATTAGGGAAATTACGACCTGTTTGGTGCATGTTGTTCGTGTATTAATTAAATGTGACTTTCTATTATTTATTCAGTAATCGCATGTACGTAGGTTTGATGGTTGTAAAGTGAATAATAATAATGGCAGCTTAAGTTAGCTTAAAAGGGCTCCTATCCCCTTTTCCAAATTGAACCAGTTCTAGCGGGGGAATGGGTTAGTTATTGTTCGTTTTAGGGCCTTTTCCCCTTTCAGGGGAAGGGTCCCTCCATAAACCTCGTTAAGGTGCCCCCCGGGCATCAATTTTTGGCAATCATCATGTAAACAATTGGTCAGGTCAATTAGACCTAGTGTTACCTTTTTCATTTTTGACCCCCTTTAAATTAAATAGAGCCGACTATGTATATATCGACGAGGGAGTAATGTATTTTAAATTTAATGTGTTAGGTTATTTTCGTCAACATGCATGTAACTAAATGGTGCATGTTTAGTTTAGTTAGTTGTCTTTATGTATAGTACTAACAGTGGTGTATGTAGTTAGTAGTTTTGTGTGAGTGTGTGAATTTTCGATTTGGACAGTGTATAAATATGCTTTAATTTAGTACCATTTTGCTAACATAAATAAACCAGAGTAAATATTAAATTTCTGATTAATAAGTACAAGTATAGATTTCAGTACACGGTAAATTATGCCTCCACTACAGCGCCACAGCGTCCGGTTTCGGTACTCAATAGTTTGTTGACAGTACGACATCGCATGACTTAGTGATTTAGATTGTTTGATTTTGGACAGTTATTCTCAAATTACTTCCCGTGGACATGGTTTTCGGTTCGGATGAGTATACCTTCGTATAAAATAGCATGAGATCTTACTGTACTGAAAATTTTAGCTTGCTAGGTCCAGTAGTTAATGAATAATCCGCTGAAATAAAGAACACCTATTTTCTTAATAGAAGTAAAGTCCATATGCTGTTACTGTTCGTTTAAAAATGTAGGATTAAATTCTCTTTTCCCGTGGCTGTAGAAAATTCCATTGTTGCTTCAGTTTTATCAACAAATCAGAAATAGATTAATCGTTGACAATTTAACTTTCCGTAAATCCATGTATGATTTTTTTTTAAACCTGCAAGGTAAATACAATTTGGGTGCTTCGAAATAAAGAGTACGTGGTTCGATGAATGTGATCGTGTGGTGGTTTGAGCGTGATAGATTGTGATAGTTATATATATATATATATTTATTACTGCGTAACGTAAATATGTGTATGGCCTGCGTGTAAAATGTACGAAATAGGGTGTTTATAAAATATTACTTCGTGCGAAAATTAGTAGATAATGAATGAATGTAATGATATGTTAATAATATGATATATAATATGAATGAAATGATGACCCCTATATTTAAATGGATAGGCCTAGTGAATTTTATATAGTGAAAATATGAATATGTTTACGAAGAAAGAAAGAAAAAAAAATCTCTCGCGTTTTGACTTCCACACCAGTGCATTCATCCAACCGAGTTTGCTACTTGGATAGTAAATTATAGTTGGGAATTGTGTGTTACTTTGCATTTATGTACCTCCTAACAACAGCCCCAGATCTTAAGCCTTTCAATAGATAGAGTAGCATCATGTGGGAATTACTTCTAAAGGTCGACAGAAATGATAATTAAGAAAACCAACTGCTATATTCTGTGATCATCGAAAAGTACAGGTTTCGGTCCTTTATACCTTTAACATTCATTGCCTCTCAGAGATTTTTTTTTTTTTTTGTCGCTTACCTTATTTATTTATTGTGCAGTGTTCATATAACTCAGTTCGGACTATCCGATTAAATTAACTGCTACTAAATATAGCGTACCCGGACGTCGACCCCTAGTCCCCTTAAGTATTTTTCATGTCTTTTCTCAGTTTAATTAGATGAGGGAAATTAACGACGTCCCAGACGGTGGCATGTCTGCGCTGGGTAGCCATCGGTGATGTTTCGGTAATTGAAATCACCGATCCAAAATTCAGTTTATTTATTTAATTTTTTTTTAATTTTGGCGAATTACTAATTAGGGATACCTTAGCTATTACTCTAATTTCATCCCTATTCTGGAATCTTCTAGTTTCCAAGAGGTCGGATGATTTTTTTTTCTTTTCTTGAAATTCTAAATTAGCGCCTTCTCTAACCTTCCGGACGATTTCCGGGAACCTGCTGGTTTGGGCCGGATACGGGGATCGGATTTCAATCTTACAACCAAACTCTTGTGGGATTGGGATCTGATGGACACAGAACTTGCATCCTTGGCAGCAGGGCGTTCCTTGAGTCTACGTATTTGAGTAGACCACCCTTTTGGCATGTTAAGAATATTTTGGCTATGGATTTGTCGAGATAGAAATTCGACTTTCGTCTTTGTAGCGTTAGTTATTTCTCACTTAAGTCTTTGGCGCCACTATTCTTCGTCTTCCTTCTTCTCTATCTCTCTCTGTCTTCATTACTTCGAGATTTTTTTTTTAATTTTTCAACCTTGCCCCCCCCCCCCCGATTTCTGAAACTCATGAAAACGTACAATATTCATATAACTTATTTCGATCGTATGTACTAACTGAGACATCGAGGGATGCAATTCGTGGAGGTATTGCAGCACATCTCGGGACCATTTTCGCGATATTCAATCCACCACGGGAGAAATTGACGGGAAGGTACACTATGCTTTTAGATTCCTAGAGACCTTTGTTATTCATTGATCATACAACTTATATCAAATGGATTACTGATTTCTGGTTTTTATTTCTATTGATTGGTCATATAGTGTGTATGTATTAGTAGTCTGGGCCCACTAGTTTCCAATAACATTGATTTTTTTTTTATATATACATCTATATATGTGTTTACATAGTTTTAAAAGTTACGTGCCTGCTCAATTTGTTGCATTTTCCACTTCTTATGTCAACTTATTAAATAACACCAACATTTTTTTTTTTTTCATATACGCGGATCTTTAGTAAATTGAAAATGATTATTGATTATCGGGTTTATACATATAAAATATAATGTTGCAACCTTATGAAGGAAAAAGGTGAATTTTGATAGTCAGGGTTTTGTTTTGTCTTTGAGCCAAATAAATATAAATATTTATAAAATATGAATACTTGTCGAATATGAATGGTTATGTAGAAGTTAAACGTCGACGAAATATTAAGATAGATATTAAAGTGAAATTTATTGTATTGACTAATATGAATACATATATATATATATATGCGAGTATGTATGTAATGGGCTCGGTATTTACCCTGGTTTTGTTTAGGTTGCCATAGGTTTTTGACACCCGACCTTTACCAACTATTTGTGACATATAGTGTTACCGCGTATATTGTAATAAATTACATTTTGTTGAGTGGTTACTGATGTCTGTAACTATTAAAGTTGAATATAATGTTGAATACTGCATGTGAATAAACAAGTAGCGGGTCGTAAGATAAATAAGAATAACCCTAATCCTTACCCAAATTTACTTTGCGAGTGAAATTAGCAACCTACGAAACAGTGCGCCCCTCCAACGACTTTTTCCATCAGTAAAACATGGAACAAATCCTTCCCCTACGATCGGACACCAAACTATTCAGTATCTAGAATTTTTGACTACAAGATCTATACTAGGGAAAAATTTAGTGATCTTAAATTCAACGAACTAAAATCTGTTTAATAAGTTAATGCGAATACTGGAATATGGAAATATGTTCCCAATATCTGTGACTGGATTTGATAAGTTTTCCTTAATATTGACAAACTTTGAAATATTTGATAAAGTGCGTCGAGTGACGAAATGAGAAATATAGATATACATATATGTGATATGAAGCAATTAGTTGTCTACAGTTAAGACAAAAACAATTGAATACTCTCACGGACACAAACCACAGTGCATAAAGAGAGTTGAAAAGAAAAAAAAAAAAAAGGGGGAACTATTATCGATGTGAGAACAAAGACTCATAAAATCGTCGAAATGTCTCCTCTTGGGACAGAGACCTAATAAAATGTTACTAAAGTGTTTTTTTTTTTTAGAATGATTAACCAATTATATATATATATATATATATTTTTTTTTTTTATTTTTTCTTTCTTTTTCCGCAACGATATATATAGATTCATTACACTGAATCCTAAATGTATTGATCTTTGAATTTTTTTTATTTTTTGTCTTTCATTTTTTTTTCTTTTCCTTTTGTCAAATTCTCTTTTATGTAATGCAACTTTTAATATATATATAGGAAGAGAAATGTGTTATTTGGTCTTGATAAAATTAGCGAATTTCTATGCATGTTAATGAAACATTCTTTCCATGTATTAAATTTTTTTCCCTGTTATGTCCAACTAATTTCGCTTTTATTGAAATGTAATAAATGTATATAGTAATGTAGTTAGGTTAGTTTAATTTAACTAAATACAACCCGAAGTATACATTGTCCTGTATGAATGTGTGTGTGAGTGAAATGTAGGTTTAGTATTAAGTGCATCCATTATTTTGACATATATGTGTGATTTAATATAATTAATGGTAGTTATCAATTAAACTGATTGAATGTTAATACTAACTTAAGTTGGCTCTATGAAGGAAGTAAAAAGGACTGAAGTAGCCTGAACGAATGATCAGCATGGGAGAACTGTGAGAGTCAAAATTTTCTACGAATATGTAATACTCTGATTTTTTTTTCTTTCTGTGGTCGTTTCTAACATGCCATCAACTTCGTCGTTTATTTTTCAAATATTGGATATTAGTGGAAATATTGAATAAACTGTAGAATTAAACTTTCTCATCTATCTCAGATCTAGATCGGGATAATTTGGTAGTTAGGGTTAAATGGATCTAGATCGGGGATGTATGGGTTAACATGTGTCTACCGTTGATCACGTTAATACCAAATATTCAATTAATAGCTATTGGAAATGATCACAATTAGATAATTATTCGCTTTCCTTTACCATATTCCTTAAAATATCTAGTAACAGTTTTCCCTTTATCACCTTCTTACTTTACATCTTTCCTCTTCTATCTTCTTTCTTTTCTTCATCTTCTTCTTCTATTTTTTTTAATAAAACTGGAAGGGGGGTCGTGACTGGGAATTCTATATGTAATAAACACGGTCATGTATTTATTTATTTTACTTTATTTTCTTTAGAAGTCCGAAAAAAAAAAAAAGGTTTTCTCGTTTCGATCGAACCTAGTATGTTCGAAATTAAGAAATGGAAATTATATTCCAATATAATTAGGCATAAGCTGATAGCTTCATGAACATCTCCACCAGGGGTGAAGGGTTCCCACTCACGACTTATTCTGTGCATCACTTTTGTTGCAGATTTTTTTTTTCAATCAGTTTTAGATTGACGAGCGGTGACAGGATTCTTTGTTATGGCAACAGTGGTTGCTATGGCAACGGCCCATAAGCCAGTTTTTAACACCAGGCAAATGCCGGGATGGTACCTAACATATAGGTCCCAGGCCTCTTTCTTCCTTCTCTTTCCCCGGATAGTGTGCTCCTCGAGGGATGTCATCCCTCAAACGTGACGGGCTAACGTTGCCATAGATGCCGACAGCCCAGAAATCTAAATACTAATCCTAATCTTGTAAACTTATTCGATTTTAATGAAACTTGGTATATGCCTTCCTTAATCTTTAAAAATATCCTTATTGTTTGATGTTTCAAAAATCTATCAAAAATAATTGAATAAAGGGATTAAAATTCTCACCTTGCTGCACGTTTTAACACTCAGGCACACGCGTCTATTTCTTGCCATAACCACACGCGGTACGGGAAATCCCTTACTCTGAAAATAACTGCCCATGGATTTCTACTTTAAAGGCATTTAATTTAGAACTTTTTACTACTATAACCTATGTATCTATTTGTTAGAAACATCAAGAAAGTTTCGTAATTGTTTTCGTGCGAGTGCCAAAAGAATCTTCTGCAAATATGTTGAAAAAACAAGGTAGCTAAAAATCAAGCTTTTTTTAAAAAAAAAAAAAGCAAGCACACGCGGTGACGTGGATTGCCTGCATTTTAGAAAAAAATATTCTCATTGTAACCTCTAATACTGTTTTACCAAAAACTGTCTTTATTTTTACTTGAAACTACGTATGCAGAAATAGATTATACTAAATGAAAATACATATAAACATTTGAAGGAAACACTTTTAAGGAAACATTTCAATTCTAAGAACAATTACCAATTATTCATTTGACAATTCACAAAACTTAATGATGAAGGAATGTACCTCTTCCAAAATTTAAGATTGGTGCACAAATATACCTCTGTTTATGAAAGGTAATAAACCCTGTACTCATTCATTTAATCATATAAGGTAATAAAGAAGGATCAAAGAAAAGAAAATAGATCAATAACCTTCGAAATTTGAATATTTGGCCATTTTTATACCCATAAGAGATAACAAGATAGACACCAAAGCTTACAAGGTGGGGTGCTGACTGCCACAGCCAATTAATGGTGCTGATTGCCACGACTGGCTCTGATTGCCAATATCAAGGTGCTGACTGCCACGATGGCGTGCTGACTGCCACGAGCCTGAGAGAAAGTTGCTAGACGTAACATTACCGGACGCCAAGAAGCATGAAAGATACTAGATGATCCTTAGGATCGTGTTGTTCAGATCAACACCTAACAAAGGTAAACAAGTCTCTGTATGTACACTCATGTCCAAAATTATTGTCACATGATTATAAATATGTTGTTCTAGTAATATAATTTGATAGCGAATTCGCCCGGTATTTCTTATAATGTTAGTATGTGTATAATCGGCTAAGACAAGCATGTGGTAAATTTCATGTCAAAAGAGCAGTAAATAAGAACAATAAAACGAAAATAAAATTTTCTTGTCCATTTAGTTACATTTTATTTTACTCATTATGATTTTCATATTTATAATTCTTTTCCTATGAAATTTATCACAAATATAAATTTCTTGATTATACACATAATATAAGTATCAAAAGTACTCTACAAAATTATCAAATTATATTCTTACAAGAAGATAGTTATAGATATGCGACAATAATTTTGGACATGAGTGTACTTTCAGTTTTGTCAGAGAGCGGTGCGTATAAAATTGGTACGATTTATGTATTCTCACTTGAACTCCCTATGTCAGCATGAACTGTGTACAGCTGTGCAAATTGTTTCGAGCAGCTCTTGAAAGTTCCATCAAAAAAGCACTGCTGGCTGTACCTCACAAGGGAAGTTCAGGAGAAAGCACTCGCCTGCAAAGAAACTAAGCATGCCATTTGAAGTCCCAATTCATGCTGATTATAACAAGCTAATAAAATTCCTGTAGGTTGAGAATGGTTCGAAATATTCAACTTGGAAGTTTATATGAGAAAATGAGGATATAGGCATTTATACGCGTTAAGTACGACGTAATTAGTAACGAATATTGACATACGAATTGAAAACTATCGGAAGTAACAGAAAAAAAGTGTTTCGCAATAGCTAACGGGTTTGTTAGATACAATTAGACATTACATTGTTCACAGTAATCATAGGTTAGAGATGAAAATTGATCACTGTTGTTCTTCTGTTTTATGAAGAAATGACGCAGGCAAAATACTTCCTTGCACCATGAACATTTTATATGTGCAATTGTGTTGCATCCGTCAAGAGAACAGTTCGCAGGACGAAAGCAAAAAGCAAATTCGACAAGTGATTCAAAAGTTACAGGCCTATAATTTGTTCGTAACCTGTCTTGCAGAACGCAAACTGAAACAATCCAATGTATCGCGGTGATCGGAAGTGATTCGTATGGACACGAACTTTATTTGATTGTTTCGTTGGTACATTATAACGTCCAGATGAAGAAGATTCATACTATGTACACATCTCCTGACATAATCTTTGATTGATCGGAATCAAAACACATCAAATGGTTGCACAAATCGTGTGCAATTCTTTGGTATCTTCTCAACCATTAGGTCTTTGCCATCCGTCATGCAACTTGTAATAGACAAATTGTCTGTGAATGGACCCCAGTGATCAAGCAATAGCAAGTTCAAACCACCAGGCTTCGTCATGGGTGAGAATACTTAACGCATTGAAACGTGCATCCACTCATTTTCTCATATAAATTTCCAAGCTGAATATCTGTTCGAGGAGTTTTATTACCTGTTGTAATCAGCATGAATTGGTCTTTCAAATGACATGCTTATTTCTCTGCAGGCGAGTGCTTCTCCCAAATTTCCCTTGTCAGCTGGCTTCAGACCATCATATCCATTAAATAATACAATAAGACAATTAATATAAACAATGAAATGTGCAAATTGTACATAGTACAGAAAAGACAATCCCTTTATAAACATCCAAGTGTATGTCGTTCCACTTAGTGAGCAACTTTGTAACTTATAGGATGCCACATAGATTTGCTGTAATGATTACTAAATTAATCCCTACTAAATTAATTAATAATCATAAATTTAGTATGAGGGATTAATTCCTCTCTTTCCAAATACAGTTTCTCCCAGGTTCGTGGCAGTCAGCACGCCGTCGTGGCAGTCAGCACCTTTATATTTGCAATCAACGACAGTCGTGGCAGTCAGCACCAATAATTGGCTGTGGCAGTCAGCACCCGTGGCAGTCAGCACCTATCCTTTGGCATATTATCACGAAGCTTTACCACAATATAGGTCTTAATTTATTTAATTTCGAACTTAGTCAAATTCGGTCCAAAAATTAGCTATTCACAACACTCTATTCTCCAATTCAACTCAGATTAGGTTATTTTCAAACAAAGTCAAACTATTCTGAACGACTGGTTTGTTTAAATTTCACTACATGTTGGTACAAACATCCAACTGCTTATTAAAATTAACTGAGCTACCCAATCTTAGTTCAGATTTCTTTTTCAAATGAAGTTTAAACTGTTAACTCATTAAAGACACTTTGAACCAAATCCATTCGTTCGTTTAAATTTATTATTATTATTATTATTATTATTATTATTATTATTATTATTATTATTATTATTATTATTATTATTATTACATTTGTTTCACAACTTATGAACCAATGATTTGAAGCAATCTATGTCGGAAGAGTTTCCATTTACTGGTTCAGAAAATAAACAGATTTGTTTTATTTTAAATTTACATTTTTCTCAGTGTAAAGATCCGTCGAATTGTATGTTTTTAATACTCATAGTTCTTGTATTCATTGAATAAGACATATTTCACTGTAAGAAAGCGTAGTTATAAGGAATTAAGCAGAAAGTAAAAAGAAAAATGTAAACAAACTTGTATGTTATACGAAACTGAAAACAATTAAATATCAATTAATTTCGAAGCTCTAGTAGTAAAAATGACACTAAAATAACACTATTAAGTAAGAAGTTGTGTCAATTATTATATAAATTCTCCTGACACTGATGGACATGCTACTTATAAACATAATAAAACGATTAAGTTGAGTTTGAATTTAACGTCCCTTTCAGCAGCGAGGCTATATGAGACGAGACCTACTGATTAACGTGGAATCCGAACCCCATGAGCTCCCACCGGGAAGCGAACCCGGATCTCCCACGACAAAGACACGCACGCTAACCGTTTAGCCACAGAGGAGCTCAGTAAAATGATTGAGTTGTTCGTGAAAGAAATTATTTAAGTGTCAGATATTCATTGTTATTTAATATTGTGTGGTAATAGACCTTAAGTTAACGTTTATCTGGGAAGAATTGATAGTAACCACACCACAAAAGTTGAGAAATGCTTTAATGGCATACTACAAGTTAACATGAACTATTATGAGTGTAATCCTGTTTCCTGCAAATGGGTGTCATTTCAATTTTGGTGTTAGGTATGTTCTGTTTTGAGTCTACTTAAGCTTTTCAAATAAGTGTTGGCACAGTCCCCATCATGACGAGATATAATAAAATGTTGAAAAATATTCAACATAGCTGGTACCCTGGATTGAACTAGAACTTTTAGGCTGAAAAGCAAGCATACTAAAGCGAGCAGTACAATGATTGTGCTATTTAGACTTAATATGTGAGCATTAATGGTGAAATAGGATTATTAGGTCTATTAAATTTAAATATATGTACAATCTGAGGTGTGAAATAATTCACAAAGAAAGAAACATTAGGCCATGTATTGCGGTTTCTCACATTTTCTTTTTCACGAGTAATGTTAAGATCACGGGAAAAAAAAATAGTGACTTTCTGAACCTATTTTGTTACAAGTTCTTGTAAAATTGAGAAAGTACTTAAAATAACAAGCAGCAGGTGGTCGAAATAGCAAAAAATTTTCACCGAATTTCGATAGTCAAACGCAATTTTTTGCTGTTTTATCAGGCAGATATCGAGATAATATCTTATTGAAGGTCAGGATTATTACTTTTTATTCTTAAATATACCTAGTAGGTACCTGTAGCCTCTATGCTGGTAGTGATTTCTTTCAAAAATATTGTACGGGTAGCGTGGAACAGAACAAAATATCAGAATGCTGAATTTGAACATTATTTGGTGAAGGAGTGTTCTTCATAAGAGTGAAATGTAATTTATCTTTGCTACTGGGGACATTTTTATTCATATTCGACCGGAGAGAACCAAGTGAACGAGAAAGTATGTCTGGAAGTAACATCTTATGTTGGTTGCCAGGGACGTACGCAGGGGGTGGGTCCGGACCCCCCCCGAAATTTCGACTTTTGTGTAAATTTAGCCTAATTTTAGGGACAATTTTAGGAATTTTAATATAAAATACCCTCATATTGAGTTTGGACAGCTCCCGAAATAAATTCCTGCGTACTCTACTTTGGTTGCCCTAACCTTCTTTCCCTTCTCTTGCTTTCTCTCTCTTTTCTAAATAGCATGACATTTTTAGTTTGGCGGGAATTGGTCACATGCTATTAAAAGTCATGTTATACTTCTTTTTTTCATATCAGAATATGAGCAACTCTAAAGGTGTGACTTCATTTTTATAACCATCTTGACCTCTCTCTCTGTGTGTATGTGTGTGTGTGTGGGGGGGGCTAATTGTCAAATATTAAATTTAATGTTAAATTCGTAGTCGAAAGACATCATGTTCGATTGGATTGGGTTTGAATTTAGTGACCTCTCAGACAGCGAGGCTATATGAGAAGTGAGATTTAAACTGCGTGAGCTTCTGCCGAGAATCGAACAGTATGTCCTGCGCCGAGAAGCTTACGCTGATCATATAGCCACGGAGAAGCTCTCATCATTTGGGAATTCTAATTAGAAAGTATTGGATTTAAATACCTTTTCCTCTATGTACTGAAAATTAATTATGAATTTTAATTATGAAATAATATCTCGTTTTGTACAATAGAAAATATTAATTTAGCCGAAATCATGTATTGTATAGAAAGACTGAAACTAGATTGGAATGAAGATTTCTGGTGAGTCTACCAGCAAACCTCAGCAACGATTCGCGAGGACAACTCAAGAACAGGTTTTCTCTTCTGAAAACAATAAGACCAGACCAGGGAGAAGGCCGTGGAAAGGGCAAGAGACCACCTGCTGCTCGAAAACCCTTTCATCTGAGCCGTTTTTACGCGCCGTATTTACGCTCGAAGTTAAAAGCAGCCAGACTTTTCAAGCGTATAAAAATTCGGTACGTAAACGTACGCCAGGTCCCATACACTAACGTATTGACAGCTGCTAACAAGACTAACGCATGAAATTTTATGGCTACGGCGGAAAAATACGTCAGTGTATGGTAGGTATAAGTATTGGTATAAGAGCAAAAAGACACACGTCACGCACTCCTCGCATATGGGAGTAACGGAACGAAGGACGATAAAACGTCGACTATCGTTGCCAGCCAGGTTGTTTCGGATGTTTCGAAAATAATCTTTCACATTTTTTGTAATTCAACCCTTGAAAGGTTCCTTATTTCCCACTCTGCTTTATACTTTTGCTAATATTGAAGTATTAAACTAAATTGAAATCTCAAATAATGCCATAACTTGAAATTAAATAATAATTTACATTTTACAGCACCTTGTTTTCCGTATAGAAAATATACAGGGCCGGATTAAGACCATTGAAGGTCCTGAGCGGAAAATACAAGTTGAAAATCTTTATGATAGGCCCTCTCAAAAGAGTCCATATATATATAGGAGTGACTTATGTCATGATTTTAAAACTTTTATAGTGAAAATGTTTTCAGTAATTAAAAAAAAAAAATGGGACTCCCTGGCTCGTTGTCAATTAGAGCTGTAGCTAGAGATTTTTGTGCCCGGGACGAAGGAGAATTCGGCGCTCCCCTCCGCTACACTCACCTTACCAAGCTTTTTTTAAATATTCATATAAGAGAAGCAGTTTTTGCCGTTATACTACGATAAATTTTTATCAAGCTGCTTGGGAAGACCATTGCAACAGCCAAAAGCGATCATTATGTATTCTTTTACAAATAAGAGTTTTTTTTTTCAAGAGGCTTGTATTAGTTTTGTTAAACTTGACAAAACTACCTTTTGTTTTATACAAATCCAATTGGGGAATAGTTATAGAAATTTACAACTATTTACGTTTCATACTATCGATAAGAAATGTAATTTCATTGCATTAGAAACTATGTGCTTTTAAAATGTTCGAAATGGGTGACAACATTAATTTCCAGTAATAATTGTAAACTTTACTAATTTTATTCTGTATATGACCACACAAATAGCATTTTAATTTTGATTTGTTTTGTGGTAAAAATTATTTTGTGAAATGTAATGGAAATTCAGAAGAAGTCTTCTTTGCGAATTTCTCAATTGATCGATAGAAATTAAGAATATGTTTAACGCTTCTCTTCAAAATCCAAATGTAGTTAGTTTGGCTACTACATATGTTTGAAATTATAGTAGTTACTTAATTTCTTAATGAATAAAAGTTCTGAATTTAAGATTACTTATTATTAATTAACATATTGAAAATACACTAACACATACACACATATGTTAATCCAAATAATTTTGAGTTGATTTTGAGCCTAATGTGCCTTTCAGCAGCGAGGCTATATGAGACGTGGACCTACTGATTAACGTGGAATCCGAACCACATGAGCTCCCGCCTGGAATCAAACCCAGGTCTCCCACGCCAAAGACGCGTACGCTAACCGCTTAGCCACGAAGGAGCTCCCAAATAATATATAATGTGTGTATGTGGTTGTATACTATGTATGTAGATAGATAAAAATATCACATAACTTGATACGTATGCCCAAATATATATATATATATATATATATATATATATATATATATATATATATATATATATATATATATATATATATATCTGGCGATACAAGTAGTTGAAGGTGAAATCATCCCAATAAATTCCTTCAAATTGGAAACATTTCATGTCAATGGAATAAAATAAAGATCACTGGTAGTGATGAGTCTTTGAAAAGGACGAAATTCGTTAGGTTAAGTTCTGACCTCTTAAATTCCTATTCTACAGCAGAGGTCTGCACGAGCTCGGGCAAAGCATACGTATATCACTTCGGTCCCGGGCCAGGCTTGGGCCGCGAACTTTTAAATATACAACCATATTTCTCGGGCCTTTTCGGGCCTAACTTTGTAACTATACTGTACAACGATATTTATTGGACCGTTGTTTCTGGTAAACTTGTACTTGCTGTACATAAAAATACAATTTTGCGTTCGTGATTAAGTTTCTGTAATTCGGGCTTATTTCGGGCTTATTGGAATATCAAACGAGCTCAGTCCGGGCTCGGGCCTAAATGCTAAAACATATTTCGGACTCGGGTCGGGCCTCACATTATAAACTCAAGGGCCGGGCCGGGCCCAGGCTAAAAATTCCTGCCCGTGCCGACCTCTGTTCTACAGCTGCTTCAAGTTTGAAAATATTATTCCTCTTGTTTACCTTCAATTTTAATATTCTCGCGCAAACAGTAGCTTGCGGCCTTCTATATCACATCGTCATTAACAAATCATATACAATAACTTTGTTTAAGTAATGTGTAAAAGCTTGTTGTGACATATTGAAACGTTTGGGTTGCGAGGGAAGCGGGGAAGATTTTTTTAAAAAAGTAAATCTATTCCTTTGCAATCCCACAACAATATTGATTTAATAGGGCGCCAACACTTTTTCCGGGCGACGCGTCATTTATTCATTTCCAACACTTTTTTCTTTCTTCCTGCTTGATCGGCACCTTCTTGCTATCAGCGCCCGGGGCCACGGCTTCGCTCGCCCAGACCCCTAGCTACGATTCTGCTACTAATACAGGACAATGAGAAGTGTTGCATTTGCATAAAATATAAATTACTTCTGATGCTTCATATATGTATTTGTACATGCACCAGGGGCGCCTATAAAAGGTTTGTGGTACAAGTGCGGCATAGTTTTTTTAGCGGGAGATATGAAGTAATCGAGCTTATGCAGGTGATTGTATACACGACTCCAAAAGTGCATTACCACCTGCAATTCTCGTTTTCCTGCAATAACAGGCAACCCAAAAAGCTCGGCGGTTAGGTTGGTTCCGAATTCGAAAGGCGTTGGACCAAACCTCAATTTTGTTAAAAATATATCAGTGTGGCAAACTGAAAAATAAGGAAATAAAACAAATTGTTAAGAATGACAATTTTATTATCGTGACGGAGTTGGATGACATCAAAAGTTACAAAATGATCTTACTTAAGCAGTTCAAAAAAGATAAATGGCAAAAGACACATATCAGAAAAAACATTTCTCTCCTTCTCCCCCCAAAAAAAAGAATTTAAAAAAGAAAAAGTTATATAAAGTAAAGGTTTAATATAAAAGATTCACCCAAAATTTTGAAAATTGACACGCGAAAGGCAAGAATAACTGAACCCAAGTGAATAAAATTGTGCACAGATATTGCAGACGTAAAATGTGGGAATACAGGCTTCATATTTTCCTGAAAAAAAAGGTAGGGTGGGGCACGGACCCCTCCAAACCCTTGATCACGAGATATCAAAAATGCTTGTAAAAAGAAACTTTTTGTGTGGGAAATGTGCTGAAAACAAAAAATACAGGTTTTTCATTTTTGCGGAAAAATGGTTTTATGGGGCAAAAGGCCCCACCCCAAAATTTTGAAATTCGGCACCGAAAGGGAAGAAAAAGTGAACCGAAGTGAATAAAATTTTGCGCAGATATTGTAGACATAAAATGAGGGTATACGGGTTTCGCATTTACCTAAAAAAAACAGGTTAAGTGTGGCACGGACTCCTCCGAATCTTTGATCATGAAATTTCATAAGCGCTAGTAACAGTATGTCAGATGTCTGTAAAGGACATGAAGAATTGCAACGAATCATTGTGTATGGAGAATACGCAAAAAGAAAATGAATACTTGTTTCTTATTTTATGCGGAAAAATTATTTTGTGGGCAAAAGAACCCACCCCAAAATTTTGAAAGTTGATGCCCGAAAGGTAAGAAGAATTGAGCCGAAGTGAACGAAATTGTGCACAGATATTGTAGGCATAAAATGGGGGAGTGTGGGTTTCGTATTTTCCTTGAGAAAACGGAAGCGTGGGGTGCCGACCCTTCCAAACCTTTGATCACGAAATATCGAAAGTACTATTAATAGAATGTCAGATGTGTGTAAAGGACATGAAGAATTCCAAAGAAACATTTCGTATCAACAATACGCAAAAAATAAAGAAATACGGGTTTTTTATGTTCTGCGGGAAAACGGTTTTAAGGGCTATAGCTCCACCCAAACTTTTGAAAGTTGAAGCCCGAAAGGCAAGAACAAGTGAGCCGAAGTGAATTAAATTGTGCACAGATACTGCAGACGTAAAATGAGGATACGGGTTTCGTATTGTCCTGGGGAAAACGGTTCCGTAGTGCGCCAACCCCTCCAAACCTTTGATCACCAAATATCAAAAGTACTAGTAACAGTATCTGAGATGTGTGTAAAGGACATGAAGAATTGCAACATATCTTTTTGTATGGACAATACGCAAAAAATAAAGGAATACGGGTTTATTATTTTCTGCGGAAAGACTGTTTTATGGGGCAAAACAACCCACCCCAAAATTTTAAATTTGAAGCTGGAAACGTCAGAACAAGTGAACCGAAGTGAGTGAAATATTGCACAAATATTGAAGGCTTAAAACGAGGGAATACGGGTTTCGTATTTTCCTGGAAAAAGGGGTTGGGTGAGGCACGGACTCCTTCAAACATTTTGATCACGAAATATCAAAAGTACTAGTAACAGTATTTGAGATATGTGTAAAGGACACGAAGAATTGCAACATAACTTTTTGTATGGACAATACGCAAAAAATAAAGGAATATGAGTTTCTAATGTTCTGCGAGAAACGGTTTTAGGGGGCAAAAGACTCCATCCAAAATTTTAAAAGTTGACGCCCGAAAGGTAAAAAGACATTAGTCGAGGTAAATGAAATTCTGCACAGATATTACAGACGTAAAATGAGGATATGAGTTTCGTATTTTGCTGAAGAAAAAGGTTGGGTGAGGCACCGACCCCTCCAAACCTTTGATCACGAAATATCAAAAGCGCTAGTAACAGTATGTCAGATGTGTGTAAAGAACATGAAGAATTGCAACGAAACATTGTGTATGCAAAATAACCAAAAACATAAATGAATACTGGTTTCTTATTTTCTGCGGAAAACTGTTTTAGGGGTCAAAATCTCTCACCCAAAATTTTGAAGTTGACACCCGAAAGAAAAGAAGAAATGAACCGAAGTAAATGAAATTTGCACAGATATTGCAGACAGAAAATGAGGTTACGGGTTTCGTATTTTTCTAGAGAAAACAGTCGGGTGGAGCGCCGACCCCTCCAAACGTTTGATAACGAAAAATCAAAAGTGCTACTAACAGTATGTCAAATGTGTGTATAGGACATGAAGAATTGCACCGAAACTTTTGTATGGACAATGCACTGAAAACAAAGGAATACGGGTTTTTTATTTTTGCGGAAAAACGGTTTTATGGGGCAAAAGACCCCATCAAAAAATTTTGAAATTTGACGCCAAAAAGTAAGAAAAAGTAAACGGAAGTGAATGAAATATTGTAGACATAAAACGAGGGAATACGAGTTTCGTATTTACCTAAAAAAAACGGTTAGTTGAGGCCCGGACTCTTCTGAACCTTTGATCACGAAATATCAAGAGTGCTAGTAACAGATTGTCAGGTGTGTGTGAAGCCCACCAAGAATTCCAAAGAAACTTTCTGTATGGACTATACGCAAAAAATAAAGGAATACGTTTTTTTTATTTTCTGCGGAGAAACAGTTGTAGGGGGCAAAAGAACCCACCCAAAGTTTTGAAAGTTGATGCCCGAAAGGCAAGAAGAAGTGAGGCGAAGTGAATTAAATTGTGCACAGATATTGTAGACATAAAATGAGGGAATACGAGTTTCGTATTTTCCTGGGGAAAACGGAAGCGTGGGGCGCCAACCTCTCCAAACCTTTGATCACGAAATATGAAAAGTGCTAGTATGTCAGATGTGTGTAAAGGACATGAAGAATTGCAACACAACCTTTTGTATGGACAATACGCAAAAAATAAAGGAATACGGGTTTTTTATGATCTGCGGGAAAACGGTTTTAGGCGGCAAGAGACCCACCCAAAATTTTAAAAGTTGACGCCCGAAAGACGCGAAGAAGTGAACCAAATTGAATCAAATATTGCACAGATATTGTAGGTTTAAATTGAGGGCAAACGGGTTTCGTATTTTTCTGAGAAAAACGGTTAGGGGGCTCGGACCCCTCCAAACCTTTGATCACGAAATATAAAAAATGCTGGTAACAGTATGTCATATGTGTGTAAAGGCCACAAAGAATTCCAACGAAACTTTTTGTATGGACAAATACGCAAAAAAATAAAGGAATGCTTTTTTATTTTCTGCAGAAAAACAGTTTTATGGGGCAAAAGAACCCACACCAAACTTTTGAAAGTTGACTCCCGAAAGGTACATGTTGTCTCAAAGGTCGAGGGCATTCTTTATTGCTATTTTAAGGAAAAACATTTCTAAGTCCAGCTTCGGGTATCTTCGGGAAAAAGTAAACCAGGTTCGAACCTCGAAGTCAACCTTTGCAATCGGGAGAAATTTTGCAGATGTGTTTTTCTTCTTTTAAATATAATAAGACTTGTTATTAATTGTATAAAAAAGCAACATTGATTGAAATACTTAATAATTCAATATTTCGAAACTTTGTATTAATATCAGCACATGTCTGTTTGTCATTTAGCTCTCCATACGTAATGAAACATTTAGATACGTAAACGAATCTTTCCATATGTGAAAGAATGCAGAAAATTAAGACATAGAACACAATTCTCGTCTGAGTACTAAAATAAAAGTCAAAATGGAACAAAAACAGCGTTTGCAGTGGATATGAATCAGAGCCCTGCACCAGAGCCCTGCACGGGCCGGGCGCGCCCGATTCGGCTCGGTGCCCGGCCCGGCCCGACCCGTTTCAAGTAATATCAAACTGGACCGGGCCCTAACCGGGCCGGGCACATTTCGGGCCGAACCGGGCCAGGCACATTTCGGGCCGAACCGGGCCGAGCACATATCGGGCCGGCCCGGCTCGGCCCGATAGTCTGAAAGACGGTTCGGAAACTAATGTTGTCAGCCTACTTGTTTTTTTAATGTCCTCCACTACCTCTATTTTTGCCGTGTTTGTACGGTCTTACTGTCAGCCTATGTTAATCGTAATGTGTTTGGGAAACTGACTCTTTATTCAAGACTGTGATGTACTGGTAATACTATTACTATTACTACTTCTACTACTACTATTACTACTTCTACTATTACTACTACGACCACTGCTAATACTACTACAAGTGCTACGACTTCGCGTCAGAGTTGACATGTCTGATGGTACAGAATTTACCTTCTAAGTACAGAATAAAATTGAGAAATGCTAGTTATTATGGCCGGTCTGCGTAGAATGTTAACCGATGCTTGATCTACGAGGGAGAATAGTGTCTCAATAGAAAAAACACTCACATCTGGTGCTAGAGGTCGTCGGATCAATCCCTGCTCTGCTATGTGAGCTTTGTTGTGGACAAACATCGTGTGCATGGGAGTTTCTGGGGTGGTCCCGCTTCCTCCCACTGTTTTCTTTCCACCAATTCATCCCATCATCATCCATTCAGCCTGAGCCGTAGTTACCTAAAGAACGTATGGTAAAGTCAAGTACTTGACCTAGTAAGTAGAATTTGGTACGCTACCATTGGACCACGGAGGGCAAAACCATAAACTGGCGTGCTCATAAGATCAGTGCAATTTGTAGTAATGTTCAATTAGCAAGGCAAATATCGAATGGTGTTACATGTTCATGTATTGTTTATAGTATGATGCTACAAATATAACAAAATATAATGATCAAATAAATCACCAAATTGCCAGGGTCGATTAGGTGTTCCTGGAACGGTGGCTCAGCGGTTGAGCGTTCACCTCTGGTGTATGGGGTCCCTGGTTTGATCCGAGCTCTCGCCAAGTGAACTTTGTGATGGACAAACACCGTGTGGGGGGTTCGCGCCGTTCTCCTGTTTCCTTCCACTTTATTTACTCCACTATTTCATTTATTTCTCACCATCGTCTCCTTTAGGCTAGTTGGCATAACTTCGAACCACCTACCAAGAAGAATAAACTAATGGATTGGGAAGATAGACATTCAGTCTCTGGTGAATTTGATGATGAAGTAGACATCTACCTCAACATGTCATCATGTGTAAGAGAAGTAGATATACTGCAGTGGTGGAAGCAACAAGAACAAACATTACCAAAATTGTGTAAATTAACGCGTCAGTATCTCGTCATCCCTGCTTCTAGTGCGTCTACTGAAAGAGATTTTAGTACTCAGGAACGGAGAAATGCTCTAAAGCCTGAAACTGTTGAATCTGTTTCCGTGCTATTCGATGCGTACAAGGACATACAGTAAAGCGATGTTCATTTTGCACTATTGGTTTCTTAGGAAACCTTATATATTCATTTTCTTAATATCAACTATCCCTTCTATTATATGTGATGTTAAGAGGCATTTTTGATAGCTGATATCTATACATTTTTCATTCATGGGACTTTTGAGGTATTTTTTAATCAACAATGATATGTGTGGATTTTGTTTTGATTTACTGCCCCGCATTCCGTCATTTAGCTCTGTTATTTACTTGTTATGCACCGTTCCAGGAACACTTCATCGATCCTGGGGTCTGGGTGATTTATTTGATCATTGTTTTTTGTTATTATTATTGTAGCATCGAATTATAAAGAATACAGGAACATGTAATATGATTTGGAATCTGCCGTGCTAATTGAACATTACTACAAATTGCGCTAATCTTATGAACACGCCAGTTCAGGGTTTCGGCCTCCGTGGTCTAATGTAGCGGAACAAATTCTAATTAGTAGGTCAAGGACTTGACTTTCTCATATGTTCTTTAGGCAATTACGGCTCAAGACGTATGAATGATGATGGATGAATTGGTGGAATGAAGACAGTGGACGAAAACGGTCTAATCCAAAAACTCCCACGCTCACGATTTTTGTCCACAACAAAGCTCACATAACACGAGGAGGGATCGATCCGACGACCTCTAGCACCAGATGTGAATGCATTCTACTGGCCAGACTACGCAGACTGGCCATAATAACTAGTATTTCTTCGATTTTTTCTGTACTTAGATTGTAAAGTATGTACCACCAGACATGTCAACTCTGACGCTCGTAGCAGTTGTAGTAGTAGAAGTAATAATAATAATAATAATAATAATAATAATAATAATAATAATAATAATAATAATAATAATAATAATAATAATAATAGCAGTAGCAGTAGTAGTAGTAATAAGAGTAGTAGAAGTACAGTACTTTACAGTTTTGAATAAAGAGTTAATTTCCCAAACACCAGTGGCGGCGGTTGGACGTTAAAAGTGAGGGGGCAAGACATGATCTGAATATTTGTATATAAATGTTAGTTTTCCTGGTTGTTTCTAACATTTTGTTTGACGAAAGGTTGTATAACTAATAGGATACTATATTTTCAGTTAAAATACCGTATATCGTATATAATAGTTTATTAAGTAAATTGAGAAGAACAACGCAAGTAGATACTAGCCCTTTGTACTCTTAAACAACGAAAGTGTAAGAAGAGATTTGATTCCTTGCTCATGAACATCTTAAAATTCTGTCTGGAAAATTGTGTGATCAGATTATTTAATAAATTTGCAAAACAAATAAATAGAAAGAATAATATTAATCATAGTAATGAATAATGATGCTTGTTTTGCAAAAGTTATATTGAAACTGAGGACACAGAATTCAGATCCATTCGGGTCGGGCCGGGCCTGGGTTTGCAGGGCTCTGCCCTGCACGGGCTGGGCGTATCCTGTTCGGCCCGGATACAAATGCTATAGGGCCGAACCGGGCGCACGTATTTCCAGGTTGGAACCGGGCACTCAAGGACGGATTGGAAACTAATGTTGTCATTTTTTCCCTTAAATGTCCTCCACTACCCCTGCCTTTGCCGTGTTCGTACGGTCTTACTGTCAGTCTATGTTAATCGTAGTGTGTTTGGGAAACTGACTCTTTATTCAAGACTCCAAAGTACTGTAATACTACTAATATTACTACTACTTCTATTATTACTACTACGACCACAGTTAATACTACTATAACTGCTACGATTTCGCGTCAGAGTTGACATGTCTGGTGGTACAGAATTTACCTTCTAAGTACAGTATTTTATAACAAGACTTGTCAAACAGGGTGAAATATCCCTATTTTCATTTTCCAACCATTTTTGACCATAAATCGACTTTTGCGAGGTGAGAAAGGAAGATACGACAGAAGGAAAACAAAGTTATTGTAGAAGCATTATCATTAATATTTTGCATTCCAAAATACGGAATGTTACTTAAAAAACATAACTTTAAAAGAAATATCTTCTAAAATGAAAGAACAATCATGGCATTTTAGGCGTGTGCGTAATAGTAATATACAAAATAAATATTACAATACTTTTGAGGGTCTAGATCATTTAGATTAGATATTGGTATTCCAAAGGTAAGCAAATGAAATGTTTTTTTTCTTTTGACTGAAAACGTGATTTTGAATTATATATATATATATATATATATATATATATATATATATATATATATATATATATATATATATACAGACTGTTATACAATTCGTGTAATTTTCTACAGCACTGGGAGAAGATGAAGTTTTCACACCATTAATATAAAATTTGGCACTCTTATTGACAAATATCTGAATTTTTCGAATTTCTAAAGGAAATAGAAGAAAATTAATGTTTAGCCCTCCTTTTGGAAGTGTAAACACAGAAGTTCATTTTCCTTATGGGAGGTTCAATGTTAAATTTTGGAAGCAGTTTTCTCCAATAATTATTCGTAAAGATTTTGTGGCAAATGAGTTGTATTTGTTACGAAATGCAAAAACACTCATTCACAAAGCTAGTAAAGCCGTCTCAAACATTATTTTGGGAAGGCCTCCCTTCGGGGGGCAAGGGCCGTAAAAAGCTGGTGGGTGATGTGTTACCAAATCTCAAAATTTATTTTCGGAGTGCCAGTAAACGTCAGATTAATCACGAATGTCACATAATTAATGCTCCAATGCTCCTTACATGTAAGAGTGACTGATAATGGGGCCAGAGCCCCCTTTCAAAAGTAAGAAAATCACCAGAAATATCCTTAGTAGGGACACACGAGAAGAAGGTGTTTTTGTTAATTAGTGTGAAATTTGGCGTCATTGTAGCAAAAGAGTATGCATTTTTGAAATATGGAATGCTATTTTGGTAACGCACCGCCTTAGGGGGGCACAGGGGACGAAGCATTAGATGATGTACCTTTATAAAAATTCAAAATTTTGTTCCGGAAATGCCAGTGAGCGTCAGATTTTTCACAAATGTCACAGAATTAATATTCTAATGCTCCTTGCTTGTGCCAGTAACTTGTGTGGAGCTATAACCCCCTTTCATAAAATATCCCCATAATTCTTCAATTTATTTGAGGTGACCTTTGTGCTGCCTCTGTACCATATCGGGTTGTGCATTAATGGAAGCCATGGCTAAAAATAATATACATTTCCTTTCCCCCGACTTCGATCCGACATTTTGTTCTCGAGTTACGGCTGTTTTGGGCATTTTTCCGACTGGTTTATGGCTGGTCATAGCGCCAAAAGGAAGCATTGTGCACCCAGGTTGTCTTATCACGGTGTCAGGAATGAGCTCTCAAACGTTGTAAGTGTTGTTTTGAAACACCCTCTATGTTTCTATCCTGTTTCTGATTAGCTTCTCTTTGCCAATCAATTTCCAGTATTCCCAAAATAAACCAAAAGTGAACTAAATTCACTAAATCGCCTTCCCCCTATGCTTTCTTCTTGTATAGTACTTATTATATATTTATATTGTAATTGACAGAGATTGCCAATATTGATTGAAATATCTGGTGAAAATTCTATTAGAGGAATTCCCTCTTCAGTACAGAAATTCCCTCCTTGCATCCTACCGCCATTTTAGGCGTGATGGGATTAAGTAAGATGGAAATTCCCATCTCGCCTAAAATGGTAGACATTCTTATTTTGGAGATATAAGTGGCTGATAAATCGTTAGGCGAGGTGGGATTAGGCTAGATGGGATGGAATCATCTGAAAAGGTAGGGGTACGGTAGGTAGCGGCATGACGTCACGCCGTCCCCCATGCCTATCTTTGCCCATTGTAATTGCTTAGGAAGTGGGAGGACGCCGTACACAGTTTTTTGGAGGTGGGGATAGGGTCCCCCGCGTTCCCACGTTTTAACCCCTGCTGCTAAGTATTAATTGCTGTGAGGACTAACGAAAAATATTATGTGATAATAATAATAATAATAATAATAATAATAATAATAATAATATTAAAGTATCTGAATGATACAGATATTTTTTCAACTTTTATTACAATTGCTGTGGATTCCCATGAATCTGGTTATATTGTTTTTGAAAGGAATAAAGAGGCTTCAAACAACAATATGATTTGTATAAAAGAAAAAAAGCCTTATCAGTTGCAAGAACTGACAAGTGACCTTGTGTCTGTTTTTTTAAACACAATGTTACGAGGCACAGAAGCCACCACGCCTGCGGTGTGCTTGCTTTTTTGCCTCAGGCAGCTTCAGTACTAAAATTAAGAGTTTGCTTCAGGCAGACAGTACTAAAATTCTGTCAATTTATGTGTAGCTATCAGCAACCACACTGGTTCTTTGAAACGCTGAATTTTACAAGAAAGGTTTTGTCCATCGGATAGGAAGCGAACGAAGCCCATCGTACGTTGTAATCCCTCCCCTCTTTTGCACACTGTGTGAAATTCAATTTGTATACTGTAGTAAGTTACAGAGAAGAGAATTTTTTTTAAATGACATTATCGAATAAGATTGACCATTATTAGAATATATTCAAGATGAAAAATATTCTTTTAACAGTCGTCGTACTTAGTTGTCTGCACTGAAATTCCCATAATGTGCTTTCTTCTTTTCTAATATGAGCTCCGAGCTTCTTCGTGTCTAAGTGGTTAGCGTACGTGCCTTTGGCGTGAGAGACCCGGGTTCGATTCCGGTGAGAGCTCATGTAGTTCGGGTTTGTCAATTAATCAGTAGGTCCCGTCTTATATAGCCTCGCTGCTGAAAGGGACGACAAAATCAACTCAACTCATATATAGCACCATAGGAGATATAACTCCGAGGTGAATTTTGGCCCTGGAAAACCTCCCAAAATCATCAACGGTACGAAATATGTCTGCAATGCAACATGTCCATCATTTTCAACTCTATGCTCTGTGATCTAGTTTGCTTTTCATGTTTTCAGTAAACTAGACAGACAAAAGGAAGAATAGAGGCTTTCTTCCAGAAAATTGTGTTCGAGGGTGGGGGGGTCACACAGGCTCGTATCCACGGGGAGTCTAGGGGTCCGGGCTCACCAAAACTTTTTACATTAGAATGATTTATGAGCATTAAAGTAGTCAGCCATTAGGATTTTTTGTTTTAGGATGATACCAGATTCGACTCCTGGTGTAAGCTCAACTTTCAGTATTGTGTCATTTGCAGGTCTCGTCTCATACAGATTCGTTGAAAAACCTCTAAACATGTGCTATGACTAGTATGCGAACTAAAGTTTTTTTAGCAAAAGAGAGAGAAATTTCTTGCTTTAGACTCTGCCCTGTGATCCAGTTTTTCTGGAGGCGAGATAGTATGGTTGGGAACGACCTATCAGATTCAAGTTCCGAACCCACATATAAAAGACCTTCCTTTATAACCTTGGTGTTGTATAAAGACGAAAAACAAAAGTATTATATATAATTCAAAATCAGCTCCAGTAATAGATATTATAGCAAAGAGATTTTTAAAAAATAGGTGGTTTTGAAATAGAGAAAGGACAGTACCTGAGCTTTATTAGTATTACTAGCATATATTACTCGCTTTGCAAAGTTAAAATGAAAATTTTAAAGCACAACTCCGTATTTCATGTGTTTAGTACCCGTGAAATATGCTGTTTTCGTTTTTAATGGCATCGATTTAAACAGCATCGGAAAGATCATTGATCAACTCGGAGACCCCAAAAATCATGGATTCGACACCAATAATGGTCATTTTCGGTCATTTATATATATATTTCCTCCTCCCCTATGTTGCGGGCCATGGCAACGAAAGTGTCACTGTTCATCTCAGCGACCCCCCACAAATGTGGATTCAGCACTAATTAACGGTCATTTTCCATTATCTTTAAATATCTCTTCCTCCCTTTCCCCCAAGTTGTGGGGTTGAATTTGAATTTAAACATGATCGAAAGTACCACTGCTCATCTAAGCGACCCAGAAAACTATAAATTTGACACTGATAGTGGCCATTATCGATCATTTTATATATCACTTTCTCCCCTTCCCGCAAGTGGCGGAGCTGATTTTGCATTTAAACCGGATCGAAGATGTCACAGTTCATCAGAATGATCCCGAAAACTATGGATTAGGCACTAATATTTGTTATTTTCGATTATTATTATTATATATAGCTCCCCCTCCCCCGTGCTGCGGCACACGAAATCAGAATTGTCACTGTTAATCTCAGCTACTCCTAAAACTATTGATTCGACACTAATATTACTCAGTTTCGATCATTTTTAAACGTTTATCCCCCTCTCCTCCATTGTACCCTCCACCTTCCCAACTATTAGGACTGAACTTGGATTGAAACAGCATCAGAAGTGTTACTGTTTGTCTCATCGGGCCCGAAAACTATGGATTTAACAGTAATATCGGTCATTTTTGATCATTTTTAAATTTCTCTCTCTCTCCTTCCCCTACGTTGCTTCGTCAAAGTGAATAGCCTAAAGTAATCCCTGCCCCGATACTCATGTATATTGAAAATTTGATTTAGATCGGTCGGGTGGTTCAAGAGTGATGAAGTCACAGAGACAGGCATTTTTATTTTTATTTTTTTTACATATATCTGCCCCCTCTCCCTCCCCTACGTTGGCTCGTCAAAGTGAAATGATAAAAAAACACCCAAGACCCGACCCTCATATTTGTTGAAAATTAGATCGAGATTGGTTGGGTGGTTCAAAAGTTATTAGGTTTTATTAGTTTCTATTTATACGTTCCCCCCTCCCCCTAGGATGTACCGTTAAAGTAAAATTACAAAAATGTTTCCAGATCCAAACCTCATACATCTTGAAAATTTGATTGCGATCGGTCGGATATTCAAGATATAGTTCAAGAGTTATTAAGATACAAAAATAGTGGCTTTCAGTCTTATATAAATTGATTTTTATATATATCTCTCCTCCTTCTCCAACCCCACGTTACTTCGTCAAATTTAAATAACACGATCCCAGGCCTGAGCCTCATCTATGTTGAAAATTTGATCAAGATTGGCCGAGTGGTTCAGGAATTATTAAATTTTATTTATTTTTACACCCCCCCCCCCTAAGTTGTACCATCAAAGTGAATAGCCTAAAACCAGCCCAGCCGTAAAACTCATCCATATTTCAAATTTGATTAAGATCAGTGGGGCGGTTCGGGAGAGTTATAGTCACAAACATAGTGTTTCTCAATTATATATATATATATATATATATATATATATATATATATATATATATATATATATATATATAGTAGTGTCGAATCTAGATTTTTTCCTATGGGGGCAACGTAAAATTTTACGGCACATTCCACCAGCCCCCCTTCCAACAGAACGGCGAATATGCATCGTTTTTACCACTACCACTCTACATTGAGACTTTTCCCAAATAGGCAGTACTGGCTTCGATAGAAGGAAAAAAAAGTTTGAAGGGCCGGATCGGGACAGTGAAGAGAAGAGTGGCAGTGTTGGGCAAATTTCAATTGAATTGACAATTAACAATTAATCTGTAAATTTAATTGTTAATTGCAATTGACAACGGAAGTAAGTAATGGTTAATTGTTAATTGCAGTTGCCCATTAATAAAGGAGAATCAATTGCAATTAATCAATCGATTGAAAGTAATTGCAATTGAAATTAATTAGCAATTAATTCAATTGCAATTTTTGATTTCCACAGCAATTACTTTCAATTGATTGATCAATTGTAATTGATTTTCACTGATTAATTTTCAACACTGTAGTTCAGAGAGAGTGTGGGGCAATGAAAACTTTAGCCACGACCAACTGACCCACCACCCATCGTAACCCATGACCCACCGTGACCCACTCTGTCCCACCACCCACCATGAACCACTGTCACACACTGTGACCCAAGACCCACCGAAACCCATTGTCATCAACTCTGACCCACGAATCATGCCCTCTTCTCTACTGACTAAAGAGTTTAAACTTGTAATAAAACAAGGCTATGAAATTATCACTCATTGGATTTTAAATTTCTACGATCAATCACTCAAGCACGGCTCTATTACAATAACGGTGGATCTGACCTTTCTAATATAAATAAAATAGAGTTTGCTTGAGTGTCTGTCTCTCTATCTGTGTGCGGCCCGTGGACCAGACGAGTGGACGAAAGATTTTAAAATTTGGTCGCGGTTAGCTTGGTCTAGGCCACAGATCACGACGAAGAGTTTTTTTTTTCAACCGGGACCGGCCTGGGAACCAGACAAGTTGGCCGAGAGTTACCAAATTTTGGACATGGATACCTTGGTTCAGGTCCCAGACCAAGGTGAAGCGTTTTTGACTAAATTCGAACCAGGGGGTCTCAGGAGGGCGTTAACCCAGACATGTAAAAGTAGTAGAAAATGACCGATATTAGTGTCGATTTCATAGTTTTCACTGTCGCTGAGATGAATGGTGATACTCACACAGACGTTGACTTCCAAATACTGCCCCCATCGGCTGCTGGCCAGAGGCATGTTTTTTTTTTCAAAATTGGAACCAGAGGATCATAGGGGCTTTTATCGGAATATGTAAAAGTAGTAGAAAATGGCAGATTTTAGTGTCACATTCAAAGTTTTTGCGGTATCGGCTGGAGGCCAGATGCGATTTTTTCACAATTCGAACCAAGGGGGTCTCAGGGGGCGTTTACCGGGACATGTAAAAGTAGTAGAAAATGACCAATATTTGTGTCGAATCCATATTTATCGGGATTGCTCAGATGTATAGTGACAACCTCGATAGTGTTTACGTTCAAATTCAGCCCCCATCGGCCTTCCCAATGAAAACACATGTATATATATTATTTTGTTTTCCATGTAGTTAAGGGGCCGCGGTGGCTCAGTGGTAGAGCGTTCACCTCTGGTGCTTGGGGTCCCGGGTTCGATCCCAGCCCCCGCCAAGTGAACTTTGTGGTGGACAAACACCGTGTGCGTGGGTTTTCTCGGGGTTCTCCAGTTTCCTCCCACTTTCTTCATTCCACCATTTCATTCATTACTCATCATCACCGTCTCCTTTAGCCTAACCGGCATACCTGTGGGACGTAAAACTCAAAGATTTCATTTCATTTTTTTCCATGTAGTTAACATTAATGTCATAGTAGATTAAATGATAAAATTCGAATTAGTAATTCTGTTTTACATTGCTCCATACATACACTGGAGCAAATCCCGGGGGGATGAAGGGGACATGTCCCCTCCAATCTTGGAACTGGGGAGATTGTCCTCCCCAATAATCCGATTTGAAATGTGTTTTTTGGGAGAGAAATTTGATTATTTGTGTCCGATCGCTAGAAAGGAAAGTGAGATGAAATTAATGTCCACTCAGAATAAGCCTCAAATCTGCCCGCCTCCCAATGTTGAAGACAATTCTGCTCCCCTGATCCTCTACAGCATTGTTTCTCGGCTACAGAAATATTTTGAACATCGCTATATATTTATATATATAATATGGGAACGATCTTACCCGTCCCCCCCTCCCCTAATGTTGAAGACAGATTTGCGCTGTTACATACATACCTGTCGTTTCTCGTTTCTTTTTGTCCATGAACTCAAAATCCTGGACAAGGCTTGCATAAATTTCTCGCCGTGCTTTTTGCTTTTCAATCCTGTCCTTGAAAGAGTCTGTTATCTTATCACATATGCAAAGTCTACATTCCACAAGTTCAATAACGGTTAAAATATCGAATGGAAAAATTCCTGCCATCTCTAAAAATCTAAGCAAAACTAGAAAGGTAAAAATGCAATAATACACAACCTTTTGATCCAGTCACTGTAGCTAAAATGCAGAACTCTATCAGGGTGTCGATCCCGGTACAAAGGGGAGAGGGAAAACTTGGATACATAGCTTTGGTCTTTCTTTTCAATTGCCATTCTACACATTATTTTTTAAAATGGGAGATTTGGGATAGTTTTGGAAGTGAGAGAAAAAATCTGTAACAAGTGAAGCATGAAGTCACATCCCTATTGTTGAGATCACAATCAAGAAAATGCCAAGTAAGTTGTCCTTGGAGCTTGGGAAAGAGTGTTTGATTGTGTTGGTTTCGTTTCAAAATAATAATTCTACTTTGACTTGTCAAAAAATATTGTATTCAATCACTGCTTATTGAGTGGAACCGGGAAAAGTGATCTGCACACAATTCTAATGAAAATAAAAGGAAGTAATAATAATCAGGATTTTTTCCATATGCTTATGTTCACAGTGTATCAAAATTTTAAAATTACGCTTAAATTAATTTCCAGAATGTATTGAAATTTAAATGCATTAATAGATTAAAAAATATACCATCAAAGAGTGTGTGTGTGTGAGAGAGAGAGAGAGAGACAGAGAGAGAAAGAACAAAAATTAAAAATTAGTGGAAAATAATCAAACAGCTTAAACAGCTTTTAAATGGAAGAAAATTAATTTTTAATTAGCGCGCTATAATATTACCTTAGCAAGAAAAAGTAAAAGTGAACATGCAATATTAATACTAATAAACATTTGGCCGAATTTTGAACTCTATAAAATAAATAGTTTTTATAAAATTTTGGAAAGAAATATGCTATGTTATTATATATATTAGGGATGGCCAAAAATTTTGGGATCCGGATATCACGGATCTTGCCGGATCCGGACCATGATCCGGATCTCGGATCTGGATCCGAAATTCGAATCTCAGACCTTGATTCGTATCCAAACCTACATCTGAAATTGTGATCTTATAAAATTGAATATCTAAAATTCGTTAAAACTTTTTTCGGATTCACTGATATAGTAGGTTGCTGTGCTTTTAAATGTTTCCGTAACACGTTTGTGCTACCTTTGTTCTTTATTTTATTTTAACCTTGCAATATTTACATGTTGCCCTTTCTGTCGAAGTCGCTTTAGTAAAATGTTTCCAAGTTTGATTTCTTCCCATTTCAGAGTATAGTGAACTGTCTGAAAACTGATGTAAATGGTAACAAATTCTTCTTTTTAGCTCCTCTTCGAAACTTAATGTTAGCTTCACATTGATAATATTTATTTTATTCTTAGAAAATAAACTTTCTGCTTTTCTCAGATACAAATGAAATATCTTTTAGATAAGGCCCTTTTAATCGCAGGAATACTAGACAAAACAAATTCTTTATTAATAGTAGTTTCTGACTCACTAGAGTCCAACCATCAACAAATGTAATAATGAATATCTTTCACTTCGAAGGTATATACAACAAAAAATATAGACTGGTTGGCGTGAGAATTTCAGGAGAGCGATATGGCTGTGTTCGTTGTATGACTTTATTGCCTAACTTATGGCTTGCCCTTCTGAAGTCGGTCGTTTGTTGAAGGAGTAAATATAAAAGAGATTTCTATTATTTTTTCTTCACCCTCCAGGTTTCTTTAAACATACATTGCAGGAGGTAATCAAAACATATCCATGCGTAGTATCATTGAAGTGTTTTGTGTTTTGTATATTAAAGTGTTCAAAAATATTTAACATATTCGCATTTGTTCATGTGATCTCAGGTTCCATTCTCGGTGGGAACATACATGAGAAAATTGAAAGCTGAAACAATATGAAAATAGTATTTAAAAGTCAGGAATTTGATATTAAAACTTTAGCTATATATTGGGACTGTAAGGCTGTAGTTAAATTAACCCACACGTTTCGTGAAGATATATTACGTCGTTATTGTTTTTTCACTATAAGCTACCAGATACATCCTCAGAGGCTACTTTACACTGTAGTAATCAACAGATGAAAACATTGGGAAAGGAATGGAAGGAAGGTCTCCAGAGCCTTAGATCAAGGTACTAACCTAGCATTTGCCCAGTATAACTGAGAAACAACCCTGGAAAATCCTCAGTCAGGATGGCTGGTCTCCGAATTCGAATCCGGTATTATCCAATTGCGAAGCAAGAATCATAACAAGTAGCCTGAGCTCGCTCCGTATTATTATTATTATTATTTAATTAATGTAATGTCTTAAAATTAGTGCAAATTAAACCGTACTTTATTTATTGCTGATGTTATAGTTAATAAGTCTACATGAGACATCAGTCCGCTATCAAGAAAGAATACTAGAACTGGAATTCAGGAAGCGGGGGTAAAGAGATTAATGAGGATGAGGAAACTATGTACGATGCAAAAACTGAGTAATTATGACTTCGTCACAGATATATTCACTTACATACGTCAATTAATATTTCTCTGATACAGTGCACTCTTACTTTCTATAGTGGCAGGAAAATGGCCCGCTTTTGTAAACGAACACACTAAGCACGTGGGTATAGGTGCAATGTCCGTGCAAAGAAATATAGGTAAAACTAGAAAAAAATAGGGAAAGCGAGGGGAAATGATAAACCGCCCTTCAACTTAAAAAAAAACTAAAAATAACTAAACTTAGAGCTACGAAAGACGCGAGACGAATTTTATTGAAAAGATTGTTTTTCCTTAGTGATTAGTTCTTCTAACTATGAACATGAATTAAAAAGAAAACAAGTAGCTAGCTCCGAGTTTCGCAAACTAGTTGAAAATAAAATATTGGATAAAATTTAATAATAAAGAAGGCATTTATGATAATTAAAACAAACTAAATTCTTGGCACGACAGTCCTTTGGTTCCTACCAGCGGCCTTACGTTCAAAGTGGGGATGTGTAGTCAACGCATCGACACCCGAAGTCCTTATGCCGGCTTTCTAGACTGGAGTCCGCTACCTCTTACTTAAGATAACTCCCCCACGATGCTGGGTCAACATGGAAATTGTTGAGTGCCTCTCCGGAAATTGAACCCATGACCACGGGCACCGAAGGCAGGCTTTCAGTCTTCTATAGTTACCCACATTATCTAATACAGAAATAAGTTCTGATTCTCTAATAGCTGCTGATGGTGATAGTCAAGGTTCATCGAAGCATGAACCCAAACCCAAACTGAGATATTGATGTCACTGGAACGCCTGAAAAGTCATTGTGGGTAAGTGAATTGCCCGGATGTCCGGAATTGTCAGGATGAAGGGCGATGGTGATGTGAAATGCGGGTCTGTCAGAGGTACTACTTATGATAATTGGATTTATAATCTATGTTGCCATAAACCCTCTTCAAGAACATAACTGTTAATCTTAGCTTTGAAAATGTTACATAAGGAGTTTTATTGCTATTATTAGGTTGCATTAGGAATTATCGGATTTATTTTAACGCTTAATTTTTACATCTCTTCTAATTTACGAATATTTAAATCGCAATTATACCCTTAAGGTCAATTAGTGATATTTTAAATCATGAACTGAAATGAAATCTTTAAGTTTAACGTCCCGCGGTTATGCCGGTTAGGCTAAAGGAGACGGTGATAATGAGTAATGAGTGAAATGGTGGAATGAAGGAAGTGGGAGGAAACGGGAGAACCCCGAGAATACCCACGAGCACGATGTTTTTTCCACCACAAAGTCCACACGGCGCGTGCTGTAATCGAACCAGGAACCCCAATCATCGGAGGTGAACGCTCTACCACGGAGCCACCGCACCCTTCATTTTAAATCATTTCGAACCAACTTTATATACGGTTAGTCTTACTATATTTGAATAATTGAGACCAGAAGCAGTCTACACGCTAAGTCCAAAAGAATCTTGGCCGACCTCCTGATAAACCACGTCTTTCAGAAAGGTGAATTGTGGCAATCCGATACCCACATGAGGAAATCTTCGGTTCAGTGTGAAAGCTTCCATAAGAACCAGCACTCTCATCAGTGAAATGTGCTTTGGTAATTTTTATTCAATGTGAAAGAACCTAACTTTATTGCTAAAAAAGAAAAAAGGCATTTATTTCAAAGAAGTCGCCATTACAGTTTTCGTATTTAAACACAACACTCATGAAAAGTCATGCTAAAGCGCGACTTGCCCCTGAAAAAGAATATATATCTGTTTTTAGTTTCTCGTGTTCCCCAAAGTACACCCGGACTTAGTGCAAGTGCCTTCCGCTCGCACTACCTAGGTACAAACGGCTACGATCTTGGTACTAGCACTTGTTTCGGTTTCCAGATCTCAAATATTTATCTTTCAGCCTGATTCTATGTATAAATCCGAAATTTCAAATCTAGATAAGGGGCACCAAAATTCATAGTTTATTCTCGGTGCTCATATTGTGATTTATTAAATAATTATTAAATCTAATTGTAAGTTATACATTTGATATTTTGAGCAGACTGAGTAAGATAAATATACGTAAAAACTAGTCAATACTTATCTTGACTGTTTATGTTTTCTTAACTGTCAATGAAATAGGTGTATTGAGGAATTTTAAATATTCGTGTTTTGTATTCCGGTTTCAAATATAAATATGTATGTATTTCATCTCGGTCCTGCAACCGGGTGGACTTAGATTCGATATTCGAACTCTCATCCGGATCAAATCAGATTATTTTTTAGTTAGGCAAGCATTTAATAGTTAGTGTAGATTGAAGGAGACAAATAGACTTGCCAGTATTCTTCTTAATTTTTTGTTTTCTTCTTCACTGTCAGGACTTCGTGAAATTTCTTTCGGCGAATTTTTGATATTCAAGTTTATCACAATTTGGGTGGGATGTGGGTTTGGATAAGAATCAAGATCTGAGATCCGAATTTCGAACCCAGATCCGAATTTCGAATCCAGATCCGGATCCAGATCCGAGATTCGAGATCCGGATCCATATCCGAAATCCGGATCCAGATCCGGATCTTCGAATCCGACCACATCCGGATCCGGCCATCCCTAATATATATAACGTTACCCTCGCGTTCCCCCTCAGTTTTACCCCTACTATATATGAGAATTAACATTTCCCTTTATACTTATTATAGACATAACAAAATGGATACTCAGAACAGTTTTAGTTTTCAAACAATAATGCCAAGAAGCAAGCATATCTCCATGAAACAAGCATATCGTTTTGTTTATTTCTTTCTTTCTTGACTCTTCGATCTATTCGATCGCCTGAAGGCAAAACATCGCACAGCAAACAATCTGCTTCGACACGTGCCAACGACAGAACGTAAGTCTTGATTTTAGTACTGAAACTACACTCAGGCAAAAAAAGTGCCCGCACACTTCTGTGCCTTGTAACATTGTGTTAAAAAAAACAAACACAAGGTCAGCTGTCAGACACCTGATAAGACTTTTATACAAATCGTTGTTGTTTGAAGCCTCTTTATTTCTCTTTAAAACAATATATCCAGATTCGCGAAAGCCCACAGAGATTGTATTAGAAAGTTAAAAAATATCTTTATCATTCAGATCATTTATTATTATTATTATTATTATTATTATTAGTAGTAGTAGTAGTAGTAGTAGTAGAATTACCACATAATATTTTTCGTTAGTCCTTACAGCAATTAATACTTAGCAGCAGAGGTAAAAGTGCTTGGGAATGCAGGGAACGCCGTCCCCCACCTCCAAAAAATGTGTACGGCGTCCCCCCAGTTCCTAAGAAATTACAATAAGCAAAGATAGACATGGGGGACGGCGTGATGTCGTGCCGCTACCTACCGTTCCCCTACCTTTTCAGATTCACTTTATCTGTGCTTAGCAGGAAATCGATACAAGAGTTATTAGGACAGCCACTCTTTATTGATAAAAATCGTAGTTTGGCGTTATTAAAAACAAAATTTCTGTGGCTAGAGGTAGAAGAGAGGGGACCATGGAAGTTACTATTGCCACGTACAAAAATGAAACCTGTATTCAACACTGACTACGTATAATTCAAGGATTTTTTTAAAGCAAAATGCTTACACCTTTTCAAAAGTAAAATTAAAATAATTACTAAGAAATACATTCATTGAAAAACTCAGGGGTGGCAAGTCCACCGTTTTAAATCTGCTGCAGAGCGTTTGAGTCTAAATTCAAGTAAAGTTAACGCATGGAAGACCGAGGTTCGATTCGGTGGGAGTTCATGTGATTCGGATTCGACGTTAATTAGTTGGTCCACGTTTTATATAGCTTCGCTGCTGAAAGGGACGTTAAGTTCAAAATCAACTCAAGAAAAGTTAAAACAATGAGAATGTTTTCTACTGTTTTGTCGTATGCAATTCTATGTTAAATAAAACTAATAAAACTAATAAATAAAACTATTCGATAATGGAAGCATCGTCAGAAATACAGTATCCAATAAATAAAACTTTTCACTGAGGGTTTATCTGAAGATACATACAAATATTGAAAATAGTTTAAAAAGGTGCATAATGCGGAAATACTATTTTATCGCGTATAAACTTAAGGCTTCTAGAACTGCAAGTTCTGACCAGATATTAACACCGCAGAACCAGAATATGATCAAGGAATGGACTAAACCAGCGTTTCCCAACCGGTGTGCCGCGGCACAGTGGTGTGCCGCGAATGGGTCGCTGGTGTGCCGCGAGGAAATCGGAACATAATTATTAATTCTATAGCAATC
The DNA here is from genome assembly GCF_964235325.1 of Thermobia domestica. NCBI lineage: Eukaryota > Metazoa > Arthropoda > Insecta > Zygentoma > Lepismatidae > Thermobia > Thermobia domestica. The sequence continues at coordinate 130,484,098 of NC_137458.1, read as the reverse complement.
AAATTGCAAGACATACAGAAAAAGGTATATTTGTATTTCAAATTATTACTATGAATCTAAAATTTAAAGTTTCATACTGTGTTACTTTTCTGTAGAACATTTTTCTGTACATTTCTAATTTTGAAAAAAAAAGTATTTGTTATCATTGTTATGACCATTATTGCTTCTTTATTGTTGCAGACTATTTCGTAACTTGAAATTTTAAAATATTATTCAATCCTTCCGGCCAAGTAAACATGCATACGAATCACCTATATTTGTGTTTTAAAAGTAAAAGAGATTCGTTTGTTCGTTCGTTATTTAGTGATCCTCCTTCTTAATGAAAGGTTGGATACAGTTTTCGAAAAAAAGTGTATTTTTAACAACTTGAGCCCTATATCTGATTGTAATTGTTTTCTATTTTTAAATTAAAATGAAAAATAAGCATAATGATTTACCACGGGGAAAAAACAGTGGTCTAGCTTTCTTCTCTGTGAGAAGGATGTCAGTAATCAGACAAAAATACTACAGTATTTTATATTTTCAAATAATAATAATAATAATAATGATAATAATATGTGTGCCGCGAGAATTCAATTTACCCTGAAGTGTGCCGCAAGTTGAAAAAGGTTGGGAAACGCTGGACTAAACCATAGTTTCCAACTTTACCCAGTGTAAATAAAGTAGGATTGAAACCCACTCTATCCAGTGTACACCTGAGCGTCATGGGAGTGGGCTGTATCCCTATCCCCTATAAAATTCCTCTTGGATCCGCGCCTGTTGAAACCAATTCATATTTCATAACTTCATACACGGCACGATCAAGCACTGAATCTATTGAAATCTTACTACATAAAATAATTATCGAGTGTCTACACTTTTTCTATTAAAGCTCATAGTATATTCTATCATAATATAAATTGTCACTCATGTAGTGTGTGCTAATATAACTAGGAATGCGCACGAGACAAGATTTGTGGCTGTCTCGTCTCGAAAATGTGCTGTAAAAGTGATGTCTCGACTCGAAAAATGTATATTTCTCTATTGGAAGTGCCGTGTCTCGACTCGAATTTTGTCAGGAAAATCCTGTCTCGATTCGTCTCGTGAGCATCCCTAAATGTAACTCATGACAAAAATGTTTTGTTTTAAAACAAAATTAAACGGTTGAAGTGGACTCTGCCGAGTAGAAGACATCCAATTTATTAAACCGCCTCGCAACTCACTTGGCAGCACACTTAGGTTACACTCTTCACCTTTTTCCCATGCTATCTAAAGTATCGGTTAATCTTAAATTCGCATTGCCGATTCGGGTTTTCTAACAAGAATTATTATGTTGCAACTTAATTTGGATGTGAAATGCTGACTTAATTAGCATTTAAGAACTTCGAAGTCTGCATTAAAATCATGACAGAAATATAGTTAAATCTCAGTTCTAAATTTTACGTCTACCTTGCATCTAAATACTTGTGCTGTCATTTCTTTCAATGTTGGTAGGAGCCGAAGTTCCAATTGATCCCAATTTTTCGCTTTAATTCCCTCTATTTGTTCATAAAATTTTAGAGAAATATTATTATTAACAAGCAACATTTCTGAAGTGTAACACTCCGATCTTGATAAAATTTGGAAAGTAGATACTATACATGAAATAAACGAATACGTGTTTCTTATTTTCTGCGGAGAAAAGGGTTTTAAGGGGCAAGAGACCCCACCCACAATTTTGAAAGTTGACGCCCCAAAGGCAAAAACCAAGGAAACCGAAGTAAACGAAATTTTACACACATATTGCAGATATAAAATGAGGGAACACGTGTTTCGTATTTTCCTGGAAAAAACGGTTAGGTGGGGACCGGATCCCTCCAAAACTTTCATCACGAAATATCGAAAGTGATAATAGCAATATGACAAATGTGTGTAAAGGACACAAAGAATTGCAACGAAATTTTGTGTATGAACAACATACCAAAAAATAAAGGCACACGTTTTTTTTATTTTGTGCTGAGAAACGATTTCAGGGGGCAAAAGCTATCACCCAAAATTTTGAAAGTTAAGGCCCGGAAGGCCAGAGGAAGTGAACCGAACTGAATGAAATTGTGCACATATATTGTCGACATAAAATGAGGGAATACGTTTTTCTCATTTTCCTGAGAAAATAAAAGAAAACCGTTTAGGTGGGACACACACACCTCCAGAACTTTGATCATGAAATATCAAAACTGCTAATAACAGAAGTGTTTGAAGGACATGACGAACTGGAACGACACATTGTGCAGGGACAATACGCAAAAAATAAACGAATACGGTTTTTCTTTTATTTTCTGCGGAAAAACGGTTTTAGGGGCAAAAGCCCCCATCCCAAATTTTGAAATTTGAGGCCCAAAATGCAAGAAGAAGTGCACCGAATTAAGTGAAATTGTGCGCAGATATTGTAGACGAAAAACGAGATAATTGGGTTTCGTATTTTCCTGGGAAAAGCGGTTGAGTGAGGCACGGACCTTCTAAACCGTTGATTACGGAATATCAAAAGTGCAAATAAGCATACGCAAAAGTTCCTAAAGAATATGGAGAATTGGAACGAAACTTCGTAAAGGGACTATTTGCAAAACAGTATATGAAACGTGTTTTAATTTTTGCGGAAAAACAGTGTTGGGGTCTAGGTCCCATCCCCCCCCAAAAAAAGGAAATATTACCGTAATAGCTCAGAAAGGAGTGGACCCAAGCAAATCAAATTGTGTGTAGACATTATATGTAAAATAAGGGCTCTCGTGTTTCTCAAGTGTTCCTATCCGTTTTGCTTCAAATTTGGCATACCAATAGCAAACTGGAAATAAATCGACACGTGTTTTTCTTTATGCTGAAAAAAACATTGCAAGGGTTAAAGGTGCCTCCTGAAATACTATAAAATACGCTATACTGTTTGTGTTTGCTGTTACTTGATCTGCCAAATTTGAAGAAATCGGATGGAGACACGACACTTGTGAAACACGAGAGGCCATATTTTACATATCCAATATCTACATACAATTGCTTTCGCTTCGGTCCACTTCTCCCGCGACTCAACGCCTCGGTTCACTCACAATTTTTTTTCTTTCAGGAAAATACGAAACACGTATTCCCTCACCTTACCTCTACAATATTAGTGGACATTTCATTCACTTCGGTCCACTTCTTCTTGTCTTTTGGGGTCAAATTCCAAAATTGTAGACGGGGGCTTTTGCCAACCAAAACCGTTTTTAACCAAAATTAAAAAATGTATTCGTTTATTTTTTACCGTGGCTAAGCGGTTAGCGTACGCGCCTTTGGCGTGGGAGACCCGGGTTCGATTCCCGGCGGGAGCTCATGTGGTTCGGATTCCACGTTAATCAGTAGGTCCACGTCTCATATAGCCTCGCTGCTGAAAGCGACGCTAAACTAAAATCAACTCAACTCAACCCATACACGCAGTTTGATGCAATTCTTCATGTCCGTTACACGCATCTGATATACTGTTACTAGATATTTTGATATTTCGTGATGAAGGGTTTGGAGGGATCCATTCTCCACCTGGCCGTTTTTTCCAGGAAAATAAGGAAACTTATTCCCTAATTTTGTGTCTACAATATCTGTCCAAATTTCATTCACTTCAGTTCACTTCTTCTTACCTTTCGCGCGTCAACTTTCAAAATTTTGGTTTTGGGTTCTTTTGCCCCTAAAACCGTCTTTCCGCAAAAAAGAAAAAACATATTTCTTTATTTTTTGTCCATACAAAAAGTTTTGTTGCAATTCTTCATGTCTTTTACACACATCTAACATATTGTTACTAGCATTTTACATTTTATGTGATCAAAGCTTTGGAGGGGTCGGTGCCCCACCCAACCGATTTCTAAAGGAAAATACGAAACCCGTATTCACTCACTTTATGTCTACAATATCTGTGCACAAATTCACTCCCTTCGGTTCACTTCTTTTTGCCTTTCGGGAGTCAACATTCAAAATTTTGTTTGGGAGGTTTTGCCCCCCAAAAACCGTTTTCCCGCAGAACATAACAAAACCCGTATTCATTTACTTTCTGCGTATTGTCCATACACAAAGTAATGTTGCAATTCTTTATTTCCTTTACACACATCTGACATACTGTTATTATTACTTTTGATTTTTCGGGATCAAAGGTTTGGAGGGGTCTGTGCACCACCCTACTGTTTTTCCCAGGAAAGTACGAAACTCGTACCCTCATTTCACGTCTGCAATATCTGTGCACAATTTCATTCACTTCGGCTCACTTCTTCTTGCCTTTCGGACGTCAACTTTCAAAATTTCGGGTGGTGGCTTTTGCCCCTGAAACCGTTTTTCCGCAGAACAAGAAAAAAAAAAGAGTTCCTTTTTCTGCGTATTGTTAATACACAAAGTTATGTTGGAATTCTTCAAGTTGTTTGCGCACATCTGACATACTGTTGGTAGCACTTTTAATATTTCGTGATCACAGGTTTGGAGGGGTCCATGCAGCACCCAACCCTGTTTTCCAGGAAAATAGAAAACCGTATTCCCTCATTTTACGTCTACAATATCTGTGTAGAAATTCATTCACTTCGGTTCACTTCTTTTTGCCTTTCGGGCGTCAATTTTCAAAATTTTGTGTGGGAGCTTTTGCCCCCTAATACCATTTTTCAACAGAACATAAAAGAACCCGTATTGCTTTATTTCTGGCGTATTATCCATACAAAAAGTTTCATTGCAATTCTTCATGTCACGTATACACTTTCTACATACTGTTATTAGCGTTTTAATTTTTTGTGATCAAAGGTTTGGAGGGGTCCGTGCCCCACACGACTATTTTCTCCAGGAAAATATGAAACCCGTATCCTTATTTTATGTCTACAATATATGTTCACATTTGCACTCACTTCGATTCACTTCTTGGGGCCGCGGTGGCTCAGTGGTAGAGCGTTCACCTCTGGTACTTGAGGTCCCGGGTTCGATCCCAGCCCCCGCCAAGTGAACTTTGTGGTGGACAAACACCGTGTCCGTGGGTTTTCTCGGGGTTCTCCCGTTTCCTCCCACTTTCTTCATTCCACCATTTTATTCATTACTCATCATCACCGTCTCCTTTAGCCTAACCGGCATAACCGTGGGACGTAAAACTGAAAGATTTCATTTTTTCTTCTGCCTTTCGGACGTCAACTTCCAAAATTTTGTGTTAGAATTTTTCCCTCTAAAACCGTTTTTCCGCGGAAAATAAAAAACAACAATATTCATTTATTTTTTTGTCCACACAAAGTTTCGTTGCAATTCTTCATGTCCTTTACACACATCTCAGATACGGTTACTAGCACTTTTGATATTTCGTGATCAAAGGTTTGGAGGGGTTAGTGCCCCACCGAACCGTTACTTCCAGAAAAATACTAAAACCGTATTCCCCCATTTTATATCTACAATATCTGTGCACAATTTCATTTACTTCGGTTCACTTCCTTTTGCCTTTCGGGCATCAACTTTCAAAATTTTGGGTTTGAGCTTTTTTCCCTTAAAACTGTTTTTTTTTTCACAGAAAATTTAAATAAATGTTTTCCTTTATTTTTTTGCGTATTGTCCATAGACGCAGTTTGATTAAATTCTTCATGTCCTTTACACACATCTGACATGCTGTTACCAGTACATTTGACTTTCCGTGCCACGTTCCGTGCCCCACCTAACCGTTTTTTCGAGGAAAATACGAAACTCGTATTCTCATGTTACGTTTGCAATATCTGCGCTTAATTTCGTTCACTTCGGTTCACTTCTTGCCTTTCGGACATCAAGTTTCAAAATTTTGGGTGGGAGCTTTTGCCCCTAAATCCGTTTTTCCGCAGAAAATTTAAAAAGGCTTTATTCCTTTAGTTTTTGCGTATTTTCAATACAAAATGTTCCGTTGCAATTATTCATGTCTTTTACACACTTCTGACATACTGTTACTAGCAGTTTTGATATTTCGTGATAAAAGGTTTGGAGGGGTCCGTGCCCCACCCAACCGTTTTTTCCAGGAAAATACGAAACTCGTATTCCCTCCTTTTACGTCTACAATATCTGTGCACAATTTTATTGACTTTGGTTCAGTTGTTCTTGTCTTTCGGGTGTCAACTTTCACAATATAGAGTGGGGCTTTTATATTAAAACTTACGTAACTTTATGTAACTTTTTCATTTTTATGAGATTCTTTTTTTGGGAGGTGAGGAGAGAAATGTTTTCCTCTGATATGTGTCTTTTGCCATTCATCTTTTTTGAACTGCTTAAGTAAGATCATTTTGTAACTTTTGATGTCATCCATCTCCGTCATGATAATATTATTGTCATTTTTAACAATTTGTTTTATTCTCTCATTTGCATCTGCCACACTGATATATTTATTACAAAATTGAGGTTTGGTCTAGCGCCTTTTGAATTCGGAACCAACCCAACCGCCGAGCTTTTTGGGTTGCCTGCTATTGCAGGAAAACGAGAATTGCAGGTGGTAATGCACTTTTGGAGTCGTGTATACAATTGCAAGAGAAGAGTGGAGGATTGGGCATTACGTCAGATCAGTCAGCGTCAGGGAAGAAATTACTGCCTTAAAAAAATTAAATCTACATTTTAAGACTTTTCAGCATATTTGGTCCGAGTGACACTCTCGGACTCCTTTTATTGTCGGGGAGGGGGCAGTACGTACACGTGAGTGAGGCCCCCTAGAAAGTACTTTCCCGAGTGGCCCCTGGGTTGCAGTACGGGCCTGCATAGCTCCAATACGATGGGACTTACCGTAGTCGAGTCAAGATTTCACTTAGGAACTAGTATGTGTCCTATCCAAGTACCTAAGTTTTAGAATCCTGCGGTACTTCCGCTAAAAGTTTTAAGAGGTAGTTGGTGAGTACTTCAAATTATATGCCCGTAGTCAAACTCTCTCTATAAAAATCGTTGCATGAATACCGCAGGATTCTGAAACATATTTTTCGATAGCGCACGTATTAGTTCCTAACTGAAGTCTGACTCGACTATGGTATGTCCCATAGTATTGAAGCAATGGACCTTTTAAAGTTTTTTTTTTTTTTTCATGTTTCCAACAGCTCATAATTCCGAAATAACGGATTTCTGCACTTCATTTGGTGTATACTTTTTGTCTTATTTTGGTGTTGTTTTGAAACACCCTACATATATATATATTCTTTTCATCTTTTTCAACATATTTAATTCCATTATGAGAGTCTCTGTCCTTTTATTACGAGAAGAAAAGTGCTCAAATTTATGATCACGGGAGAATAACTCTTACTGTTTACCAGAGCAAGGAAAGAAAGAACGTTCTGCATCTGTCTTCGCTTCATTCTGGTGGCGTCCAAATTGGCGACCAATAACAAGAAAACTTCAGAACGCGTTTCCTTCTGCAACACTACAAAGTATGGGTTGATATTATTGACCAGTTGGATGGGGGAAGTGTTCAGTCAAGGCAGGGTCTCGACGTTGGCCTGTCTACACCTTCTACAACATTTTCGACTTGGCAGCCATCAATGCCTGGATTATCTACAGGGAAGCACTAGGGAAGAAAATATCCTGAAGGCAGTTCATTCAGTCATTGGCCGAAGAATTGAGCAAAAGTGTCAACTTTGGACTACGTAACCTCACTCAAACTCACGCTGATATTGTCAGTCGAACCAATCGAACATTCTGCTCACTTGAACTCACCTCAACTCAACTCATAATGCGATATCACGCTTACTCAACCTCACGTTGACCTCATTTCGACCTCACCGTCACTTAACTTTACGCACACATCTCTGGAAGTCATTTTTACGCCTACAAGCTAAGGATAATCAATTTATTCTTGAATATGATTTTCGGGAAGATTATGTCAACTATATTAGGGAAACTCCTTTTGCAGGCTCATATTATTTTTGGATATATATATATATATATTATCGAATGGAGTGCAAAAACAAAAAAGGTTGATGTCAAATTTCATTTCCAAGTTTGTTTGCATTATATATTATAAGTAATTTTCATTTTATCTCTAGTACCTAGGCACTAAAGTAGTGTCTTTATTATTCGATTAAAAAAATACCAATAAAACTTTTTACTTTGGATACTTTTTTTTTTCTTTTTTCAGTCTAGAGGAGTTGTAGAATACGTTACGTGTCGTGTCATGCCTTTCTGCGTCGAGACATTGGGTGTGATGACGTCATAACTTTAAAAAGTATTTATTTATTATGCTTATTTTAATTAATTTTTGGCGGGCTTACTTTTGCACCTAGAAGATTGAAATTTTTGCACACACATTCAGTGTATCCCTTAGTATTTTTCATTTTTTTTAGATCTCTGCTTTAAAACAGGGGCAAAAAGTTAAAAACCAAAGATATTTTTTTAACAAAAAATACTTTCTTCGCGATTTTCCCGCTTCAGATACATGATGGGGACTTGTGAATGGTACTGTTTGAAAGGGTGTTCTATTCTAAAGATAGTGATGGACGAACCATCGTCATGATCAATAGGGATGTCTCAGGAAAATTTTATACTACATCCGTTTCTTTTGAAGAGGCATTATGGGTCTCATTGGTAAATTCCCCCCCCCCCCCCGACGTTACTATTAAAGATAGAAGCTTGAAATGTTGTACACACATTTAGTACACACGTTAGTATGTTTCAGTTGATTTTGAGAACTGTACATTAACACAGGAGGTCAAAAGATCTCAAACTTTAAAAAAAAAAAATCAGGAAAATACCGATTTCTCTCAAAATTTGTCGCCTCAGGGACATAATAGGGAAATATGAATGGTATGGTTTGAAAATTTACTTTTATTCTGTAGAGAATGAGGTACGAACCATGATCCTAGGATAAATAGGGATGATGTTACAGTTGCTTGACTTGAAGTCTACAATTTACCTTCAAAAAAAGCCAGAATTTAAAACAGTTAAATGTTAACTACATTACGTAGAAGTTCGAAGTCCTCATAAACATATTTCTGTTTCATTTCTAATTTTAGTTTTTAATTCTTCAATTCCAAAAGTGTTCATTAGTTTTGCCCACGAAACGAGGCTAGAAAAGGATACCGATTTGTCTTTTTTTTTTTTTTTTGTCGAATTCTGGTCTCGATTCTCGGTTACTTCTTTTCTCGACTCGTTTTGTAAATGCCCTAACTTTCTTCTTAATTTCATGAGTTGTTGTCAGAATCACTCCTCGTTATGAGAAGTCCATGAAGAATGTGATACATCATCATTTAAACCATATTTCTTATTGGAGTATATTGTGTAATGGCTTCCCTATCTTTAAACGTTGATAAATGATCTTCATTGTGTTTGAACAATCACTTTTATCAATTTATAGTCTTTTTTAAAAGCTATGTATCATATAAACTAAAATAGTGTTCTTGAGTTCTTTTTATACTGAATGCTTGAAAATTTTACACTCATTTTCTGCAAATCCCAAGCAATTATTCTTCTGGAGACACGAAATTTGCCAGCTAGTTTCTGACCACTTTTCCGACATCATTCTGCAAATTTCTTCAGATTCCTCTTGTCACTGTGGGTCAGTTTGGCAGGACAGCCACACCTTGGCAAGTCTTCAATCGGGAGATCATTTCGATAGCGTTTTATGATGGTATTACAACCGTCACCATTCTATATAGGTAATTTTTGTGGACGCTCTGTTTATGTTGGAAAGACAGAAATCATTCTTCAATTTATACCTTATTTTTGCGACGCAAATAATTTCTTTTCTTCGATGGGAACTGCTAGTAACAGATTTCTTTCGCACGAATTAGAACAAAAGAGTCTCATCGTTCACCAATACATATACCTTAAGTGAAACGTTTATTCACGGTGAGAAGATTTTAGTGAGTAACAAAGACTACATTCATTTTCTGAACTATATATATATATATATATATATATATATATATATATATATATATATATATATATATATATATATATATATATATATATATATATATGAAACTCGTATTTCTACTACTTGCATACTTCAGTGTTTCTTTCGTACTCATTAATATGCAACGACTACATTATATAGTTATTTGGAACTAAATTAAGTGCTTTCTTCAATTATTTATGGAAACGCTGGCAGGCCAGAGCAGATCAGGTGCTTGAAGTCTGACCGGCACCAACCATATCGCTCAGTCCGTTCTTATCTCCACGTTGTCACGTCCGAACTATTCACTTTTCCTTCTATATTGTGACCAGTGAACTGTGAATTAATGCAGATTCTTTCAACATCTAATTTGCATATCCTTACAGGTGGCTTAACCTGATTACATTTTAAAATGAACTGCCAACAGTGACTAGTTGGTCAACCCGGTTCGTACATGAAGCGCCTCAACTCGAGGAGTTTTCTTCGCGTGTCGATATAGCGATCGTGTTCGTTAAATTTGCCACAGAATTAAGTAAAGGGGCACACGTCTAGTGACCGCTCAAGGACTGGTACAGCGGCTAGCCACCATTTAGTGAAGTCCCGGGTCCGCTGAACCAGTGCATATAATTAGTAAACGGATCCTACCAATAACCTAAATTATACATTGCGACTACTTGCGTTTATTCTGCTGGATACTACTGTCAATCTTTTATAGATTCATCTCGCAGCAGCCAGGAACTTACGTCGTGGGATTACCTTCAGTGTTAACCAACAGTGCTAATCCAAATGTTCATTATTTAGTGGTGTGAGAAAAGTGTTTGTGGTGAACCCCCAAATATAATATTTCATTCATAAATACATATATGAATGTATTGTAATTTTATGTTTGTGGAAATAGTTAAGTATTTACATCCATATCAGTGTTTAGTGTTGTAATTGTTTTTCCTCCTACATATTTTTTACACATAGTGCATTTCATAAATAAGCATATCATTATTTTATTTAATGTGTTTTCGTTGCATGTGTGAATGATGTTTTGTGTGTCGTGGTCTGAGCGATCATCTGGACGTCTGTGAGGATTTCGAGACGAGACATCCGAACCTCTCGGTACTTGATGCTCATCTCATTGTTGAGACCTGAAAGCGATCCGGGAAAAGTTCTGTAATCCCTCTCTGGAAATGTTCTTTAATGTCTTAACCAGGTAAGTTCAAATTTCCTGAAAAGAGTCGTTGGTGGGACAGCAGAGAGCAGATCCGGAAAGCGGTTACAGTATATATCGTGTAACGTGAAAAGCTCGGTCTGAAAACGCTTGACAACTTCCACATCAGGCAACTGTCCAAGAAAGTGATGTGCAAGTCTTGTAGTGCAATTCTCGCTTCTTTTTTCAGAAGCATACTGCTCACATTTGCTTGCTCAGTACAAAACACACTATCTGTGAAACATTGATAGTGACCCAAGACTGACTGCATTGCTCAATGAGACGTTGGCACAGCAGTGATACGTTTGTGTTAACTTTCGTCCATGCCCTTATAAGCAATATAATCTTTACAACCTATCATTTTCTCTTATTTTTTTCCACATTATTCTCTATTGTAGAATTATTGTACTTTATACATCCCTTCACCCGGGACCAAAAAGGTCCACGCATGCCGGAAGCGAACGGGCGTGTCCATGGGTTGCGGATAGTGGAAAGGCCCTCAGATATGGGGGTTAGCTGCGAAATAAGCAGGAATGACCTGACGAATAAGCAGTCGCGGACAATACGGCTAAGGGAGAAAACCCTGACAGGAAATCAGGGTTTTCTGTCCCCTGACCCTGTACCCTGTTCCCTGAGTGCTTCAATGCTAATCGGGGTCTGTCACTGAGAGTTTTTTTCCGACCACCTTAAGATATTTTTATTGTCTTTTTTTTCTTTTTTGTTTTTCCGCTCTGAGACATACAGCATTATTTATGGAATCATGTTCTGTTTAAAGCATAGATCTGATTTATGCGATAATTTACATAAATTTCGACTCACTCAAAGAGCTCTGGAACTATCTATTTACGTAAGCCGAAGACTGTCTATATTTTAATAGATTCCTAACTGTTTATGAAGAACAGAAGGAATTTACTCTATGATGTGTAGTGTAAATGAGCAACAGAGACAGAAGCCACTCTCCAAATTATAACCTATATAAAGTTGTAAATTTCTGTAACACGATCACTTGCGTGAGTTTACATTATTTTATGAAAAGTACCAGCTTCATCCTGAGAATGCGCACTGTGTACCTGCATTACCTACATCTGTTGGCAAACCACAGACGCCATTATTTAAACATTCGACTGTGATTGCGTTTGTTTGTGAGTAGTTGAAATACCTCCGCCAATTAAGAATCCCTCTGACTGTGATTTGTTTTCTTAGTGCTAAAGGTGTGAACGTGGCTGAAATTTATCGCCAGACTGAGAAAACATTATGAGCGATGTAATGGTACAGAAATGGGTTATAGCTTTTAAAAGATGGCCGCACAAATGTTCATGAAGAGGAACGAAGTAGACGACCTTCTATGATCACTGAAGACTTGGTGCAGAAAGTTGACGAAAACGTGAAATTGTCATGAAAAGTATATTTTTTTATTTTATTTGAAAACGGTACTTACTTTAAAAAAAACTTCATACATAGAACATGTTAGGTATTACTGTATAAGAAATGATATCCAATTTAAAAAGTACTATAACGGTATATACATTGTTTTATTAGTTTAATTTACAGAAACACGCTTCATATTCACAATATAATTATCATTATTTATCTATGTACAGAGGTACTGAGTTCTTATTGCTTGATTTTTCCAATTCTTCATAAGAGGACGGTTCATCACTGTTGCTTAGAAGTTTACTTGCGTTCTGATGATTATAATGAACTGTTTGTTCCGGTTTCCTGAAAAAAAAAAAAAAAAAAAAAAACACTATACATTACAATGGGTTGCAATGACCACTTTAAAATAACATTTTTTAATAAACCGATAATAATTTATAGTAAGCAGTTATTTACTTGTATTATACTTATTTAATAGCCATCGCAAAGACACCCATATTGTGCTAGATTAAAATGACTAAAAATATTTAGTAAAGAAAGGAAAAAAAAATACAGGATAGGAGACAAGTTGCCGTATATCTGGTGATAAAATATTGGTTGAAGTACCGTGATTTCATAATCTTTTGGTCCATCGGACATGGTATCCTATTTGGAGACGTTAGACACATAACCATTTCACCAGAAGTCCTTACATAACTTTTATGGGTGCAACAGAATGAAGCACGTGCACATTTTGCATCTCCTTTCAGCAGTTCCCTGGATGGGAAGTTAACGGATTGTTAGATTGGCTGCGATAGGCAAACGTCATATTGCTCGTTTCCATGACCACCAAAAAGCGGATAAATTCTTTGCAGAAAATTATAAAAAATGAATCGATACACCATAAACGAACAGCTTCGTGATGTTGCAGAATATTCCTTCCTCGCTACTACGTACATCAGAAACTCAATTCCACGTCACGAAAAATATGGATGTGCTTTGGAGTGGAAACAGGATGGAGTACACACAAACTGGCTCACTGGACTGCTAGATGTACGGTTATTCTCCACCGCTCTGTCGATTCTTGTGTAATTTAGTATTTTAATTTATAATATGCCCGTACGTATATCTAGATAATCTGAGACAAAATAACACTTACATTGTAATGTAATGCTTAAAAAAAATCTATATGTATTAAATCTTTTTATTATTGAAAATAAATCAAAAGGCTTAATGTCTGCAAAACAAGCAAATTCACTTTCAAGAAAGTTAACGCAGAGAAACAAAAGTGAAAACATCGAAATATAGAAACAGGAAATTCATACAGGTGAAAGGCCAAGGCTGAAAAATAAGGGGTCAGAAGCGACATTATAGTCTGTATCGTCAAATTTGTCGACTGACTGAATTACCAAGTCATCATAATGGTCAACATTATATGTAATCCTTTATTTATTCTGTAAATAGAAACTTTTGATTTCCAGCCATACAAGAAGTTCATATGTATGGAGGTCTTTTCTGAACAGGCTTTTACGTCATTCAGTTCAAATTCTGTATGTAACAATGATTAGTTAAATTCAATGTAGCTTTATGTTAATATAAATAAATAGATGCATCTACGAGTTACTTATTCTTTCAATTTATTACCGAGATTCCAACAATTTATCTATGTACAATATTTCTATTGTTTAGTCGTTTCTGAGTAACTATGCATTATCTTTTGAAATTGTTCTCTCTCTAGTATAACTGTACTCATAACTAAGAAATCATTCCTTCGAATATTTATATGATCATTTAAGTAAGTATCAAAACATCAATCAATATATTATTTAAGTTACGAAACATAATTCTCTCTTCTTTGATTACGAAACAATATATTCAGTTTGTAAATAAAATATACTATTTTCTTTTATCGATGACTATATTAATGAGCTATATTCTTAGACACTATACCAAACCAATGAGCTTATCATTAGGCGCTTACTTTTTAAAAAGTGGTAAGAAATTAAAGGGCGCTTCTCCCCTGTTGGATTTTTATACGCATCAATCTTGTAATTATTATATGTAGCAATATCTTTAAGGTCTCGCCTTAAGATGCTTGTATTTTCTTAAGCATTTGATTATACAATATTATTAGCATTTAACGAAAACAGAGTCCAGAGATGAGTCATCTAGCGATCAATAGATCTCAATTAGCTGAACAAAATTATATGCATGAGTGTAAAAACCTCATGCGTATTTTTCGAGAAAATCGCATAAACAAATCTCTTCGTAACCCTAAAAAATGATTATGTATGAGAACCATATCGGCTATTTTGAGATGAAATTGATACAGAAATATACTCTGACTATATGCTCTTTATTATGATACTAGTAAGAGGACAGCATATAGTAGCTCTATGTCTTAATGAAATATACCCTATAGTAATCATGGCCTTTCTAATTTCTTTAAAATATTGTCCAAGACATTGTGTCAGACAAACTACATCGAATTGAATGAAATAACATGCTTGAGAGTAAATTGAGAGTAAATTCTCTGGAAAATGGAAGAGAAACGAACCTTCGTGCCGCTAAAGTAACTGTCGTTCGTTTCCAATAACAATTGACTATTTTTAATTTTGTTGAATAAAAGTTACTTATTTATTTATGCACTGCAAAATACAAGGGTACTACATGGGTGACTAGCAGATTACATCTAATATTATTTGACCTTTATTTTTTTTAGATGACACATGCTATTTGTAATTTTGTTTTTAAAAAATGCTTTACGCATGCCCCAATATGACTAGACACTCTCACAACTTTTCTCTGGAATGTTTAACCTTGGGTGAATCACACATGCCTCAACATGTCTAGACACTCTCACAACTTTTCTCTGGAATGCTTAATCTTGGCTAAATCAGACATGCCTCGACATGTCTAGATGCTCTTACAACTTTTCTCTGGAATGCTTAATCTTGGCTAAATCAGACATGCCTCAACATGTCTAGATGCTCTTACAACTTTTCTCTGGAATGCTTAATCTTGGCTAAATCACATATGCCTCGATGTGTCTAGATCAGAGATTTTCAAACTTTTTTCAGTTGAGGCTCCCCTCAACTACCAAAATTTGAACGCGCCTCCCCTGTCAAAAATGGAGTGTGTCAACAACATAAATAGATATGTCCCTGAAAGATAGACTATCACTACAATAAACTATGTTTCATTTATTAATCACTAATGGAAATATCTCATTAACACAGTTGATCTACACTGACTACATCTTTTAATATTATTAGTCGGTGTTAATAAACATAAATTTTGGCAAGTCAGAGATTTATGTTAAAATTGAAAAATACGAGAAGAGAGGGAATTTAAATAATAAAAAACCGGCACATTTAAATGTTGAGCAAAGTCAGTAGGATTGTATGAGTGTTTTGAGTCACAATTTTTTAAACCTCGTCCATATTTTGAAATGATAAGAAGCATCTCTTTCTGGAGAATTATTTTAGAGAAGATTAAAATTCAAGAATCGTCCCAAACATAATAACAGAAAATTAAGAGAAAGAAAAATTCAGGCGTCGCGCGAAATCTCAAATGCATTTAAGAAGACATACTATTTTCTACAGAGATAAAGTAGAAAATCGTTAGTGGCTATCTAACAAGCATTATACACGTTTAAGCCAAAGGGAAAAGGGTCCCTGATCGCATTTGGAACATAGGTGATACAAAGGCTCAGTCCACTACGTATTACTAGAAAAGAAGGGTGCAGACTTAGTATGCGTGTTGTATTATAAATATATTCCTTTGTAGGATCTTCTTTTAAAAGTCCTCGCGCCTCCCCTGACAACCTTCGGCGCCACCCCAGGGAGGCGCGCCGCACAGTTTGAAAACCCCTGGTCTAAATACTCTCACAACTTTTCTCTGGAATGCTTAACCTTGGGCGAATCACACATGCCTCGGCATGTCTAGACACACTCACAACTTTTCTCTGGAATGCTTAATCTTGAATGAATCACACATGCCTCGACGTGTCTAGACACTCTCATAACCCTTCTCTGGAATACTTGATCTTGAATGAATCACACGTGTCTCAACGTGTCTAGACGCTCTCTAAACTTTTCTCCGAAATGCTTGCATACCATTCGATCTCAGAATTTCTGTCAGTCGATTCCTCTGATACGTCGTCATCAGTTACTTTCAAAAAAGCAGTCTCATCAAAAAACTTCAACGTCTCTGAAACTTTAACCCTCTATATAAAGTTAAGGTGAGAATATTCAGAATCCTTTGATCGATACCATCAGATCTGTCGATACCATCGGACAAGGAGATCAGTGTTTTAGAAGCAAAAAAGACAGGAGAAATCAGTAATATTTGTTTTGTTTCTTTTATGAAGTGCATGAATTACGTGAGACTCCTTCAGCACTAGTAAATCCCAGTCTTGGACTTATCTGCGACAGAAGACAGTAATTTGGCATTGGATAGACAAATATACATGTAAGTACCACCCTAGCAAAAGTATGAATTATGGGCCATGAATTTGTGTTTAGTGAGCTGATGAACCTACCATATATCATTTGACTTGTACCTAGAAAAGCATTTATCTAATTAACACAATTACTTTTCTCAGTTAAGGCGTTGTTCTATCTAAAATGAATTATTTCGCATTTTCCATTTTTTTACCTTCAATATTTCACTTAATTAAAAACATTTTAGGTTTCGTAAAACCTACTGGGATACGCCTAGTGTGATATATTTTGACCGTACTTTACGCCCCTAAGTTATACGATCGTTACCATTGCCACATTACAATATTATTCATGTAATGACAGAATACTTTAACGAAAAGTGTCTCTTATTGCAGTAACTAATGGCTGCCAATGATTCATAAGGCTCTCAATCCCATCCCTGAAGAATTGTCTCTCTTTTATGAGAATAAACTTCCTGGGGTGCACTTTCCGCACCATTTTTGTTTTGGAACACCGTGTCTTTTAGGAAGTGACTTAGCTCTATAAATATAATTTCATATACATAATTATTTGTGCTAATTCAGAGAACTATGGCTTTACAATATAGAGAATGCAGCAGTGCTTAAATACTTCAGATTTAGTTTCTGCTTACATTTTGCTACATATCGTTTATTGTTATCGTATAGTATGAGAGGATGCTTCATATTGATCAAAGACTGCTACTTTTTACAGCATAACTGCAAATATATCTATCTTGTCAATTTCTGCGCAGTTCGTGATAACAGCAATAGTTTCATCAGAAGAAAAGGATTTATAATGAAGACACTCACCGACACACTAACACCAAAACCTTTTGCCCTCATCGCCGGTCTAATGGCTTACGTGCGTTCCTTGAGCAAGAGATTCTGGGTTCGATTCTCTCTTAGCTAGATGGTTTGACTATAGTTAAATGTATTTAAACTAAATTCTGTATAAAGCCTTCGCGAATTTAGGATACGAACAACGTGCTCCATAACTAGTATATCCGATGACGCGTATACAGTTAAGAGTTACCTAACTTCTCGATTTATCCGTTTGGTCGTTCACTTTGACTCCAAAAACTTGTTTTCAATACTTTATTTTGGAATACTCTTAACTTACGTTCAATCTATTATTGTCTTAATCTTTTCGAGACGGACATAATATGTTATTAAAACATCTGGACGGGAAAGAGGAATGTGGTTTATAAGCCTCATTTGCAGTTTCAATTTTCCAAATAAGTCATTCAATATCCATTCATAAGTTTGGATGGTTACTAGGGCTTCACATTTTTCATCTCTGAAGAAAGAGCAACTCTTACATTTTTGTGTATCTAAAGTAATTCCTAAAGAGTTAAAGAGCAACTCTTACATTTTTGTGTCTCTGAAGCAGTCTCGGAAGGGTTAAAGAGTAATTCTTACATTTTTGTGTCTCTGAAGCCGTTCCTATAGGGTTAAAGAGCAACTCTTACATTTTTGCGTCTCTGAAGCAGTCCTAGAAGGGTTAAAGAGCAATTCTTACATTTTTGTGTTTCTGAAGCCGTTCCTAAAGGGTTAAAGAGCAACTCTTACATTTTTGTGTCTCTGAAGCAGTCCTAGAAGGGTTAAAGAGCAATTCTTACATTTTTGTGTTTCTGAAGCCGTTCCTAATGGGTTAAAGAGCAACTCTTACATTTTTGTGTCTCTGAAGCCGTTCCTAAAGGGTTAAAGAACAACATTCACATTTACAGAACAATATTTTATGTACTCACCTTATATAACTTAGTATTCGTCTCTTTCTCATTTGGTATCTTAATTGCACCATCAATATAACAAATACAGTCGATATGCCACACAGTATACAAATTAAAACTCCAATTTGACCATAATTTCGGAAAAATAACATTGTTCTAAATTGACTCGACAGTTCTTCTGTCATGGACACTTCTTGATTAAACCACATTATTGGGAAGAAAATAGTGGGTACATCTCGATATAACCTGAAACAAAACATGTAATTATAAATGTTATGAAGTTCATGAAGAAAACCACAACAAATAAAGTTTTACTCAATGGCGGCTCTTTAGGGAAGTCACATAGGGGAAACTTAAAATCTTATCGCTACAAACCAAGAAAAGAAAATTTACTTAATATGTACGAGGAATGATCACAAAATAAGCTGCAGTGCAGTGAAATGTCTATATACTTCATACAACCAATACGGCCAACAGATAGTACATACATTAGGTTATTTTTCGATAGTCTCCATATTCTTTGAGGCACTTGTATCGTGGGACAAGTTTGAAGATTCCTTCCTGGTAAAAATCCTGTTCTTGCGCGTTCAGCCACGTTGTCAAGAAGTGTTTCATCTCTTCGTATGAAGACAAGCGACGGCCTCCTAGGTGCTTCTTCTAGTGCGGGAACAAGTGAAAGCCGTAACGTGATTCTCCTGTTGTCCTCAGGCAGCACCTCCACGTGAGCTATATATTCAAATCTGTTGATGCTGTGCTTGGTCGGCCACTGCGCTCCTGGTCGTGACGCTTTCTCTACCAGCTGCAAACTCTCGATACCTTTCTGCGACATGCTGACAAGACATTGTGGTCTTACCGTAAACCTCTACCAGTTACAGGTGGATTTCAGCAGTGGTTACATGTTTCGCCCACAGAAATCGAATAACTAAGCGGACTTCTTCGCGAGGCCAGTTTTCCAAACGAGTCGCCATTTGTGTTTACTTACAACTAGCGCCACGGGTAGTGGGTGGCTGAAACTCTGCACTGTTGCCAACTCCATGTATTACAATTACCGCACACTCCTCATTCCTCTATAACAAACGAAAAACCAGAAATATCGGCCTTGTAACCTTAGTTTCTGATCCTCCCTTGCAGTATTCTGAAGCTGTATGAAGCTTTTTCCCCTTAGCTTGTAGGGATGAAATTTATTTATTTATTTAGTCTAGCGATTTGATTTTCCCCAAGAGCCACCACTGGTGTTGCTTATAAAGTAAAGGCCATAACATTATTTCCATTGACAAATATTTAGTGTTTCTGGCTGAAATAATATAACTTGTAAATATAGAACAAAAATTCATATGTACAGTCTCACTCAAAGAAACTTGGCCACCCAACTGGCTTTGAACTACACCCCCTCCCCTCAATGTGAGTCTTCTTTTGGCTATTTTTTAGATGTTTACTTGACGTTAAAGCTTCCCAAGGTTCTGTTTCCTCCCTTAACCATCTATTCAATCCGGAATTACGGGTTCAAATTAACGATTTTCAGTTTCAATTTTTGTTGCCATAGAACAAAAACTGTAAAAGATAACGAGTAATGGCTTTTTCATATGGATTCAGCGACCAAGGAACAAATTCTTTCTGTGATATTAATTTATTGCAACCAGTAGTTATAAATGTACTACCACAAATTTGAATATTGAATTCCCATAGTTTGGAAGTCTACCGAAGATTCACACTATGAGACGAAACTCACTTGTTTTATTGCTACAATACTAACATTTTAGAGCTTTAAAAATTATTGTTTTCTCCTTATGGAGGCTCTTAAAATTATTTTTTGTTTTTTTAGTGCTTTTATGAACTCTGTTAATATTTTAAAAAAATAAAACAGGTTTACTTTGTCATTTTTAACGTTTTTATGAACTATGTTGATATTTTTAATAATACTTTTTTCATCTAATTTTTTAGCACTTTTATCAGCACTGTTAATGTTTCTTTATAAAACGTTTTTATTTTCTTATTTTCAGAGATTTTTAAAAATTGGTTAATACTTTCCTTAAGTTTCTTTTATTTTTTCATTTTGTCCTTATCTCAGTAGTTTAAGTAGTACATAAAAGTAGGATACTAACTTTCTATAAAATGGGACATCCTACCAAAAAATGCATAAAATAATAATATTCTTTGTCAAAATTTACTACAAATAAAACATACCTGACATTCTTATTTGGTTGAAGAAGAATGTTGATTTGAAATCTGGCTGCTACTTGCAGTGGAACTCCTGTTGTCTACATAAAGATAAAAGAAAAAAGTATGATTACAGAAACCTATAATCTTTCAGTAATTCTAATAATAATAATAATAATTGTAATATACACTGCGAAATGCATTTAGCTAGCTTACATAAAGGATGAAACTAATAGAACATTTTGTATGCAGAAACATGGTTAATTTGGGCTTCAATATTCCAAATATTGGACAATCTATTTTCGGTCCTCTAACATTTATAATTTCAAATGTGGTGTAGAAAAACGTTTATTGAGTTGTATGATTAGGCTAAATCTGAAACAATACACCACAGAATGCTGCAGTAGCATTTTATGGAATGATACTTACTATGTTCACATTTACTATTATTATTGGCTTAACCTCTTTTGTAGGAAAAGTTGTTAAGCAGTTTTGCTCCCACAATTACGGATGTAATGTCTACTCACTAAGATATGTTTATAGCAAGCAGTGAAAGTTAAAACTTCTTTTGTTTGTCACTTGAGAATCATTTTTTTTTGGGGGGGGGTAAATATTTGAAAGGAATCATACATTAAATCTTTCTGCTGTATCTCAAAAACTATACGATATGGCAATAATAATAATAATAATAATAATAATAATAATAATAATAATAATAATAATAATAATAATAATAATAATAATAATAATAAAGCCGTGTAAAACTTTTGCAAATTGCGAAACAAAATATTTCCTTTCATTTTTGTGTACTTACTCCTCATAATGTCATATCCAGAGTACAACGTAAATTTCAAATTAATTTGAGTTTCTCGCACGAATTCCTCGTGGTTTTAGCATAAGTCTACCAGTAAGTATACGGGCTTCTGAAAGATGTTTCAGCGCAGCACTTTTGTAATAATACCCCAGAAATCTTTTACATTGTACTCAATCGAAAAGTAAGAACCAGATATTTTTGTTTAAAAAATGCTAGGTATTTACATATTAAAATGTTACGTATTAATATATTAAAATACTACATACATATGTTCGTGTTCAATTCCTTTGGACAATAAGATGTCGGAAACCACAAGCTCTAGAAAAGTGCCGCTTTTGCTGGTAGATTCCAAATTGTGTGTGGATTTGCCAATTATTATTCAAATTTTGAAAGAAAGGCGCCGTTATTTTTCTATTCAACGTTTTAGGGTTCGTTTTGAGCTCTTAAAATCAATACGTATTGTTAAGGCGTTACTAAGATAAACAAATATTAAGGAGGGGAGAGTACATTTTTTTCAAATGATCATTTCTCTCGTTTAAAAGGCATATGCAAACATAGTGAGGTACTGGAAAAGAGATTTATGTTCACATTAAAATGACGTACTGCGTAAACAGCACAAGTTCAGCTAATATATTAATTTTGTAATTTAAAATTCTAAATGTTATATGTTACTACTATAGTATACTCTAACTCCTCATATTAAAGTATATATTGTTAACTGTGAATAAAACATCAGTTTCCGTTCGTTAGGCACATCCATTCTCCTTCAATATGGGAACATTAAATCAGATAGACTTCTGCAGTCTGCATTATAGGGTTACTGTGTTTGTCATCAACATCTTGAAACTTATCATTTTCTTATTATAGCATACAAGATTTATTCCGCTCAACATAATCTTTTCAGAACAGTAATTTGGCAAGGCATAAAATTTAATTCTTCTTACATATGTTACCAATAATCTCCAATTACAATAATCATAAAACTTTCTTTTAATAAACTTAACCAACTTTCCACAAGTATCTCACTCTTTAAAATGTCAAAAACAACAGAGATGCTATAAGGTACTTACTGTGAAAGTGTTCTTAAACTTTGCAGTACAATCCCTGTGCTGTTATGCAACCATAATCACACCAAAATATGTATGGCTGTCTATAAGTATGCTATTTTGCTGTAATTAAAACAGCATCCGTTGAATAAATACATAAACGGGTTGAATTGAGAACCACCACCTTTTTACGTGAAAGTGGTTAAAAAAAATCATACTACATACGACATATGAAACATCTAGAATAGCAACAATTTGTGCATCATTAGTGTGTTACTGAGTGTATTTTTTGATACATCGCGGATACGAGTGAAATTTCAATTCGAATACAAGCAATACTGAGCTGAGTTTTATGTTCTACTCAAATCTTAATTTATTGAGTACAAGTACTGTATAATTTATAAAATTACAATTTCAGTCAACCAGTACGTTAATATATCAATAAAAATTATTTATACTTATTTTATAATTAGATGTTTCAGAAACAAGAGGAAGTCTATCACAAATAGAATTCCAAGAGTGACGTTACAGCTACCACAATATATAGCGAGAAAAAACCTGTGAAACTTTAAGCGCATTAATCTTAAAATTTATAATTGGCGCATGTTGTTGTACTTGTAGAACCCACTATTATGATTCTACGTTATCGAATCTAAAAATTCCCTTTCATACATTATACGATGCACATTATCTAGTGTGAAAAGTTTTTGATCAAATGGTTGATTTCTTTTAAATATATACATAAAAAGTTTGTATAATTCTGATAAGTTGAGTACATCGAAACATTCGTCACATACAAAATTTGTTTTAAAATATTTTGAAATTTGTAATATCTTACTAAAAGTTGAAATTATATTGATAAATATATCTAATAGTTATCAGCACAGTAGACTGGAAAATCCAGAGATTTTTATACTAGTTATAAAACTTATAAAACTCGCTGCCTTTTAGAGTGACACAATATTGTCGAACATTATTTTGCTATTATAGAAGCAAATCGGAAGGAGTTGCGTACAGAAAATGATATATTTCTTCAAAGTCCTTCCCGGCTCGGTGCAGCATGAATCATTTTATCGTGACGTTGCATTCTAGTATTGCTGTATCATAGTATCGCTTAAAAGTGACCTTGCCTTTATGCAAATACTGCATATAATTACATTTCTGTTCATACTTACATACTAAATATGTATTGATAATAACTTAGCATTCACTTACCGGTTCAAGAGTGACGTAGAATTGATGTTTATCTTTGTCGGGACTCATTCCAGTGACTTGCTCCAAATAATAAGGATCAGCCAGGTAGTAATGTGGGTAAGACACGAAAGCTGGAGCACCAAAGCGACAACTGGATACATTCACAACACCAATTGGAACACATTCACCTCCACAATAACACCAATTAGACGGATCCAATGTACCATTGTCTACAACATGTTGACCGCCACTGTATCTATAACCTTTTACACCTCGATGCTCCACCGTTTTCTCATAGTCAAATTTAAGTGTCCTACAGAAAATAAATTTTAATTATTAGTTGTTGCGCCTGAGCCTTCGGCCCACTACACATTAGGGTTATCATTTATACTTATCAAATGTATTTATTTGAGCTTATTTATTTTGAAGTTACCCACCAACCCATATACGGTTACCCATACATTAATGCTCAAATCTAACTAGGGTTACGGCTCTTGTCTTAATAATAAACAGAAAAAATACGTTAATATCCAATATCATCACTATCCATTTTGAAATACAGTAGACTACCTCTTAACCGACTTCTCTTTAACTGCCCGGAGTCTTAATCACCCATCATCTTATTTCTTGGAAGATGGATATTTTCAAAGGATCTTGCATCGTTTGGCCTAATCCTCGTTTCGCCTAACCAATTATCTGACACTTTTATGACAGATAAAATATAAGCTTTATGTCCGCCATTTTAGGTGAAATAAGGATACTCGTTTGGCCTAATCCTTGTTTTGCCTAAAATGGTAGACTAAACATAATCGTGGAGATAAAATTGGAGGGAAATTTTTCGAAAAAATATTCCCTACTATGTGAAGAACTGAGAAATACAGATGCAAAAACAGTTAAATCCCTCTTCCATATTCAGTTTCATAAACTGTTAAATCCCAAACCCGCAAATAACCTAATGAGAAAAGCAGAATCAAACCCGGTTAATTCCATATTTCAAACAATTTGAGGTTTCGTACTGTACAGGATTAGTTTAGTAATCTGAATATTTATTGCAACTCTTCGTAAATCATTCGAAATTTTATTTGGCAGAATTGAAGTGTGTGCTTTTATTATTTTTTTTTATTTTTGGACTGAAAATTGAAAAAAAGAAAATTATATCTTTAGTTTTACGTCCCACGGTTATGCCGGTTAGGCTAAAGGAGACAGTGATGATGAGAAATGAATGAAATGGTGGAATGAAGAAAGTGGGAGGAAACGGGAGAATCCCGAGAAAACCCACGAGCACGGTGTTTGTCCACCACAAAGTCCACATGGCGCGAGCTGGGATCGAACCAGGGACCCCAAGCACCGGAGGTGAACGCTCTACTACTGAGCCACTGCGCACCCTGGACTGAAAATGGAGACACTATACTCCTTTGTGCTTATTTGCTTTTCTTTAATAATTACTAGACAAATGCACGCAAAATAGAAAGAAAACGATATTCTAAGCAGCGATGATCATAATTTTGTTATCAGATAACACCAAAATTGTCTAGAAAACGTACAAGACACATGAAAAACTGGAAACGAAATGTAGCCAAAAAGACAAGGTGAGTGGACTATCTATGGTTAAAAGTAGTTTGTTTTATATTTCAGGGTAACTCTTTACTTTGAACAGAACATTGTTGGATTAAGTTCTTCTCTAAACGATCTCTTCAGCTTCAGCAGAACCTCTTTCTTAAAATGTCTCGTATTAATTATCATTCAAAATTATAACATGCTTCTGGTACATGTTAAAAAATTTCGCAACTTATTTACCATTTCTAATTCTCTTTCTGCCACTGTTTTGCTCAAACTCAACATTTGCACATTTTGTTTTGCTATATTTCAAATTCATATATTGGGATAATTGGCAAATTAATATTCGCCCTATGTTAGTCCATGAAAGGTTACAAACTCTTCCAAAATATAGTCATTCAGTTTAGAAATGTATACGGATAGGTATAATTAACTCCGCTTGTAGTTACGAAGGGTTTGACGATTGAAAGCAGCTCAAAGCTCACGTTTTACAAAGACGTTTTTGAGGAGTAGAAACCCGAGAAAATGGTGATGCACCAGAGGACGACGACGATATGGATTTCCATTTAGTAGATGATGATGGAGAGGAGGTTACATAATTCAATTTTTTGCACATTTGGATCCATTGTTTTCAATTTAGAACAAAATTAATGTAGCATTTATGTATCCATATTCATTTGTGCCAATCTTGTGCAGTGTATAGTTGATAATACATCCCCCCCAATATTTTAGTAGGCATAATACTGATTTCTGACTCTGACTCCCTTTCTTTTTGATAAGTTTTGTATCTTGAGCCTCAACAAAAATGGCCGCTCGTCCAGATGCAAAAGCTGTTATTTCCATTTACATACGCAAAACCTGTTAAATCCAAACTATTTTCTTCATTAACGCAATTCACAGACTAGTGTGATTATACAGCTTTCGACAGACCAACACTCATATTATTCTTAATTTTTTAATGTTCTCTAGTTTCTAATGTTATTTTACTATTATGACGTGTTTAAACAGTTTTTCTCGATTTGTCACAAATTTTAAAATGTGAATTTAACGAGTTTTGCTATTCACCTACTCATATATATTCGTATATATCCATGGTCCTAGTAAATACATAAACGAGTTTTGGTAATCCTAACTCCTCGAAAATAGTTAATATAATATTAATCTATATATTTTGTATTTCTTAATTCTTTATATACTAGGGAATTTTCTCTTATATAATTTCCCTCTAATTTAATTCCCACGATTTTTCTTATTATCTGCCATTTTAGGCGTAACGAGGATTAGGCCAAACGAGGATCCTTTTTTCGCCTAAAATGGCGGACACAAATCTTATTTATCTGTCATAACAGTGTCAGATAATTGGTTAGGCGAAACGAGGATTAGGCCAAACGTGGCGACACGTTTTCAAAGTAGTTTTTTAAAAAATATTTTACAGCCCAAATGTGCTTTTGTTCGTTTAGTAAATATGTATGAAATATAGTATTGTACTTCATTCAATATTATCAACTTAATCTTACACTTTTTAGTTTCTATGTTTTCCTTCCATCAATACAGGTACACCGTAAATGAGTGTGTCTACTGTGCTTTATTAATTATATGGTATTTCGTTTAACTGAGTATCACTGGAGCAGCTTGTGGTCGAGATTTGGTAACTTAAAGTTTATTGAACTATAATACGGTAATCCTTTTAAATCATAAAGATGCTATACAATTTAGAGCCTATGAAATAGTGATTTTCATTTTAACCGACTGTTTCATTATCCGACCAGGATCCAGTCTCGTGGTGGTCGGTTAACCGTGAGTCTACTGTAATTAAATTGAAATAATACGCTTGTAAGTTGCAAACTAAATCGTTGCAATATATATCTTTTAAATTGACAAATTGCCTGTATGTTAAAGATATCTATTAGTGTCAGGTAGGCAAACGATAAGCGGAAGCAGCGACATCTATTAGGAATTCGTGTGATGCACTGATGTGTTTTCCGTTTATAGCTTAAATGCGATTAGTTTTATGATTATTATGTACTGCATATTCTTATTTCTAACTGTGAAAGAAAATAAAGAATTGACATGGACAAATAATTTATAGAGAAAGAGAAAGAGAGAGAGTGAGAGAGAGAGAGAGAGAGAGAAAGAGAGAGAGAAAGAGAGAGAGAGAAAGCACAATGGAAACCAGTAAGGAAGTGTTGAGGAAAATAAGGAGACACGAAGCACATACGAAAAAAAATTAGAATCAAGGAAACAGAAATTGGTTGAATGTTGGGAACAAAATTATATTTGGAGTGTGTGATAAAAACCGAAGTGGAAGCCTAGATAATGCTACTGCCAATCTCTCTCTCTCTCTCTCTATCTCACACACACACACACACACACACACACACACACTGTTTTTTTTTTGAACTAATATATAAAGCTAGGTTGCCATGCTACAAGAATCCTGTAGCTACCACTTAAAAAAAAAATCTTACAACCCTGCAATATTTCTCCATGTAAACAATCTTGAAAGGGACGTGCGACATTTTTTTCATCTTACAAGGAGTCAAACCATGTGCAACTTTCTGGGTTGTTTTGCTTTCTACCTGGTATCGCCCTCCCGCTGACAAAGGAAAAACGGTTTCAGCACTTCCGAAACGAATGATTCTTTTGATCGGGGAGGGAAAGCGCGCCAAAAAACAAGCTTTTAATGTGGAGGTTCATTATTTATCCACTAGAGTGCAGTGCTGCATGGATGGAAATATCTTTCTTGCTTTCAGAAAGTTTCAATGTGTAAACAGTAAATAGAAAGATGGGGTTGCAAAGATTTTTTAATGACAGCTACAAGATTCTTGCATCATGGCAATCTGGCTTTAAGTCGATGCGACTAATTGCTCCCAAAGGAGTTCCGCGTTAAAGTATGATATACTCTTGGTTTGTCAAGTACAAAGAACTCACTGCAAGTTGGCTTGGAAAATGATGCCGACGAAAATTTTTCACAATTAGACCCCGCACCTCGTAACGCCGGCTCTGCCTAAAGGAAATATGTTTTAACACATGACGAAAACAAAGGGCATGCATAGTTCAATAAATCTATCCGGAATAGACTACCAAATACCCTGCAATCTATTTAGCTTATCCAATGATCCTAATAAACTCTCCTGAGGTTCCCTATACACAGCATCTCTCTCCTAAAATGCTGTACAGAAGAATATGAACTTTCTCAAAAGAGGCACTGGTTCAGAGATTTTAGTTCATTATAGTTGGAGAAAAAAGTACAAATCCTACTTTCATAAATTGAGATAATCAACAAACCCACCTGCATAGATCAGGGGAAAACATTTCTATGAAGTTTTTCTGCTGTCTTGGTGGCCACAACTCTCCAGCAGAACCGTTTACGTCACCACAATGCGATTCAAAGTAACGAGTACGATTCACATAGTTCCATGTGCGAAGCTTACCAACTTCCTCAATGTCAGAAGAACCAGTTTCCATGTTAAATATCCCATCGTAAATATCAGATCCGTTACGCTAGAAATAAAGAAAGAACCATTGCAATAACATGTCAACAATGAATTGTTAGGAAGATATATATTGTAAACAAGTTTCTTAAATTGTAGATGACTCTTATCGTAGTTTGAAGAGAAACTAATTGTTACATCTTCAAAGTAGGGTAACATGTTTTACTAATACAAGAGAAAATGCTTATATTTCATGGACTGTCCAGGCCTGTAGCCAGCCCAAAAATGTAGGGGGGCCCAATGCAACCATATTATAGTTCATCACCATATTATAGTTCATTTGAAAGTCTACCGTGAACATTTTAGTGGGCCCGGCCCCTCCTGGACCCCCCTGAATACGGGCCTGGGACTGTCTATCCAATTCCTTTACAAAAATCCTCTCCTCTCCGAATTTCTCAACACTTGATGCAAAAATTCTACTTGTCCGTGTTTCGTTAAGCCTCATGAGCTCTAAATCTTACCGTAAATAAAGTAAATAGCGCCACATATTTTACATAGCTATGTAAAGTTATACAGGGTGTCTATAAAGTCACATAATTTTTCCCGTCCATTTTGCAGGTGATCTGCTCTGATCTGCGAAAATGCACTCTACTGAAGACCAAATTGTCATAGTATGTGGTTGTCTGCGTAGGGGGACACACGAAATGAAATGAAATCTTTAAGTTTTACGTCCCACGTTAATGCCGGTTAGGCTAATGGAGACGGTGATGATGAGTAATGAATGAAATAATGGAATGAAGAAAGTGGGAGGAAACGGGAAAACTCCGAGGAAACCCACGCATACAGTGTTTGTCCTCCACAAATTTCACTTGGTGTGGGCTGGGATCGAACCCGGGGGACGCACGAACAGATACAAGAAGATTTCACTCTCAAGTTGAGAAAACCTCCAAAAAGAAGACTGTCAACAAATGGAAGAGAACTGGTAGCGTGCATGACGAAGAGCGATCCGGAGCTATTTGTTTCACAGGAGACCATCCATAGCACAGTTGACGCTGTGACCCGCAGTCCATGTGCATTGACAAAAAGATGAAGTCATCAGCTTGACATTACTCGAATATTACGCTTCACTTTGAAAAAAGAGCCTATCACATGCAAATTCTGCGTAAGCTGGGAAATGTTCTGTTTCGTGATGAAGCCATATTTCACACATGCGTGGTAATTAATAGACACAATTGTAGATTTGGGCACTAGAACAGCCGAATGTGGTGGTAAGAGTGGGAATGGGACACACCCAAAGTTAATATGTAGATGGGTATTACCAAAAGAAAAGTGTATGGACCATTCATGTTTACAGAGTGAACAATGACGGAAGACATCTCTATCTAGACATGATGTAAAACTGCCTATCGTCTCCGTTGATCCAGGATGACAATTTGTTTACTATTGTTTTCCAGTAGGTGGAGCACCACACTATTTTGCTCTAAGTGTGTGGGGATTCCTCCACATCACTTTTAAGGAAAGGCGGATTGGTCATTAAGCACCAAGGGCTTGGGTGCTCCAGTTACCCGACTTGACCTCAATGGGCTTTTCCTTTTAGGGTTTCGTTACGTCTCCTGTGTATCAGATAAAAGTCACCAGCGTGGAACAGTTAAAGCAATTCAAGTATGCAGCTGCGGCAGAGATTACGCCAGCTCTGCTTGAACAAAAGTTTCATACCATAGAGCAGCAGTGGGAAACATGCGTAGAACTACAAGGCAATTTACTGATTAAGACCTATGTTTGTACGTGTGAGTTAAACTTATAGTTATCAAGCAACCTTGTTAAAATGTACCGATTCATGTTTATAGCGAATGTACCTTTTGGTATGTTTGTCCTTATATAAATAAAATTTGTATAAATGGAAAATGTTAGGTGACTTGTATATTAGGCACTCCAAAGAGCCTTTTCAGATTTTCAGATAGTGGCACGTTCGTTTGATGATGAAAAATTGCTAAGTAACATGTTAGTGACTGCATACTCTTGTTAGTGAATGTTAGGGAAAGTGCCAATTTGTCAATGGTTCCCACTTTGTGTTCTATAAGGCTCACATTGAACATGCAGAGCAGATTTTGTTTCTTCCTCATCCAAAGACACGAAAAAGGTGTTCGGAAGAGATTCTTGCCGAGTAAGACAGTATAAGAAATATCACACTTTGGATTAGCTCACAGAACACATTCATTAATCAATCATTATCGAAAAAAAAGCAATAGTCGCATAAATTTCAATCATAAAGGGATGCAAATTTTGGTAATGTGGGTGCAGATTAGGGACGGATTAGTATTGCCAACACATCGTAACTTTTGCCAGAACGATTTGCTATTAAGTATTATGAACTAAAATTAAATTCTTCAATTTGACTAAACAAGAAATAAAGTAGTATATAGTAACAAGTAGTCTATGCGAGACTTAACAAGCTACTCAAATATAACAGAACACAGAAAAGAATAGATATTCAAAACTAAATTAATTGTTGTAGGAAAAATGAAGACCGGTTAGTGGGCGCAGCTGCACTCTTTGTACCCACTATGCGGCCGCCAATGGTTTCAATGTACACGAAAAATTGAGTTTAAGGATATTGCGCCCAAACACATGGGTGGAACAGTGGCGAAGCGTAATCCCACAAATAGGGTAGACCCGATAAACTACTGTAATATTCCCACTTAGCTCCACTACACATATTTTGAAGTGTAGTTAACATTTTCTTCTGTCTGGTATTTGCAGGGGGGATGAGGGGAATTTCCTCCTAACTTGCTATTTTCATTCCCTGCATATTTGAAAATAGAGGGAGAGGGAAAGAAAGTACATTCTTACTGTTAGCTGTCAAATTTCTTGGATAAGCGTGTTACTTGCATCTCCCACAGTAAGTTCAATTTAATTAATGCATCACCTGATAATGACTTCGCTAGAAATCTTAATGCTCAGAAGGAATTTCATTTGTATAAACGCAAGATATCTAATATTGTATTCTGTGCAGTGGCATATTTAAGAGAGTGGCTTCAGGGCTTAAGCACTCACCGATATTTTATCGCAATTTTCTAATTGTTTTATATATATTGCAGAATTTTCACATTTCCAGGAATAAAGTTAGCAAAGCCGCTCCGAAACAAACAAAGCCTCTCGAAACAAAATCGTAAATACCACACTCAAAACTACGAAATGGAAAACAACTAAAATTACACACCTTATTATTTTATCCTGTACGGTAGCGTTTGGTAAATCTATGTATCAAACTAATGTTTAATGTATCAAACTAATATTTCACAAGCTATTGTGGAATAGGTCCCATGTAGGAAAATAAACAGCTACTCTGAATAACTCCCGAGAGTATACCTAAATTAAATAAATTATCACTAATAGAAATACAGAATTCTACACAGAAACTTCTTATTCTGTTAAAGAAATCATTTGATAACATAGTAACATTGTAAGATGCCTTCAACGCTAAAATTAAACTCCCAAAGGCGAACCTTCGCACCTTCTCAAGAATGCGTGCAATCCCCAGCAATAATAGCTTTGCTCCCTGAGCAGCATAACCCGTAAATCTGTCTAGCGAGCTGGTGAGGCTCAGACGGAAGGGTCTCCAAGTGTTTCCAACCTTTTTTTTTTTTTACTCAAAAGACCGAAATGTTGAAGTATTGACTTTATTTTATAAGAAATCAAAGATAAATAAAATGATAGAAAACAGGATAGGCCCGGCCTCAGAGCCTCATACTACGCTTCGTCACTGGGGTAGAATGGGTACCGATGATAACTAATACAGATTAAAGCTTCCCTTCTAGCCAGTGATGTTTTGATATGATAATATCACTAGTCAGTCAAAATGTAACTCAGAGAACATGTTCTACGTTTATCCATTGGGCGAATGGGCAGATGTAACCTTGGCTTAAAACCTTTGTGCAGTCCCTTTCCCCCACTCTTCCGTCTCAACCTCCCCACTCTCGTCCATCTCACCGCAGCGTTAGCAGATCACCGATGTGACATTTCCCAATGTAAAGAAGTAATAGAGATGGGATGTATCTGTAGTTGTTCTTAAACGGCGTGATAAACATCTTGGTATTTGAAGGCGGCGCTCCAAATTCCCTTTAAATGCTGCTAGCAAATGAGAGGCCAGCAGTATTGCCACGTTTATTTTGTACACATCAACGTCTATCCTCTGCCACCTGATCGCCTGTAGTTCGTCCTCTTAGCCATAGCCACTCCCCTTAGCACTCGGCAACATCGTGTCACAGATTTCGTTTTATTAGTTTAGCTGAAATGCCAAGATGTTTGTCACAGGCTTTAGTTCAAATTGCTCTTCTGCACTCCTCAATACCGATGTTCAAAATGGGGCACGCGAGGCGAGACAGATATAGCCCTAGGTAGCGATGACGATCATTTTTAATAAGAAGTATTAGCTTCTTAAGTAGTATACTGAGCGTTGCTTTTTATTCCCTCGTTTCTGCGACTTATTACTGAATATATTTGTGCCAGAATTTTTGTCTATGCTGTGTAGTTAGACATTACCTTGTAAAACCATCCAAATTTGTCAAACGGTATATCCACGCTAAGGAAGGGCAATACACTTGCCATTGTAAGCAACGGATCATCATAACCATCAAATAGAAGTTCTCCTACAGTCTTTGTCACTGATAGCGACTTAATAAACATTGACATTCCTCCCTGTAACATAGAACTCCAATGGCGGGCGACATATGCTGCTGTCTGCAAATAAGCAAACCATAAGAATATAAATATTACTGAATTCAAATTGCAACATATACTTACTATATAGAGATACAACAAATACATACTTTGGTTAGACTTTTTTTTTAAATTCACCTTCCGATCTATTAGTATATATATGCATTTTCACTCTACACATATATTTCTGTTCTTAGTTTCAAATATTCTCTCTGCTACAACCCCCACTATACTGAAGGCATGTCGTATTCCGTAAACGATAAATCAACATATCAAGCTTGACATGTTCTGAAGTCTTCACTTCGTTTAAGATAGCCCCTACGAAAATATCTTCACTGGACATGGAAAGGTCTAGTATCTCTATGTTTTCTTGGCTTAAAAAACTGAAATATTTGCAAAATATACTAAACAGCCTGAATTAAGTGCACGAGAAATATAAGTGTACAAAAGATTATTTATCTTGAATCATTATCATCCCGCTCTTAAGCGTGTTCTAGTAGGCTATATCATTCTACAAATACAATTTGTTTTGATTTCCTTATCAATTTGTTTCTCCGTGTAACACTTATATTAGTTTCCTTGCTTAGCTTCTCAGATATTTTCATCTTTCATTAGAGTGTATTTTCTTTCTGGCAGCTAGTTTTCTCTATTTTCCATCTCAATATTTTGAAGTCACTTTCTATTCCATTCTATATTTATTTTATTTAAACGTCCCACGAATATGTTCCGAAGCTAAGGGAGATGGGCTACAAGATATTGTCAAATATTCTTATAAGCAAGGTAAAACATTGTTGTAGCTGATTAATTAATTTCGGTTTGCAATCAGGGGTAAAAGTGAGGGGGAACGCAAGGTGACATCGTTCCCGCACTTCAAAAAATGTCTATGGCGTCCCACTACTTCCTAAAATAATTACAATGGGTAAATATAGACTCGGGGGATAGTGTGACGTCATGCGTCCCCCTACCTTTTCAGATCCTCTTTTACCCCTTTTTGCAACACGCGATTAGGAAATTTATATATATCATTAGATGGATTGAAACAGTTACTTATATATAGATGATCTAAATTTGATAATTTATCATGATTCATGAGTAAGTCCACAAAAACGTGAATGTATTCTGATAACATGCACGGAAATGCAGATTAAATTTACTTTAAGTTTTTAAAGTTTATCCAATACGAAGAGTATTCAAAAGTGTACACACTCGCATTACCAATCAGCGATATTGATAAGTTGGTATCATAATAAAATTAAAACCTAACGGAGTATTCAAGAATGAGTCTTCCATAATAACATTAATAACAAATAAAAAATATGAAAAAACCTTGCGTAACAATAATGATTATCATCATACGTATTCCCAAAACCCAGACTTTTCCGCATATTTTGTATAATTTTAGAGGTAATTTTACAATTTTTATCATCATTTATTCTCATACTGAAATTGGACCCTTCCCGAAATACAGTCCAGCGTACGTGCCTGTATTCTGCCATCTCTGGCAAGTCACTTCCTGCAAATTATGAAGCTTCAATAAACCAAACTAGTGCTCAGTTAAACGTTTCATCTTGACTTAGGAGTTATCATATGCTCAAAGCGTTCATCCATTGATGCTTTCTCTCTTTCCTCTTGTTCTTCCATCATATATTCTTTAATATACTTTAGGATCATTATTTTTTCTCTCAAACAACGTCTCGACCTGTTTCTATTTTCTTTTTCAAATCTACATTTAACATTGGTTCTTCTTACTGACCCTAACATTTCGTCATTGATTTGCCATTCGATCCAACCAATTTTCTCAATTCTTCTCCAGTTATACATTTTGCAATCCCGTAAATGTTTTATCTCGTACAGTATATCGGTATACGAAACGTTCGATGAGCCTTTCTCTTAGTCGTCTACAAAATACGCTTTTCATCTTAAAGAATTATTTTGTTATCCATATTATTGCTTTATTTCCCGTGTGCACTAGTCTTCACTATCAATACTATCTAGCTACTCAAACTCAACTCTATCATATATTTTATTTCTTCACTTTTAACTTGTGTCTTTGCTGCAGCTGCCTCTTCTTTTCAATCACCACTATATTATTCGTCTTTTACCTCAAATTTTCTACTTTTGTAATTTATTTATTAGATGTTCTACATGGATATAACTTCATGCTGCTTTCTCAGTGCTGTGCCGTGGGAGGAGACGAGCGGGTGACGGCCCCTGGCGCCAAAATAAGGGGCGAAAAATTCGGGAGGAAAAAGTATTATATATCAATTATCCATCAAGTAGACTTAGTTTCTTTATTATTTGTTCTTTATGTGTTTTTACTTACATCTTAAGCTCGGAAGAGCCGAAGCAAATAAACCCATAAACTAGAATGTTATACTTGATCAATGCAGGGGTGTATATCTACTTTTGTGCCACCCTGTATAATGGAAGGAAAACATAATAAAAACTGCTCAAAAATCAAGGAAAAGCATGGTTTATTTTTAAAAATTTTCTTACGCTTCACGCCAATCATGGTAGCACTTCGCGCTTGGTCTGTCGACCTCACTCATACAGTGACTCACATTAATATTCGGACACCATAGATATTACACATAATTTGCTTGCTGTACATGGAAAAAATAATAAATGGGAAACCAACGGAAAACAAGCATAAAGGCAATGGTTTGATCTAACAAATATGCTATCAGTTAATTAAATTATG
Organism: Thermobia domestica; assembly: GCF_964235325.1. Classification (NCBI taxonomy): domain Eukaryota; kingdom Metazoa; phylum Arthropoda; class Insecta; order Zygentoma; family Lepismatidae; genus Thermobia; species Thermobia domestica. The sequence goes on along the minus strand of NC_137458.1, from coordinate 130,447,907 downwards.
CAAATTAAGTCTACTTTATGAGCGCGCAATTACAATATATCGTATTTTGGACGCCACTTTAATATTCGGACAGTTGTTTTGACGTTTGTTTATCATAGTAAGCGAAACAGCGGAAGAGTTCCAGTTGCAGTTTAAGTTGTCCCGAGACAGGACATGTGTACCTGCTTCGTTTATGAGTGATTAGTGTGACCAAGAGAAAGCATAAAAGGAAAATGGGGCGGAAGGGACCAAATACAACGTTTAAGCAACGGCATTTAGTAATTTTTCACTATGCGAAAGGTCTATCGTACAGGGAAATTGCAGATCTACTCATATTTGCAAAAGCACCGTTTTGACATTGTGCAAAGACTTAATAGAGAGGATTAGATCGAGTCAGAGCCTCGAAAGGGCCGACCTGTGAAACTGAATGATGGAGAGAAACGCAAATTGATTCAGAAAGTGAAAACAAATTCCAGAATAAGTGCGCCGAAATGAACAGTAGAGCTGTATGAAGACACAGGGAAGACAGCGCATCCTGAAACTGTGCGGCGAACGTTGTGAATTGAAGAGTTTAATGGGAAAATAGCTAGAAAAAAAGACTTTTATTAGTAAAATTAACAAAGATAAAAGAGTTAAGTTCGCTAAAGTTCATATTGAGAAGCCCGCAACTTGATGGAATGGCGTGTTATTCATGGACGAATCAAAATTCAATCTCCATGCGTCCGATGCCAAGGTAATTGTGTGGCAGAAGCCAAATACAGAGTTAGATATTGCAAATTTTCAACCTACCGTAAAGCATGGAGGAGGAAGTGTGATGGTATGGGGGTATATTTTTGCATCGGGAGAGGCAGAACTCGTGTTTGTTTAAGGGATTATGACAAAGGAGGTTTATTTGAATATTCTCTGGCAAAATCTCCACCAAAGTGTTGAAAAATTAGGAATTATGGGGATGTTTAAATTTTACCAGGATAATGACCCGAAGCATGAAGCGCATGTGGTGCGCGAATGATTGCTGTATAATTGTCCGAAAGTGTTTGAAACACTACCACAGAGTCTCGACCTTAACCCTAGAGAGTATATTTGGGATGAGCTACAGCATAAGGTCAAACGGGTACAAGTAACATCACGAGACGATTGGAAAAGGGCTCTCCGCGCAGCATGGGATGACATATCGCCCCATTCTACCAACAAACTTGTTGGAAGCATGTCCAACCGTTTACAGGAAGTCATGAAACGTCGTGGGTTTCCCACTAAGTACTAGTGAAGCGTTTGTGAGCAAGAAACAACACACACAAAACATATATGTAGTAGGTGTCCGAATATTAAAGTGACGTTGCAAATACACAGTGTCATCAGTTTCTGTAAGTTCTTTCTGCTTCTTTCGTTCAAGACACCGTATTTGTACTTCGTTTCTTTCTGTAAATATATGAATCTCTAAATACCTATTTTTTTCAGTCACACGGTTCTAATTTATTTCATAAACCTTCCTACTTTTAAGAAAATGCAAGTGTCCGAATATTAATGTGAGTCACTGTATGTACGGGGGTGCCATCGTATACTCTCACCCCGAACGCTGATCTTCCACGGCACGGAACTGTGCTTTCTTTTAAAAACTCTATAAATAACGACTAAAATGTTTCTGTATTATTTTAATAGTACTCATGACTTAATTTCAGTTTTTATATGGCATTGAACGGAGTTAGACTTTAGTGCCTATGTTTCAAATTATAATTGCCTGTCTATGTAGTAATAAGCAATCTCAGCATAAACAACTTTATTTTATATTTCTTTTCTTTTTCTTTCTTTCTTTTTCTTTTTTCTTTTTCTTTTCTTTTTTTTCTTTTTTTTTTTTGGAAATACATTATATAAGAGACACAGCAGAAGTGAATTATAATTATATTTACACAAGGGAATGCTCTTCTTTACGTTTAAAAGGAAACGGAAAAAGAAGAAAATTTCTTGCCACTACAAATTAATAAATAATAATAAAAAAAAGATCATTTTGCCCAATCTTTCCTCCGCGAATTTTCAGTACTTCATCCTAGAAATTATTTCCTTATGGCTAAATAAATAGCTTTCTTGCAGTTTATTCGATAGTCCTGGGTTCGACTTCAGATGGGATTTGCGTGGGAGATCCGGGTTCGATTCCCGGAGGGAGCTCATGTGGTTCGGGTTCCAAGTTAATCAGTTAGTCCCGTCTCAGATAACCTCGCTGCTGAAAGGGACGTTAAACTTAAAATCAATTCAATCATTCAGATGGTATTTCATGCGATTTCGATATAACGTTAAGCTGTAGTTCTTAACTTCAATAACTTCCTTGCTGAAAACGCTGTTTAATTCCAAATAATACTCCAAACAAATAAGCTTTAATGCAAAGTATGAGTGATACCTACCACAGGCGGTACGTTTAACGTAGTCACTTCATCAGTCAATGACCCATTGGATCCCTCGGCGTCAAAATACCACCATCTCCTTTGTCTGTAAGTAACAGTCTTGTTTGTATTCCACGTTAGATTCACCTTTTCTTTGAGTTCTCTGAAAAGGAAAAAAAAAAAGTCAAAAGATCAACATTTACACAAAAGAACAATAATGCCTAATCCTATTGTTCAAGTTGTGTTACCAGTATAAGCCTATTCAGTTATCTTTTGTACTCGAATGTCTTATTCGCATGTAGCAAACAGTTTCCTCGATTAAAAAAAAAAAAAAAAGCTAATTTTCTTTTCAAGATGTATTCAATTTGATATAATGAGGTTGCAGTACCGCCTATACTTGTACTAAGCATCGGTATATTAAGATGAACTATTTTATGATAAATAAAAGGAGTATTGAAATAAACGAACAAAGGAATGGACAATATAAAAATTGTTGCTTCATAGTAGCTATTTTACTTGTTTGTGAGTACAAAATTCACTGGCTTTTCTGCCTGTCAAGACGTATAGGCGAGCAGACTGTGACGTGTGATCAGCACATTTCCTTCCGTGGACAATATGTCTCTCTAGACCAGCATTTTTAAAAAGTTCTCTTTTAAGTTTTTCGCATACTAATTGTAATTTGAATCCTCAGTACATTTATTTTTAAAAAAATTAACAGATTTCAGTTTTTTCTTTATTTCTTTCTGGTTTTTTCTTAGTTAATGCTAAGTTTCTTTGCATTTTTTAATCATAAAAAACACATTACAATGTACTAAAGAAATGCAATTCAATAACAGAGAATATTACATTCAGAAAATGAAAAATAATTATTCCGTAAAAGGGGGAGAAACTGTAAAGGTCGTGACTCGACGTTGTCGTATGGTGAAGGGGTGAGGCTAAGGTGACACACTACAATGCTAACAGGTGACATATATATATTTCGTTCTCTGCTTTCACAAGGTAGACCAGCAGTGGCAACACCGCAGCCTCCTCATTTGCTAACAGTATTTAAAACGGAATTCGAGTCGCTGCCTTCAAATGCCATAAACGTTGTCCCATAGCATGGTTTCAATGTCCTAACTTTCCCTCGGCACACCAGTGCTTCCGTTGCGGCTCATTATTTGGAAATGACTGCTCTACACTAGAGTTAAATACCTCTTAATTCGAGTAACTTTCCAATTGCGTTACTAATGCTGATATCATTGAGTTATCTATATATTAAAATGCTACGTTTATATGTTTGTGGTCAAGAAACGTTTATATGTTTGTGGCCAATTATTTTGTCAATGATATCTCGAAAATCACATGCTCTAGGAAGATGTCGTTTTCACTGATCGATTGCAAATTTTGAGTAGATTATTCAGTTCTAATTGATCGTTATTTCTTCATTACATTTTTTAGGAATTGGAATTATTGACACTTTTTAAATAATCCTACGAGTTATAATTCCAACACCACACATTTGTATACGGGGTTAGTATATCTCTCCGGCGTTTCTTTCATGGCAAATGATAATGAAAAACGAAGAATAAGCAGTTCTCCAGTCTAAGATGAATATTTATTGTTTGCCGTGTTTTGCCCAATGAACACCATACTATATCACTGATATTATAATTAAGTGTGTGTATATGTATGTATGTATGTATGTATGTATGTATGTATGTGTATGTGTGTGTGTGTGTGTGTGTGTGTGTGTGTGTGTGTGTGTGTAATGTATTTGCTCATTACATACTGCATTCAAGAAGAAAGAAAACACTGATTATAAATGAATTAGAAACTCCAACTGGAAGTAGGCTCAAATCTTGCAAACGGTGCGAGATATTGAAAAAAAAATTGAAAAATCTCCCCTTTATGATACCTCTTGACGATTTTCATCAAGACGTTCTTCGCTTGTGTCTGTAAAGGGACATGTACAGATGTTGTGAGGAATGACAAGGACATTCATGCTCATATCTGAATGATGCGCTGTGTAGAGAGCACAGGTTCAGCTAGTCACTAATAATAATTTTGTGCTTTCTCCAAGAATCAAATCCAGGAGGATAGCCTATATACCAAAATGGCACGTGCACTATTTCAGATACTAAAAAAACATTTTACTCTCGGTTGTTTCTGACTTCTAAAGGACAATAAACATTATTCTTTGAAGCCTTCGGTTATTCTATATCTTATTCGGTTGTGATTTTTTACTCCTATACAATACAAAGAACTAATAATCATGCAACTAGTAAAAAGGGCCAACGCTTGGATAGATTTCTAATTTCGTTTTTTATACTAACTAAGCTGAGTGCAATTAAACTATTCCTAAATATATCAGTCCATGGGGTCACGAGAAAAATCACCTCAAAGTTGGGATACTTGAAGTACCAACCAATATGCGAAGGGTAAAAGCTGACATATTTCCAATTGATCTTTTTATACTACTTTGAGGATCCTAAATCCAATGAGACTATTTCTAAATATAAGCAGCCATTAAATGTCCAGGAAAATAAGATCAAATTTTTAATAGATGTAATTAAATGTTGCAACTTTGAGGTAATTTTTCTTATGACTCCATGGATGCATCCCTGCATTAGATACTTATCACATAGTAAATGTTATTTTTTTTTTCATATTTTGCCCAAGCAGGTGTTTAAACTCTGATCCCCCATTGCGTACGCCACTGACCCTATCGGAATCTGTATTCTTTTATTGTTCGTCGTTGTATTGTGTTAGTTTTATATATTCATTGTTGAAATAAAATTGTGCTTTTAGTTATTATTTGTTCAATTCTGCTACGAGTGTAAGACTAAGTTTCAAGGTTCCCGTAACAACGGTAATATTCAACTTTTATATTATTGCACTAGAAGACACAAAGATGGTCTTACGCAATGTTAACAATTATGAATACTGGAATGATTTATTTACACTTCTTTGACTAAATTTATTTATTTTTTCAGATTTACATAATATGACTACTCGAGTAACCTTGAAATCCTCACTCACGTAACCTTCGCTAATTGGAAACTTCAAAACTCAGTTTTTCCACCGATGGGAATCCACAACCAGTCTTAAGTCATAATAATAATAATTATTAAAATCTTAATTTATTAAATATTACATACCATAGCTATACGCGCACACTACAAACCAAAGCAGTGCTCAACAAGCACACATGCAAATTGAAATATTAAGAGAGGGGCGCATCTACGCCATCTTTGTTCCTTAGCCCACTGATTTATATGATGAATTAGTTGCTCTGTTTTCTTTGAAGTGAAATGGAATTTTTGTGATGTGCATTGACTGATTTCTTCTTTGTCTTTCTTTTTTCAAAATCAATTTGCATTATACAGAGTGTTCCAAGAATAAACCAACACTTCGCATACCTGTTCAGAGCCTCAATAAAGAAAATAGTTTATCTGTGGCTTTGGTCGGAAACGCGTAATTTCGGAGATAGGGGGTAATTAAGGTGATCAGTAAAATGGTCCTAGGATGGCTACCCTGAACAAAAAAAATCTTCAAACTTTGTATATATGTATTTAGGCCCTCAATGCAAGAAAAAAATCTATGATTTTGATTTAAAATGCCTCATTATGGAGATGAGCCAATTAGTCATAGGATAATTACTGAGAAAAGAACCGACAAACAATTCTCACACATGTTCAAGACCTCCATAGACGCATGCTATGCACGAAGTCATGTTTATGCATGACTTCATAGAGAAGTGGCGTTTCATTTAATATATTCTTTTGCAATTGACTATACAATGCTAGAAAATATATTTATATATATATATATATATATATATATATATATATATATATATATATAAACAGTGCATCTGTTTCAGATAGAGTATTACTGCTTCAAATAAACAAGTAAAACTGATTTGTATTAACTGTTCACCATTCAAACATAAGCTCAATTTATCCACTTTACTCGTTACAATAAATATCAACACATCAATACAAAACATTATTATTGCAGAATGGCGCACAATAAACTATACTATTACAGCAGAAGTATCGTTTTCCACACGGGAAGAATAAAGTTTAATTAATACAAAACCGGAATTTTGAATATTACAGAATTTCTCTTTAAAACCGGAATTGTCGAAAATGATGAAACACTTTGTAATGTGCTATCACAGTTTAGATATTATAATTTTTTGGGACTAATACTTTCCGAACATACCGTGTATTGAAAATTTTTAACAGATAATTTTTGATTTATGTAGTAAATCCATTTGCTCTTCATTTAAACCAAAATTGACGCAGGAGCTTCAGAATAACGTAGGAAAAATTATATTTCGGGGAATATTTTTTATTTATATAGTATTACATAGTGAATTTCTGTATATGGGCATTTCAAATGAATGAGTATTGAAATTATACATCTTAATGCGATATAAAAACATAGGTCAGTAATTGGACAGAATTTTCTGAAATTGTCCACCAATCTGATATTCGTTAGAATAATTTATACCCCCTTCGTCTCTCTGAGATGCCCATATTTTTCCAAAATCAGGTTTCATTCAGTTTTTACTATTTTTCATTCGCTTTGTATTTTCCGCCGCCAAAATTCCTTTGCCCTGATTGGGAACTATTTTCTGCCTTAGTATTCTAGCGCGCCTTCATCTCGTTCTGCTTTGGACACAATTGAAGTTAGACCACATCAGTTTCCGTTCTTAGAAAATTGCGATTTTGAACAACAACAACAACAACAACAAAGTATTATCCAGGTAAAATTAGTTTCAGATAAGGAATAAACATTGTGGAGCTTTCGGGAAGTTTTAATCTATTGGAATTTCATCTGAAAACAGTCAAAAAATTTAAAAATGAGCAAGTTAGGATCGCCATGTTTGACTCCAAGGACAGGCCAAAGTGACAGTGATCTGGTTTCCATTTGTAAAAGCGTAAACAAATATCCGGAGATTCTGAAACATTTATATTCCCCCTTCGTTTGCATTTGAATTTGGGTGCGGTAGCCTGTCCATATATATAGTTTGCTTGTGTAGTTTATGTGATCTTTTTTAACATGGCGGTAAGTGTAGTCTCCTTTGTAGTTAAATTAGTTTTCACCATGTCAGTGTAATTTCTAACAGTGACTCCCATTTACCCCTAAATTGATCACAGCTCCCAACGCATCATGGGTTGAATAATTTCATAATGGTTCTTTTCCCCTTAGGAAAGGGACCTTTCTTCGTTAATAGTTTCAATATGTCCCTCCCGGGGCATTGATATAATTTTGTAATTGAAAAAAAAATGGATTAGTTTGATAGAAGGGCTACTTGGCTCTGACCAGCTTTCTTCCCTTCTCAGTTCCTGAGCCGGTTTAGAATGGCGAAATCAATTATTTGTTTGGTTTACATATAGTTAATTTGTGTGCTAATATGGATTAATATGCCTAGTGATATGTGTTAGTATGTGTAACTTTCTTAGTTAGGATGTGTGATATAATATGCATATGTGTAATTTAGTATGCTGTTAGTAGCCGTGATGTGTGTGTGTGCATGTATAATTAATCTATTTAAGGACAGTATATTGTTGCTCATTTATTCATCTCTTGTGGTCCGTTGTACATTAGGGTGGGCCGAAAAAATCGAAAGTTGATGAATCGACTTCCGATAGTGCAGTAAACTTGCCTCATGACCTCAAAACAACGTCTGCGAGATTTCAACGAAATCGGTTAATATCTTGAGGTTCCTCAGAGCTGCCAAAAATTTGAAAATTATTCAAAACAGTTTATTTTTTTAATTTTTTTATTTCATAAAAGTTTTACATTAAACAACTTCCGACAGCAATTAAAATTCACTTTTAATAGTCTTTAGCAACAGTAAAAAGAATCAGATAAATCAATGAATATCTTTAGGTTCCTCAGAACTGCCAAAAAATGACAAAATTTTACCAAAAACCCAATTTTTTTATAAATTTTCAAAATATTGTTTTTGGTACTAATTTTATTTCTTAAAAGTTTTACATTAAACAACTTCCGACAGCATAATGAATTCACTTTTAATAGTCTTTAGCAACAGTAAAAAAATTCAGCTACGTCAATGAATATCTTTAGGTTCCTCAGAGCTGCCCAAAAACCCAAAAAAATCACCGAAACCCACTTATTTGACAATTCAGTTCTTAACGTTCATTGTTCATTAGTTTTTAGTTTGCACTGTAGTCAGATTTGTGATCAAACTCTGGAATTGCCGCCTGACTAGCCAGTTTTGCACGAATGACTCCGTCCCTTCTCTGGGAACCACATATTATTTGGGACGCTTCTGTGACCACCTTCACACAACGCTCAACGGCCTGGGTGTGGCACGAAAAGGCTGAAAATTCCCAGTCCACAACTGTTTCCTTATTTTTTCAATGACTTGATAAAGTCTGTCTCCCCATTCTGCATGACTTGAGGCGAGGTAAATTTGCAGTTCATCCAGTCAATAATATCCACATAATCTGTTCCATCAAAATTGATTTTAGGAACTTCAAACACTCTGATGACATTCTCCTCTTGCTCCCTTGCTTTCAGAATTCTTCTGAGACCCAACTCTCGAATGTGCGCCCTATTGTCGGTCAGCATGGAGAGGATAATGTTTTCCGGATGAGCAAAGAATGCTTTTCGGGAAATGACCTGATCCACTACGTTCTTCAGGTTTATTGGCAAATATCTACTGGTCTGAATGATGTTCCAGAGATTACGGGCTCCGTCTTTGATTGAATGATTGCACTTGATTGTGAACCATCCGGGTACGTAGCACTTCATGACGAACTCTGACAGTGTCTTCAACTGAGGTATTGGATTCTCTGTTGCTATGTATAAACGGAGAATGCGGTTGATTGTCGTAAGCCATCGTGAGTGTGAGAGATCCCTGGAAAACGCCTGGACAAATCGTCACTGCAAACTCAGGATTTCACTGCTTGAGAAATTTCTAGCAAGTACTTTTGCTCAGAGCTAAGGTCATTCAGAATGACGTTAGGTAGCTCGCAATCTATGTCTTCGAAGGTTGTTACTCCCAGGCTCTAACATCCCTCCAGTTGCTGACCAATCTCACCCCCATAGGATCGTGGACCTCTGGTTGCACCATCCAAGTGCTCAAACAAATGCCTCAACGGAAGATTGTTTAGGTGCAGAAGGCATATCAGCCATTGAAGGGGTCTCTTAAGCTTCTCTTTCAGGTAGCGAATGATCCCACCTTTCAAACCTGTGTTGATAGCCGTACCATCACAACCTACAGCGATAAGGTGTTCCTGATCGTCCCCAATATCCGCCATGTAAGCAGTTATGCTTCTGAAAATGCTATCAGCTGAGCCAGATGAGGGTGTAACGTGGCCGACATACTTCGATCCTGGCTCCTCGATAAGAGAAATGTGCTCTTCAGTCATGCTCCTCCGATATGACTTAGACTCTTCTTTTTCAATGTATATAGTTTTGCCTTTCCTTCCGTCAAAGTAAAGATCTTTCACCTTGGTGTCGTTTCCAGCTTGAAGCAAACCTCTCACTTTCATATTCTCTCTTCTAATCTTATTCTTATTACAAGTACTGTTTCACCTGGTTTCACGAGCTTTACATCTTGCAAAACACTTGTGGCAATAGCTGCCGTGGCACGGTCCGAAACTTCGAACCTGTCGCTAGCCAAAGCTGATTTCACCAGATGGAAGCGCATTTGTGATGTCGATGACGATATGTTTTATATTGTGGGACTGTTCGTGCGGGTGATCGTAGCGGTGCTGGCAGAAGAACAGGGTTGGTCGTCAGTTTGCTCGCTTACTGTTAGTGCATCAGACAGATCCTTTGCTTGCATCTCCTCTGAATCTGAATCTGAATCGTCTTCCTGCATGTGCATAGTTTCGCATTCGAAGTCCGGCTAATCAGTAGCTTCCATTCGGAAAGTCCTCTCTTTCCTTATGGAATCACGGTTCCTTCTGTCTTCTCTACGCTGAATCTTTTTAGTTTCATTCCTGTCCACGGAGCCAATCTTCCCTTTACTCGCAGTCCTCTGGTCCTAAAGGAAAGATTGCTCAAGTGGAGGAACCTTTTTCATTTTTTCACAAGTGCAGGTTTTGAAATCCTTGCACTTGCAAGCAGCTATATCAAAAAGTTTTCCCTTAGCTTTCCTGATGAATTCATCCAGTTTAGTGGCATATTGCGGTTTCTCATTATCACGTTTGTAGTTCTTCTTTAGTGCCTGATACTTCACGTGGAAGCCTTTAATCATCTTGATAACTCTGTCGTGACTAACAAATCGGATGGAACACTTTTGGTACAATTCCCCAACTTTTATTGCAACTGTTTCGGCAATATCAGAAAAACTTGGGTAATTTTTATTGCCTGCAGCATTTATAATGTTGAACCTCTCTTCTAAGCAACATCGCAGTACATCGAGGATAGTTGGAAGTTGGCAAGGATTCAAGTCCTTTGGCGGTCCGATTATCGGACACTCCATTTCGCTCCGCAATACTTTGCTTGACTTTGGCATAGAGGTCACGGACTCGTTCTTGTCTATTGGCTTGCAAGAGGCCATTTGGCCGTTAACTTTAATTTCTTACTGTACTAAAATAACAAAACTTTTTACCTCAATTCCTTGGCTTGCGTTCAAAGAAAATGGAACAGATCAACACGTTTTATTTTAATGTTGATTTGATAATGAATATCTAACTGCACTAAAATGAAAACAAAACTTTTAACCTCACATTGAACGCCACGTATTGATTGTTTCTTTACTACGTACAGTGTTGCCAACTGAACAATTGGCAATTTGTCTTTAAAAAATCAAAATTTGTTTTACAGGCATAATTAAACTATTATAAAGATTTTCAAATAAGTAGGATTTTGTTGAAATTTTGTCATTTTTTGGCAATTCTGAGGAACCTAAAGATATTCATTGATATAGCTGTTTTATTTTTTACTGTTGCTAAAGACTATTAAAAGTGAATTTTAATTGCTGTTGGAAGTTGTTTAATGTAAAACATTTATGAAATAAAAACATTTAAAAAATAAACTGTTTTGAATAATTTTCAAATTTTTGGCAGCTCTGAGGAACCTCAAGATATTAACCGATTTCGTTGAAATCTCGCAGACGTTGTTTTGAGGTCATGAGGCAAGTTTACCGCACTATCGGAAGTCGATTCATCAACTTTCGATTTTTTCGGCCCACCCTATTGTACATTGATCCGTAATGTAAACTGATAGTAATTCCTTACCGTTATATCATGGTATACAACTCATAGTTAGCTTTCACTATAGTACAAAGCGAGTTTAGTAGTACAAAGTTTATTTTCATACTGTCATGCCATCTCTCGTTCGATGAAGAACTACTTGCCGCTAGTGTTTTGTGCCCCCGAAACTTAAGAATCTAGTCAACTCAAAAATTACCTTTTTTTCGTGATTATTGAGGCATATATAGCAGTTCTGGTCCATACCAATAAATAAATAAACGAATGGCATTACCAAGTGCTCTGAAAAGCACAATACGTTATATAGTTTAGTAATGAAATAATAAAAAAACTTTCCGTTTGTTCTTAAACCGAAGTTTGCCTACATAACACTGTTCTATCGTCAGATTGCAATTTCAAATTTTCTTTCTTCGTTACGCTCTGTAAACGACCTCATCATTGTTGTTTACAAAATATAATCACATTTAGTTAAGAGTACAGTCAATGATATTAAATTTTCATTACGTATATAGATATGGAGCCGTGAAGTGCAAATATGTAGAGATGTATGTAGGAAGAACTGAGTGTCACTTCATGCGGATTTTCATGATCAGTGTACGATAGTTTATTTAGTGGCTTGTTGATTATAATATATATATAGAATGATACTGTTTCGAACAGTCTTGGGCATACTGACAGAATACGGTGTCTATAAAGAAATTTATGTTATAAATGAGAATAAATATAAACGAATAAGAATGGTGATAATATATAGTATAGTAAGTGTGATTAAATAATAGGACACCTGTAAATATATGAGCCCAGTTGTAATTTTTGCCACAAGGTATTGATTATATATATAAAATGGTGAATGTTTCAAGCACTGACCATTACGTTAGGAATTTGTGTGAGGAAGTGTGTCGTGTGAAAATGATGGATCATGTTTTCACTTCTTGGTTTGGGATTCACTAGTAACCGTACATACTAACTGCTCATATGGTCGGATGACGTGAGTAGTGTTCATGTAGCAAATGATTTTGGATAATTTCCAAGCAATCACAGAACAGAATAACCGTTTTCCCACTTAGTACAGTTTAAATATATGCGTTCAGCCTTACACTTGTAATAGTACTTTGTAACTTTGAATTTGTTTTCACTTCATCTTACTAAACCTAATTCATCCCTGTTACAGAGATGACGAAGTGGATAAGAGTGAATAACATAGTAAATTTATTACAGTCGTTAAATTTATTATACCGTACCAGAGCGTCCAAGATCCCAATGTCCATGAATTTTCACTTCTTTTATTTCTAGTATATAGTGTTTGAAATCAGTTGACGCCTCAAGATTAGCGCCCTTGCGGACTGGTAGCGACAAGTAAGAATTTGGCAAACAACTTACTAGTACAAAATTTATTTTATTTAAATTTTTTATTTTGGCAAATCCCAGTTAGAATTTTCTCTATTTTATCGACTTCCCTCTAGTTTTCCATACTTTACTTAGAACTCTTCTGTTTCTGAAGGGTCAGATACTTTTTTTTATTAGAGATTCTAAATTAAGAGACTACACCAACCTTCCGGCTGGACCGGCCGTAATCTGAGCGAATTGGTACTCGAAACTGTTAATTGTCAATTATTCCACAGGGCTTATTCCTTGTGAGATGGTTGCCTATTAGGCACGGGCTCGTACTTAGGCGCTGAGAGACCCCTTTGGGCCACGTATTTAGTAGGCCGCCCATTTTCGTATATATATATATATATATATATATATATATATATATATATATATATATATATATTTGTGTGTGTGTGTGTGTGTGTGTGTGTGTGTGTGTGGCTCTGGAGTTGATGATTGTCAGATAAAAAATTCGATCACTTATCTTTGTAGTTTTAGTGTCCTAGCTTAATTTTCCTTTGGCGCCCCTGTTTTCTCTTCTCTAGCTATCCTTCTATTTTCTCTTCTCTAAGGATTTTTAAAAAAATTTCCAACCTCCCCCAAGTTTTAACTTGACAAATTTTTGTCATTTAATATACATTATTTGAACCTGAATTTCCGATTAGATGTGAGACACAATTCGTGTAGGTATTTATCTATGTCAAATATCGAGGGACTGTTTCCACCGCAATTTGACCAGCCTCAATGGCGAGAGGTAGTCCCGTATGCAATCCAACTTTGTTTTCGTCTCTTTTATCATTATCCATTTGAAATTCTTCGTTGTACTATTCGTTATTTCCATTTTTGTTTCCATTGATCACCATAGAGATGAATGCTGTGTAGATGTTTGCGCCCATAATATTTATTAACATTTTGAGATTTCATTATCTCGATAGTAAATTATAAAAATATATTTATAATTCTTGTGTTTACGTGCCTGCCTTGCACTTTAAATGTTCACTCTTTTTAAATTGTTTGAGAATATAAATTTTAATCATTATGCGCGGTTAATTAGTTGTTATATAGTCGAATGTTTTCTTGTGTGAAGTGTTGCAACCTTAGAATTTTATTAATCGGGGTCAGTGACTTGAAGTTTTAAATGATTATTGAATTTATGTATGTTGAAATATAAATACGTGTCGAATATAAATGTGATATTGAAGTAAAATGTATAACGTTGAATTACGTAGAATTACGTGAATGTGTTTAGGGTCTTGGTACCTACCCCGAACGGTTGTTCGTTGCCATAGTTTCGGAAAATTCGACGAATATAAAATGTGAATTTAAAGTATACCGCCTGCTGTTGTTAACTAATATATGTAAATATTAACATTAGCTGTTTTATACTAACTGCATGTGGCATGAAATTAAGGCAGGTCGTCGTAACCTTAAATTATCATTAAAGTTTGCTCTCAAGCCCATAAACCCGAAACCTTCCTGTACAGTTATATCTCAATGTTATTCATCATATACCAATCTTCGAAGCAGAACAGTTTCCCGCTTCAGTCATTATGGTCTTGATACAAAAGCAAAATCTCTTTGAACCTAAAATTCTCCTTTTCTTAAAAAATTCTCCTTTTTCCTCTACAATGTGCTAATATAACTACAAATGTGTGCACGTAATGCACCTAATATAAATATAAATGTGTGATACAATGTGATAGTGATTTAAAAGGCTAGTAAATGGACGAGATAATAAAGGGAATGACAAAATGAGTGACGTAGTAACTGTGAAATTAATGACAAAACTTTGTGTACTTAATCCCGGAAATTGGAAAAAGATGCATATACAAATAAGTTCACAAACGGAATATGTGTTACTCACAATCTAGTGATATTATTTCATGTATGCATGTCTAAAAGTGAAATTAAGTACATTGGATACAAAAAGTCTGCCTTTCGGATACGTGACATAAAAGGTCATCTGAAAGTACGAGGAAGGAACTCGTTTAATCAACCTCTTATGTTTTTTTCTTTCCCTTCATATGAGATATGGACTCGTTTAACCATCATTTTAAGTTTTTTTTTCTTTCATGTGAGATATAATAGAATGTAACTAGATTTTCAAATTTACGTTTTATTTTTTTTAAATTAAACTATTTTTGTGTGTGTTTCTCTTTCTTGCATTTTTCTGTTAATATCAAATCTACCTAGGTATATTGATATAATCCAAGATTTTATGTGTAATGATACATTTATATGTATACTTATTTGCATGTTCTTAACATTTTGTGTTTAATTTCTCAATAGATGTAATAAATGTTAACCAACTGTAGTTAGATGATAGTTTCTTTTAAACTGATTTACCTATATCAATACATTGTCCTGTATGTATGTGTGTGCGTGAATGAATGACAAATTTAGTTTTAAGTAGTAGCATTTAATATTGATTTACTACGATAGTATTTATGTGTGTAATAGTATATTATATGTATTGATGCATGACTGAAGTCATGAAAGATAACTAACCGTAAATTATTCTAAATCAGCTCTGGGAGGAAAGCCAATACAACAAGATAAGCTTTAATAACAGTTTTTCAGGAATCCCTAGAACTTCTATTTATGGAAAATATGTACATCACTTTGATATTTTTTCTTGGCTAATTCGCATGTGTGTTTGATCTTTACTATGGATATTCAGATACTGGATAAAGGTTATTTAACATTTGGAAATAACAGACAAACGGTTAAATTAAAACTTATCATCACCTGGGCTGGGTCAGTGCAACTTCCATTGCCTGGATCCAGGTCAGTGTAGTATGAGAGAACATGTGTCTCTTCAGGATCACTTCCGAATTGATCCTCAAGTAATAAAATTCGGCTATATATATCACCTTTTCAATAACTATTCAAGCTTCTTTACTACATTTCCATCATTATCCAGTAATTTCTTCATCTCTCGTTCCTTATTTTCTTCTTTCCTTCTTTTCCTTCTTACCCCCTACTTTCTTCTTGACTTCGTCACTTTTCCTTTTCCTATTTCTAATAAAACTGAAGAGGGGTCGCGAATGAGAGTTGTCGCGAATGAGAGTTGTCGCTATTAGCACGGTCAATAGATTCACTTGATGTTTCTCTTAGGAAGTCCGATACTAATTAACCAAAACGAGATATACGTAGAAAGCAAAAATTCCAAAATTCATTTTTACTAATTTATTTTTCTAAATTATCCGATTGAAGATTAAGTTAAAATTAGCGACATCACTCCCTACTCACGACGACCTATTTCAACTTATCTTATTTTTAATGACAAGTTTGAATAGCGAATCTAAAGAAACGGAAGGAATGCACGGTGGCTTACTGGTAGAGCACTTATCTCTGGTACATGGGGTCCCGGGTTCGGCTCGGCTAAGTAAGTTTGTAGTGGACAACACCGTGTCCGCGGGTTTTCTCGGGATATTCTCGTTTCCTTCCACATTCATCACTTGCCGTAAATTATTCGTCTCCCTTAGTCTAAAGGATATAAAGCGCATAATCCTGGGACGTTAAATTCAAAAATTTCTAAAGAAACGGAAATTTTAATATTATGACAAAATAAAAGCTCCTTTTCCCTCTTTTGAGAATGAAACCATGTATTTCATCATGTATTTTTAATTGAGAATTAATACAACAAACTTCACATCCTTAACTTGTGTATCCTCACATTTGACACTTTCTAAATAAAGGAGTAAATTTGAATATTGGAGAAACTGCCGTTATTTTCCTCCTTAGGAGCGGGATCTTGTAAAAGGCTGAAACATGTATTCCATTGTTTTTAATTAAAAGGTTTTCGATTCTCTTCCACACCATCTTCTTCTATACAAACTAGGAATGGTCTTTTTCGAAAAATTTTTCGTTTTTCCAAAAAAATTTCGTTTTTCCAAACAATTTTCGTTTTTCCAAAAATTTTTCGTTTTTCGGAAATTTTTTCGTTTTTTCGAAAGATTTTTCGATTTTCCAAAAAAAATTTCGTTTTGTCGAAAAAATTGTTTTCCGTTTTTCCGATGATTTTTCGTTTCTCGAAAAGCTTTCGGAATTCGTGGAATGATAATGTGGGAGGAAATGGGAGTACCCCGGGAAAACACACGGACACGATGTTGTCTGCCACGAACTTACTTGACCTGGGATCAAATGCACAAGAGGTAAGCGTTCTAACACAGCTATCGTGCCCCCTTGGATTTGGATTTACTTAAAGGATAGTTTATAATGCCTACTATTGACGAAACTCATCCAATCACGACCAAAATTAGTATGGTTATGGACTGCAATGTATTTAGTACACACGTTAAAAATTATGGTGTTTGGGACTTTGGTTCCAGAGTTAGCTCAGTATAAAGTATAGTTCAGTATAAAATACTATGGTGAACAGACTTTTTGTTTTTGAGTTATTAGCTATCAATGTTAGGTTTGGAATCAGTGAAATCAAGAAATTTCATTAAAGGGCGAAAGATGGAACTCATTCAATTTTTACCAAACTTGGCAAGGTGGTGGATCTTGACGAGCTTAGTAACTATAAAGGTAACCAAGAAAGATCTGTCGCTTTTTCATCCAACACCTTCAAACATTGATATCGAACCTAAGACATACCTTGAAAATCAAAAATAGTCTCCATCAGCATCGACGACCTTCTGGCAACGTTTTGGAAGGCCATGCATTTCATCGTGATAGAACTTGGTGGGCCGTGAAGCGAAGAAGGTATCAAGTGCATTTTGCACCTCTACTAGGAATTTGAACTGGCGTCCTCTAAGCTGATTGTCCAAGGAATGGAACAGGTGATAATCGGACGGTGCAATGTCCGGGAAGTATGGCGGATACAATAGTGTTTTCCATCCAAAGTGTAGGATGGTGTCCCGGGTCATCCTAGCCACGTGGGGCTTAGCGTTGTCCTGTAACAGGAGGACTCCTTTGCGATTCAGAAGTGCATTGAGTTTTTTTCTTGAGCACGGCTCAACTGCTGACAGTACACAGTTGCATTAATGCTCTGACTAGCTGGTAGCAGTATTTTTTTTTTTCAAAATACTGTCCAAAAAATTTGGACTTGAGCTTAGTAAAATCAAGAAATTTCATTAAAACGCGTTAAACTCATCCGATATTGGCCAAAGTTGATATAGTCATAGTCTTTAACGAGTCTGGTACGCGTGCGAGCTCAGCATGAAATATTGTGATGCACAGACCTTTGCACCTTGAGGGTCTCGGTTCTTGAGGGATATAAATTAGAAATAATAATTCACAAAGGTAAACAGTATAAAATTTATATATTACAGAATATTAAAAAGTATCGTAAAAATGGAGCAAAATATACTGCATTCGGTTATATTTGGTTGGATTACATTAAGTTACGTTAGATTATGCCTTTAGGTGCGCAGTTTTACTATACGGATCCATAGTATAAGTAGTAGTAGGAGTAGGAGTAGCAGTAGTAGTAGTAGTAGTAGTAGGAGGAGGAGGAGGAGGAGGAGAAGGGTAGTAGTAGAAGTAATAATAGTAGGAACGGGTTAGAAGCCGCGCAGGGGTTGGTTGGGTTCTGTACTCAACATGAAATGGCAAATTAAAGATTTGTCCAAACTTTTCTGTACATTTTACAATCTATGGATCCGTATAGTAAAACAAGTGTACCTCACCGGGAAATAGTCCATCCGCCTCCACATACAGTGCCGCTTACAACATCAAAAACAACCAACAAATACAATCACTTTCTGAGCTTTTACTATTCCCCTTACCTGACTTTCAATCACTCTTCCTCATAAACTTAAATAAATTCTCTAATTGACCCGGTAAATTTCCAAATAGAAGGATCCTGCATAAACTGGTCGTGATAGTATCAGACAACTCTGTAATAAATTGACTTTTAACAATTGATTTTAACAAAATATGAAACATGAAGTGATTATATGTACTGATACTGATTCTAAAGACTTCTCACTAAGATCCCCCATTCTTTTCTCTTATTTCCTATAACTAACTAAGTCAGTATCAAAAACTATTTGTTTTCAAAAATAGGCAATTTAATAGGCCTACTAATAAAATACTATTGAATGGTTTATTTGTTCTAAAGATGTTTTGTATACGGTAGGACAAAGAACATATAGTCTAACTATAATAATCTCATCAAACGAGAATTCAAATTTTAAATAGGTGGGTCTTCGTTTTCGTATTAGTTTTTACTGCTACTAACCTCAGTAGAAGACTACTACTAAGATGAAATATGTTTTATTTGGTTGTTTGTTGAAGTTCAGCGTCCCTTTTCAGTATCGAGCGAGACTATACAAGACTTGGACCTACATTTTAAAGTGGAATCCGAACCACCATAACACGTTCAATGTTTTCCCACTGGGGACCCTGTGCATCAGAGGAAGACGCGCTAGCCACTAGGCCAGTGGGCAGGGCTTGAAATCTTTTCTTGGAACTATGAAATTATATATTTAAAAGAAACGTTTGTCGCTTCCTAGTTTATATATAATGTCCTCTTCTGGGGGGGGGGGAATTGCCCCGATCGCCCCCTGGATCCGCCCCTGGTTGTGATACATTTTTCCCACTTCCTGTTTTTGTAGAGAAACAAGTGAGTTTCGTTTCACAGTGTAAAACTAAGGTAGACTTCCAACCTATGCGAATTGAATACTCAACTTCAGTACAACAAGTAGCACAACTAAAACTCCTGGTTGGAATAGATTAATAGGTCAAAGATAGAATCTGTGCCTCGGATGCTGAATCCGTATCAGAAAGCCATTAAAAGTTATTATTTATCGTTTTTGTTCTATGACAATAAAGATTGAAAGCATGAATGGTTAATTTGAACCACTTCCGTCTTGAATAGAGGGTTAAGGAAGGAGATGGAATCTATTCTTAGGACGCTAAATCGATTTCAGAAAAACCTCTTCTCGATATCTTTTATAGTTTTTGCTCTATGGATATAAGTATTGGAACCGAAAGTAG
The DNA here is from genome assembly GCF_964235325.1 of Thermobia domestica. Lineage (NCBI taxonomy): Eukaryota > Metazoa > Arthropoda > Insecta > Zygentoma > Lepismatidae > Thermobia > Thermobia domestica. Next base: position 130,428,049 of record NC_137458.1, on the reverse strand, counting down.
TAGTAAATTTCAAGCATTTCCGATTAGAAAAGAGTGAAGCAGGTAAGGACGATATATTCTATTAAAACCCTGAATTGATTCCAGAAAATTGCTTGTCGCTATCTATTACAATTTTTGTTTTATCGCGACAAGTATTAAAACCGGAAATGGTTAATTTGAACACTTTCGGTTCAAATAAAGTGTTAAAGAAAAAGCTGGAATCTATTCTTGGGATGCTGGATTGATTTTTTAAAAAATGCATCTCGATATCTCTCACCGATTTTGCTCGATGGAAATTAGTATTACCTATAAAATCAAAAATAGTACGAGCCTTAACTTCAACCATGTCGTCTCGTAATAAACTTCAACCATGTCTGCCGTTGTAGAGTGTTGCAGATTGTAATGGTATTCCCTCTTCAGACCCTGAATCGATTGTGGGTGAACCACTTGTCGCTATCTATTACCAATTTTGTTCTGTGGCGATAAATGTTGAAACTTGTAATCATTAATTTGAACCACTTCTGGTGTGAATAGAGATCAAGGGAGAAGGTAGAGCCTATTCTTAGAACACTTAGTCGATCGCGAAAAACCGCATCACGATTTCTTCAAGTTTTTGCTTTATAAAAATCAGTATTGAAACCAATATACTAGTAAATTCAGCCACTTTCGGTTTCGATAGTATTGTGGGTTGAGATTATATATAGCTTATATACTCTTGAGACGCTGTATCGATTCGATTGAAAAAAAAAAAACACTTGTGGCTATCTATTACTATTTTTGTTCTATATCGATAAAATTGAAACCGAAAATGGTTATTTTAAACAACTTCCGATCTGAATAGAGGATTAATGGAAAAGATAGACCTATTTCTTGGTAGCTGAATCGATTGCAAAAATCTACATCTCGATATCTCGTAATTCAGTATTAAAACCGGAAATAATAGTAAATATCAACATTTTCCGGTTTTGATTGAATGTTGTGGATAGTTATATGTTGTCTTAAGACGCTAAATAGTTTGCAACAAATCACTTCTCGCTATCTATTACTCTTTTCGTTTTATAGCGATAAAAATTGAAACCAAAAAAGGGTATTTGAACCATTTACGTTTTGAATGGAGGGTTAATGGAAGAAATCGAACCTATTTTAGGGGCACTAAATCGACCGCAAGAAACAACTTCTCAATATCTGTTACTGTTTTTGCTCTGACACCTGTCGACAGACAGACGGACAAAGCCATTCTAAAGACTTCCGACACTTATGCATAGCTTAATCTGCAAGTGGAATAAGGGCGAACATTGAATATATTCTTGGGACACTGAACTGGTTCTGGAAAACCGCGTCTTTCTATATATATTACCGTTTGTGTTGTGTGGTGATCAACAATGTAGCAGAAAGCGATAGATCTTTACCACTTCTGGATTAAATAAAAGTCAAGTGCATTAGATGAATCTATTCGTGTTGCAAACCTATGTTTCTCGCTATTTCTTACCGCTCTTGCTCTGATGCTAGCCGACAGACGAACGGATGGATAGACAGACAGACGAACATAACCGTTCTATAAGACTTCCTATACGTATGCATATTATACTATAGTTTGGAAGTACTAACAAATGAAATGAATTCAGTTTGTTTTACGAAATTATCCGTTTTCCGTTTCTCGGCAGTTTTCGTTTTCCGTTTCTCGAAAAAAAATCGTTTTTCGTTTTCCGTTTTTCGAAAAAAATTTCGTTTTTCGGTTTTGGAAAAAAATTCGTTTTCCGTTTTTCGAAAAAAATTTTCGTTTTTCGTTTTCGAAAAATTCATTTTTCGAAAAAATGTGACCATCCCTAATACAAACTCAGTTCTAGATTCAATATACATGGTAAATTACTTAGTCTTTTAGAAACATATCTCAGTAATAGGACACAACGAGTTTCAGTTTCAGGTTACTTTTCTGACTTTATTCCCGTTAACTTCTAGAGTTCCTCAAGGCAGTGTTGTGGGTCCACTTCTATTTTTATTATACATGGACGATTTGCCCTCTTTGGTCACAAACAGCTCTACCAAAATTCTTCTATTTGCTGATGATTGCAAACTTTACAGACAAGTTAAATCAGAGTACGATGCTCTTGCTCTTCAGCATGATGCTTCTATTCTTCTCAACTGGTGTGTTTTGGAAACTTAATTTAAACATAGAAAAATGTGCTTCTCTTACAATTTCTCTAAAAAAAGGACTCTATAGGAAGAGTCAAACGTCTAGCTGTTGGGGTAACATGACTTATTGAATGAAAACAGATGTAGGTTTGAAATGGACCTCTTCTATATGCACAAAAAATGCACTTGCTGATATATCTTTAAAGAACAAGAAAGGGTTATAAATAGAGATAAGAAAAACAGTAGTTACGATGTTAAGAGATCATTTAACAATATATTATTTTATGTAGCAATATGTTCCCATTATAATTATTATCCTGATTTTGTTATTTGTTTTCTTTTAACTACCTTTTTAGTTTCACAGCTATATAGGACGAAACATATTGTTTATAATGAAGTGTAAATCATCTGTCTATTGTCTCGTCTAGAATTGAATCCGCTACCGTTTCCACCAGAGGAAATATTATTCTAATGTTAGCTGCATAACATCACGAGTAAATGTTTGCATGTCAGTTTCCTCTTAGAGTTAGCATTTATTGCTGGAATTTACGTACAGATACTTACCAAGTTAAAAGTTTGAAAGGACAGTAGTCACTACAGTAGAACGACCGGAGTCACTGCCCCCTCCTTATGTCTAAGGAGATGTGTTCGCCGAGAGTCGAATCCGAGAACAAAAAACTGTCGCTTGGTAGTCCTAGGCGCTCATACGCTGTTATGCTTTGGATTATATTATTATTAAAACATTCTCTGGAATTTTGTCCCAAAGATTTTTCATTTATGTCAGTCAAGCAGTTACATAAATTAATAGCCTAGCTATATTAGTATTATGTAATGTCTAGTTAGTTTAATGTTATTATTATAAGCCATGTGTTTAAAGAAATATCAACATATTTTTCTTGTGTGATTTTAGATGTCACGATCATACAAACGAACGACAAACAGAAGTTCTTGGAATAAAGATATTAAGCTAACCATGAAGCATGGTCTGGCTAACGAGATTGAGAAGAAAGCTTTCCCGACTTCATGTTCTTTGTACAACATTTCGATGAAGAATTAGAGGACTGAAGTCAGGGACTTCGACAACACCAATAACGTAGAAAACATACCAAACTCAAGTTTGAATTCCGAAGGTACAAAACTTGGAGAGAGATAGGCATTGCACATTAAGTAGAATCCAGTTACCTCTCTCAACAGGATTATTTCTTCTTTCCAATACCTGATTCAGCGGCACTACAAGCAACTCCAGCGTCAAACGAAATAGAATCCAGCAATGCAGGTGATCTTACTCTGATTTCTTCCTCTTCAATAAAGAATAGCTGACAAATTCATTTGACCTTGTTCCAAAAAAATACTAGCGAACCATTTATTACCTTCAAACTAGTTGAGGATTCGAAATGCTCAAAGCTTCACGTTGTGGGCTAATTTCTGACCCTCAAATGAAATTTTACTGTGATAGAAGAAAATGGCCATTGGCTTCCCTTGAGTTAACTTCTGGTGATTATATTCGCCAGTTTAAAGCAGAGAATCTTGTGTTAAACGTACAGCAGCAACTACAATGTCATCATCAAACTTGAACAAGAACTATTGCAAATTATGTAAGAAATTACCATGACCCTAATAATCAGCAGAAGGTCCCACTGTGTTATTATTCAAGGGTTGGTATAATGAAGAATGCTTTGGTAATACGTAATTTCGAGACCAATGATCTATGTATCACTTGTTAATAATTCATGTTCTTTTGTTGATTTCAATTAGTCGTCTGTGCATACAACTAGGTGCGCTTGAAATAGAACGAATATATCCTTCTTGTTATTTGCAGTTACAATCACTGTTCTATATAACTATATACTAAAGTGTATATATATATATATATTAGATGGATAAAGAACTAAAAGATATGAAGTATATTCAATCGTTGTCATTTAATATAATAGTCCAATTATATGGACTCCAATATGTCTTATGATGGTCATCTTTGCACAAGCTATCCATATTAGTGATTATCAAGGAAAAATAAAAGTAGTTGATGTGTAGACGTGTCGAGACAAATTATTATTTCACATGCAATTCTCACATTTTCACTGATATCTCATAATTAACATCTAGGGTTTAATATACATTAACAAAATCTAGTTACATAATGCATTCACACCTAGATAATAATTTAATTATCTTAATTTACGCATTTCAGGAATTATAGATATTATAAAAGTTTAAAATCTATGAAAATTATACTGAACTCGTATTTGTTATGAAATTAACGAACTTGTCTGTGAAAAGTCAAGGTTGGTCATTAAAATGTAACATGGCAATTAAACAGTGTTGCAAACTTTCCATGTAACTTTTACATCCCCCTAACGAATTGATATAAAATTTGTCTAAGCAGTAAGCAGCGTTATAATTCTTACGGTAAAGTAAAAAATAAGAAGTACAGATAGAACATTTTCGAAATTAAGACCTATCACAATATTAGCGCTCAAATTTCCTATAACTTTTGACTATTGGCTCAGCAGCATATAAACTTTAGAGGGAACAGACTATTGGGGAAAAGAGATGTATGGAATGACCTTAGGAAAGCGGGGTCCTCCCCCGGATGTTTTTTTTTTTAAATCTTCGTACATTGATTTAAAGCATTTTTGACTTAAAGAGCACACAAAAACTTTTAAAAAAATATTTTTACTTTTATTTTTTATTTTGTTTTTTATCTTTAGGAAAATGTGGTACTTAAAACACACACACACACTTTACAGTTTGTTTGTTTATTTGAACAGTAAAATTCAACCTTGTTTTACAATTTTAGTTAAACGACACCAAGTGTGTGTCAAGTATAAAATATAAAATAATAAAAGGTATGTGAAGTGAATACTCAGAAACAATAAAGTTTCGAAAACAGCTTTTAAGCCTATTAGCCTTCAACTCATGTAAATGAGGCTCAACAATATATAGTTAAAAAAGTAATTGAATTTTTTTAAAAGTTAACTTGCTTTGCTGCTCGCTTTCTAAACAAAAACTGTTCGTTACTTTACGTTTACTCCATCTTCACCTTCTTAGGACCAGAAACTGACTGCCTTATTTCAGAATTGGAAACAAACTTTCATACTTTTTTTTTTGGTCATATCCACTTTGTTGAATATTTTGTTTTGTGAACGTAGCAAATTGTTATATGGTTGAGTCTATTTTGGGTCATAGTTAACCTAAGATACTTGAAATATTGGAGTGGACGAAAACCATTTTACAAATATTGGGTGGAACACGTCCCCGGTAGGATTGACGCAAGTGACTTTAACTATAACTACCCGGTATTCATTATTTTGATGTTCAAGAAGTCACATGTACACCACGTGAAGCAGTATGGCTTCTGTAGCGTCATATTTTCTAAATTAATATTGAAACCGGAAGTGCTAGTAGATTTCTATTACTTTCAGTTTAAATAGAGAGATTAGAGTGGAAATGGAGTATATTCTTGGGACACTTAATTGGTTGTAGACCGCTTGTCGCGAATTTTTCCCGGTTTTACTCTATAGCGATCAACTTTAAAAAACAAAACTAATTGATTTCTGCCACTTCCGTTTTTAGTAAAGAGATTAGAAAGAAAATGGAATAGGTTTTTCGGATGCTGAGTTGATTATCGAAAACCGCTTCTCGCAGTCTAGTACGGTTTTTATGCTATGGCGATCAACGTTAAAACCTCAAGTGTTTAATTTCTTCCACTTCCGATTTGAATAGAGCAGGGGGTTTTCAAACTGTGCGGCGCGCCACCCTGGAAAGGCGCCAAAGATTGTAAGGGTTGGCGCGAGGAGTTTTAAAAAATCCTACAAAGGAACATGTTTATAATGTAACACCCATACTTGAGTCTGCACCCTTCTTCTTTAGTATTACATAGTGGACTAGGCCTTTGTATCACCTCTGTTCCACATACGATCAGGGATGACCCTTCCACCTTTGGCTTAAACGTGTATAATGCTTGTTAGATGGCTACTACCTATCTTCTATTTATCTCTGTAGAGTAGCATGTCTTCTTTACACAACTTTATGTCCAATTTGAGAAGTACTTTCCAGATGACACACAACATAACTGGGTCGTGAACCCACTCAACGCAGAGAATCCACCAAATTTCACCATCCGAGAAGTGGAATAGCTCATTGATCTCTCTTCAGACAGCACATTGAAAACCAAGTTTCTCTCTACATCGTTGCCTGAATTTTGGAGTTCAGTGAGGAATGAGTATCCGGAATTATAAAAATGCCTTGCGAGTGCTCCTTCCTTTTGCAACTTACTATCCTTGCGAAACCGAATTTTCAACCATAGCGGTGATCAAATTTAAATATCTATATTTGACCTATAGGTCAAAACTAAATATCCAGAAAAAGATGCGTCTTGTCATTTCAAAATATCTGGCGAGATTTAGTGAATTGTGTGACTCAAAACAAGCTCATACATCCCATGACTTTGCTCAACAATTAAATGTGTCGGTTTTTTTTTATGTAAACTCCCTCTTTGTTCGTATTTTTCAATTTTAACATAAATATCTAACTTACCACAATTCATAATCATCAACACCGGCTAATAACATTAAAAGGTGTAGTCAATGTGTACAATGTAGATCACCTGTGTTAATGAGATATTTCCATTAGTGATTAATAAATAAAACATAGTTTATCATAGTGATAGTCTTTCTTTAAGGTACACATGCCATTTTTGACAGGGGAGACGTGTTCAGACTTTGATGGTTGAGGGGAGCCTCAACTACAAAAAGTTTGAAAACTCCTGGAATAGAGTGTTAAGAGAGAATTGAATAGAATTTGATTAGGTAGAGCACTCTGAGCTCCCCAGATTGATTGAATTAATATTAAGCAACTTTGTGTTTATTTGCATTGTGTGAGAGGTAATTTGGGGATTATTTACTCTTGGTTGCATTGATTGAGGGTTAATTAGAGCTTTATTGAAAATGATAACAAAATGTTTATTTAAAATATGTGTATTTAATAGACTTAATAAACATTTGTGTATGAAGTGTTGTTAGTGTAATGAGGACGCAAGAGTGTATGGTTTAGTGTATGAATTATGAATAACGAATTGGATTAGCACAGAACTTGGTTGTGACACATACCTGTTTTTGGTGATGATGTTCGAGCCAAACACTGAATGTTTGTATTTTAGAGACAGCAGTTAGTTGTACTTTTTAACACGAGTGGTTCGTGTTCTTGTTCGGTACGCCTTTCTAATGGTGGTTTCAGTGGTTAGAATTCGTATGAGGTACTGCACCAGATTGCAACTTGAGATGAGTCCGAACCAAACTGAGATATCCACGTACCCACCTTCAGTGACACGCCTGCTTTGCATACACTCTAGTGCTATGATATTACCTACTGAATTTTTACCGTTCTGGTAGTGATCGAAGCGAGAAACATGAATTACAACTGAAAATAAGAAATATACATGAAAATGATTTTACTCAAGCACAAAATATTACAGATTTTGTACACATACTTACTCCTGTATTTTGTTAATATGATTATTAATGACACCTTTTGAAATTTTGAATTTTAGATTTTTCCTTTTATCATTTTAACATAATGAATTTAAGCCCATGTATTTACTAATAAAAGAATAAAAAAATAAAAAAAGGAATTTTAAAATTTTAACTCAGAAATATATTATATGACGACGTAGCCGGCTTATTGCATGATTAGAGAAATGATTATTTTCACACGTGATTCACTAATTCACACAACATTTTAATTTCAAGATTTCACAAGAAGAAAGGGAGGTTTAGTGGATTCCTTTGGAGGGCAATCTCTTTTTAGATTCTTCTTTCCATTTTCGAATAGTTTTCCGACTTCCTTGAATAACTCCAATTTCCATTGTCCGGCTGGGAGTCGACCATAAAGTTATTTGTGGTACCGCAGATTAACAATTAAAGAAGTAAATTTTTCCCTTGTCTTACTTACGTTATTTCATCGCTAATATGAATAAAATTCTGTAATGGATTTGGTATTTGCTTTAGAACAGCAACATTTACAAGGAACTAATACAACGTGGCATCCCCAATCTTGGACAAATTAAGTTGATTTGAAGGATTTTCATTGACATTTACATTAACACATGTATGTGGTGATATGATATAAATTCCACACTTCACTCATTCATGTTTTAACACAATATCGCAAGAGATGACCAGATAAACGACGGATTTCTCGGCTGAGTCGTTCACATCATTTTCTTCTAATGGCGTCCATTTTGCACAATAGTTCTCGCGGCTTCTCTATCTAGCGTCGGTATACTTGCGCTTACGATGACAAAGAGAAATTTTAATAATATCTATACAAAATGTTCTATACAAAGAATATGTATATCAGAAAGTACTATAAGGATTCACCATTAGGGCAATATATTCAAAGTATTGAAAATAGTAAAAATGTTTTCCGATTGCATCAGATTTTAAGGGACTATTTTGTTATAAAGTCATGACCACATAACATTCTTTTTGTCCGATGCACAAGAAGTTCAAGTCACCATTCACAGTACTGCCAACTCCTTGAAAAAGATCAAACTAAAACACAGTTTGCGTCGACGTACAGTACATGGAGCCTTATTCCAATTCAGCCAAGAAAAACTGGGAAAATTAAAATGGAATGGGAGTGAGGGGGGCGCTACACGCTCACAAATGGCGTGCGACAGGGACGATGATCTTCTTCGAAGATTATCAGAATCCTGGAACCTTCAAATAATCCTCTTCCCAAAAGTTTTATTTCTCCGGTTATTATTCCTCTTCTTACTTCCACTATTACTATTTGATTTATTATAGTTCACTAACATTTTCCACAAACGTAGATGGGCTATTTTATTTTTATGGGCTATATGCTTTAAATGGGCTCTTTTTTTGTATATGTAGATATAAAATTACATTTATCTTTATAATACAATATTTCAATATAAGTTGAATAATATGTTGATTATTTATTATATTTTCATTTTATATATTATATATATATTTAGCTTTCATATTTTACTTATTCATATCAAATAACTAATATATCTCTTACACCACTACACAAATCATAAAATTTCAACTTTCACTCCTCTTTTTTCTTTTGTTTGTAAGTATCTGACTCGTGTGATTACATCTTATACTAAATATCCTTATTATACTAAACATATGAAATTTTAAGAAAAATGACACATAAAATGCAGAAATAACCTTTTTATGAGTATATACTTCCTTATAACTAATTTTCAAAATAACTCTTAATAATGTATGATTTTCATTATTCAAACATTTAAAACATAACATTTAAGCAACAATATATCAACTTACGAGTTAATTTTCAAATATAATGCAATAATATAGTGACATGAGTATACGGAATGAATTCTCTCATTAGTAAATAATTTTTCAAAACAAGTTACATATTAAGAACTTTATTTCACACAATATTGAATAATATACGTTTTTGTCGAGATTTAATAAAATTTATCGGCGCCTTTAAGATTCACAGCTAAATTTTTACATTGCAATAATTCAGCTAGGATTCTCTCTGACCACTCAACAAGGTTTGCCTGGCTAAATTTTGAAGAAACCTACCCACAATAAATTATCTGTTTTACCACCCCGATATGAGGCCGAATTAAAGAATACAAGGTTAAATATTTAAAATAATAAAGAATGGGATTTACCAAAATAGCTTACTCCGAGCGTTAAAGAAAAGTACTACATTACCCGACATATAAGGGGGGGAAACCTCATCTCCATGACTTGGCATATATCTTTGCTAGTTTTTCCATTACTTTGGAAAAGAAACATCAACGGCCATCTGGAAGTCACATAGCTGATCACAGATGCCTCCATATATCATATGAAACTTTTTTTTACATTCCTTGTACTTTCTCATTCAATAACACATAAGGATTTTGTAAATTTACCAACGCAAGTTCCAACACATCAGATGAACACAGATTTTTACAGTACAGAAAATTCAAATACTTGTCAACATCTAACAATTTCTCTAAAATTTTATGTATTCGTTGGTTATTACTTCTTGATTGAACACTTTGAGACAAACATACTGGTGTTGTACTTAATGCATTGCAAAGAACAGTTTCAACACTACTTTCTAAATCTGAATTCTTAAATTCACTTGAAATCATGTCATGGTACTTTTGAGAACTATGTTTTACTGCTAGGTCTAACCAAATTTTACGAGTTTGTTTCGTAGGTTTCCACACCTTAAGTCTATTCACTGAATGCGAGCCAATAGATTTACCAGTTAAAGGATCTAACAATTCGAACACCTTTTCTGAATTTGATGGTTTGTTAACACAAAGATAGGGTCCTTTGAACACATTGAAAAATTTTGAGATTTTCTTGTCTGTTGCGGAACTTAAGTTAGTTTGTTTCAAGAAAACCAGATCGTTCACCTGTATTTTGTGTTTGCTCTCCTGTTGTGAGTTATACCTTTCATTTCGCTTTCGGATCACATCTTTTCTTTTAAAATCTGCCATTACCAATTTATTGTCCCAACTCTCATTATCGTTTTCGTTCGTATCATTCGTAAAAATGCCAAAATGTTCGAAGATAGGTTTTTCAGCCTGAATGTTCAAATGTAAACTGGCTGGACTCGCGCCAAGACTGCTAGATATAGAATAGTTCAGTAACACAACGACTTGTGGTATAAATTTCTCCCAAGAACCATGACCATCCTTACAAAACAGTCTGAACAACCTGTTCGTCTCTCGATGGATTCTCTCCACCGCGTTCGACGCCGGATGGTAGGGCGTTGAATAAAATATCTTAACACCATATTCTTCCATTTTCTGTTTGAAATTTTTAGAGATAAAACAACTACCATTGTCCGCCAATATAGCTGAAGGTATTCCTAAGTGCACAAAGTACAATGATTCCAAACATTTAACGACGCACTTCGTAGTAGCGTTCCGGATCGGATAAAGAACAAGGTAACGAGTAAAAACATCCAAAACTGAGAGTATAAATTTACACTTTGACGGAGATGGCACAAGAGGTCCGATGACGTCAATCGAAATTAATCTCCTGGGGCCTTTCACCTGTATGGTTTCTAAAGGTCTAGCTGGGGGCCGAGTATCAACTTTAGTTCGTTTGCACTCGAGACAATAGTTAATATAGTTCATCACGTCTCGCCGCATCGATTTCCAATAACAGATCTCGCTGATGAAGCTTACGGTTCTTTCGTACCGAAAATGTCCACGGTTGTTATGCATTTCTTCAATTACCAAATTTACTAAAGATGGTGGAATGCAAATTCTCCAACTATTGGGAAAGTGAAAGTTCTTATAAACAATATACCGTTTTCTAGTTTGTAGAATTTCTCTACATTTCTATTTTGCATCTTACTGTAGGGATCGTTTGGTTTCTCTAAAAATTTGATAATTTTACTGTACTCAGGATGCTCCTTTTGTTTTTCGGTCAACTCTCCTGGTGTGCGATTTCTGAAGAAGGATGGCAGTACCTCTAAATTGTTTATGTCCAAAATTTCACTAGGAGGGGCTAAAACTATCCTGGACAAGGCATCACTGGCAACATTTTCACTCCCTGAAATGTGCATTATTTCTAGATTAAATCCCTGTAGTTCGAGACTCCACCGAGCCAAACGAGAGTTCCAATGGCGAATTTTATTCAAAAACACTAACGAGTTATGGTCCGTGTACACTTTCACGTGATGGCCATATAATAAATGTTCCCATTTACGTACGGCTGTGACGATTGCGTACGCCTCTAATTCCGTGATAGTGAAATTTCGCTGTGCACTATTCAAAGTTTTACTGTAAAAACCAAGTATGTGTTTTTCACCGTTAACTTCTTGGAATAATATACTTCCCACTGCTACCAAGGAACTGTCTGTCACTAAACAAAAATCGTGATCTAACAGCGGATGATTTAACAGCACTTCTTCAGCTAACGATTCTTTTAACTTAACAAAACTTTGCTCGCATTCGTCAGTCCAAATCCACCTTTTATTCTTTTTCAGAAGTTCAAACAATGGATTGGCTAAATGAGCGAAATGATATACGAATTTAGAACACCACTCGAACAAACCTAACACTCGCTTAAGTTCTTTTACATTTTTTGGACGAGGCAATGTTCAAATTGTTTCTACGTACGACGGATCCTTTTTCACGCCTTCAGGTGTGACTACGAAACCAAGAAATTGAAAACTCGTATTGCAAAAGGAGGATTTCTTTAAATTTACAGTCATGTTTGCTTCTTCTAATTTTGTAAACAGCAAATTTAAAATTTCTAACTGTTCATCAAAAGAAAATGTTGGTACAGAAATATCATCGATGTACGTAACTAATTTATCAAATAACGCATGACCTAGCACAACCAAAAGACAAGCCATTAATCCTACACCTCCGTTTGCGTATCCAAAAGGGATGGATGTGAATCTATACATTTTACCATTCCAAGAGAATGCTGTGTAATCTCTACAATTTTCAGAAATTGGAACTTGTGTATAACTTCCTACTAAATCAATATTTGATACGTACTTTGCACCCTGGAATTTTAACAACAGATCATCAATTTTATTTACCTTCAATTGTTTTATTTTTACATGCTTGTTCAAAACAGTTAAATCCACCACTACACGCATTTTACTAGTATTTTTCTTTGGCACGCAGAAGATTGGGTGTGAATGGATTGACACACAAGATTCTATTACACCACATTGTAGCCACTCATCGATTTGCGAATCAATATGTTCTTTGAATTTATATGGTAATGTATATTGCCTTTTAACCAAAGGTTGATCAGTGTCTACCTCAATTTCATATTCAAATTTGGTACTACGTCCGGGAATATTTTTAAAAATTTTCCTATGTTTCAACAACAATTTGAACAATTTCTCTTTCTCAAAATCAGACAATTAAGCTTCCCTAACCTTTTCTCGTATTTCTGAAATTGACACAAATTCACTTTCTGTTTTACTATCAAATGTGTTACAGACTGCAACTCTATCTAACGATTTACAATGCGATTTCTCGGTCTCACAGTCAATCTCTGAAATTTGTTGTGAATAGTAATCAAACAAAAATTTATCTTCATTAGCACTTTCTTCATTTATCTTCATTAAAAAATAAAAAAAAGGAATTTTAAAATTTTAACTCAGAAATATATTATATGACGACGTAGCCGGCTTATTGCATGATTAGAGAAATGATTATTTTCACACGTGATTCACTAATTCACACAACATTTTAATTTCAAGATTTCACAAGAAGAAAGGGAGGTTTAGTGGATTCCTTTGGAGGGCAATCTCTTTTTAGATTCTTCTTTCCATTTTCGAATAGTTTTCCGACTTCCTTGAATAACTCCAATTTCCATTGTCCGGCTGGGAGTCGACCATAAAGTTATTTGTGGTACCGCAGATTAACAATTAAAGAAGTAAATTTTTCCCTTGTCTTACTTACGTTATTTCATCGCTAATATGAATAAAATTCTGTAATGGATTTGGTATTTGCTTTAGAACAGCAACATTTACAAGGAACTAATACAACGTGGCATCCCCAATCTTGGACAAATTAAGTTGATTTGAAGGATTTTCATTGACATTTACATTAACACATGTATGTGGTGATATGATATAAATTCCACACTTCACTCATTCATGTTTCAACACAATATCACAAGAGATGACCAGATAAACGACGGATTTCTCGGCTGAGTCGTTCACATCATTTTCTTCTAATGGCGTCCATTTTGCACAATAGTTCTCGCGGCTTCTCTATCTAGCGTCGGTATACTTGCGCTTACGATGACAAAGAGAAATTTTAATAATATCTATACAAAATGTTCTATACAAAGAATATGTATATCAAAAAGTACTATAAGGATTCACCATTAGGGCAATATATTCAAAGTATTGAAAATAGTAAAAATGTTTTCCGATTGCATCAGATTTTAAGGGACTATTTTGTTATAAAGTCATGACCACATAACATTCTTTTTGTCCGATGCACAAGAAGTTCAAGTCACCATTCACAGTACTGCCAACTCCTTGAAAAAGATCAAACTAAAACACAGTTTGCGTCGACGTACAGTACATGGAGCCTTATTCCAATTCAGCCAAGAAAAACTGGGAAAATTAAAATGGAATGGGAGTGAAGGGGGGGGACTACACGCTCACAACTTGTTGAACGATTTTTTGAACAATAACGCTAATGATATTTAATCTTGTCGAATAACTGAATGACTAAGTGAACTCTTGTAGTTTTAATGAATGAATGCATTCATGAAGGATTTTTAGACTGAATGTTGAAGGAATGATTTTTTAAGGAAAGAATGGTTGTCCAAGGAATGATGTTAAAGTAATGATGCCATTGAATAAAGTAAAAGGTTTTTATACAACTCAAACTGCTGACGATTCGGTAATACGATTTTAGCACTCGGGCCGATTTTTATCCACGTGCGTCCCAGATTTGAAAAGATTTTATTTAACCAAATTTTTATAACCTCAATTTAATTATGATGACACGAAACAATGTTACTTTTTTGATGTCCTTATTTTTTTGAAGAAAGTGTGAGTGTTAACAAATTTCTTACACAACATTACAAACTCTTGTTGTTAAACTAGAATGCATATAATTTGAAGTATATACATAGTGTTTTATTTGCACATATCTTTTAACAAATAAACAAGATCAAATTAAGTTTCCTAAAAATCAAGACAATATTACAAATTAAACTAAACAAATTAATAAATTATCTATGGTCTTGATAATATATATTCTTAGAGCGCTAAATTAATTCGAAAATAACGCCTCTCGCTCTCTTCTGGAAACGGGACAATTCACATCCAAAGTAGTTTAGTGTCTAATGGTATGATCATGATAATGAGGGATTTCGAATGAATACGAAGAAAGTTACATAGGTTAAATATTTGGATTTTATTTATTTATGTTCTTTAGAAAGGCTTTCTTTCGTAAAAATGGTTAGATAAGTACCTCCTTCAATTTTATAGATGGTTTACAATAGACGTTATCATAATGCCGTTTACAGCAGTTCTATATCTCAAATGGCTCTAGAGATATAACAAACAATCGTAAAGTTGACAACTCTGCTTAAAATTATGTGATTTCTAAAACTTATTGTAATTACTCTTACCAGAAAGTATTATTGTAATGTTATAGAAGGGTCAATCCTTGCAAAGTGATCGAGAAAAAAGAAAAGTTGTCGCTCGACCTTTTCAAATAATAATAATAATAATAATAATAATAATAATAATAATAATAATAATAATAATAATAATAATAATAATAATAATAATAATATTTTTATAAGTGTTTATCCTATATCAGGGTACTTCGAAACCACAATTAATTATTTTTTTTTACATTCCATGGCTGCGCAGCAGCTGCCACCATTTTGCGTTTTTTTCGATTATAGACGTTTACACTGTGTTGAATATCTCAGCATATATTTGTCCTACCAGAATGAAAATTGCTGGACGTCTCCAACTCTTGCAGAGCTAAAACTTTGATCTCTTAACATTTTTGCCTAAAAACACTTGAAGGGGTTGAAATCAGGGTCTACAATGGCAATATTTTTGCATATTGAATTAAGACATGTTTGGAAAGAAGAAACAACTGATGTAGAGGTCTGAATTTGTGTGTGCATGTTAAGTTATGCATAAGTTAATACACAAAAATTTACAGACCTGTAGCTGCTCCCAAAAGCCTAAAAAAATCGTAAAGTTGGGTGATTCTGCCAATTTGACATGTTTCACTGTCTTATATCTCCAATGGACCTGGATAAAAAAATCTGAAATTTTGGGAATAGTTAGTCCTTTAGTATACCATAACACAATAAAGCGCGTTTTGTGTTTTTAGCAGAAGAGGGGCAAAGTATTAAGGAATGATGTCATACTTTAGGTGGTGTTTTGTTTATAAATTCAACTGGAAATTTGTTGTTGTGAAGTAAAATAAAGTAGGATGAATGGTTAGTCTAGTCAAGGCTCTGAAGCTCATTTCTTTCCTCTAGTTGTAACACTGTCTTATCACACCCACAGCAGCACTGGTGAAGAATGCCGCTATCAGCAGAAGGCGACAAATGTCAAAATAGACACTTGACAAAAAGAAAGTCCGTAAGTACTCGTTCCTCTTGCTGCTTGCTACATCAGTGATGTTTACACGACAAGCAAAGTTCGATGTAAAGGTGTCACCATCCCCGACACTATCGTATACTATCAGCCCACTTGCTTTATAGTGTCTATATATATATATATATATATATATATATATATATATATATAGAGAGAGAGAGAGAGAGAGAGAGAGAGATATGTATGTACACTTTGATTTCATATATTCCAGCCTTTAGGTTTCCCAGTGTTAACCCATAACAATCCAAAATCTACTTTCCATTTTAACATGTTTAGATTTGTTGCAATTATTTTTTTTTAAAAAAAGCTCGGAACCAAATAATTTTATTGAGTAATGGAAAGTATTTGATTGAAATTTTATGTTACTGCACAGTAAGCTCTACTTAAAGTGCCATAGTAATGGGAGATGAACGACACATCGGACGACAAAATGCTTGGGGTCAGTCTTCACCTCCATGGTTCAAATCTGTTCCCATAACCGCGGGGTGTGTGCTATTATGTGGTGCTTGCCTCGTTTGTGTAACAAACTTATGACAGTACACCCAGATTAGCTAGTGTCTAAAAAAATTTGATTTTTGGATGGCCATTTTGGATTAAAGTTTCTTATATTGCCGTGATCTATTCGCAATCATACAACGTACATCTTCATACCAAGCCGAGTGGTCTGCGGCGATAGACCATGGCTTGAAGGCCCCGGGTTGAGT
Organism: Thermobia domestica; assembly: GCF_964235325.1. Classification (NCBI taxonomy): domain Eukaryota; kingdom Metazoa; phylum Arthropoda; class Insecta; order Zygentoma; family Lepismatidae; genus Thermobia; species Thermobia domestica. The sequence continues at coordinate 130,411,097 of NC_137458.1, read as the reverse complement.
CCCGGAAGGGTCATGTGTATGGATTTTAACAGCATTTGTTTTTTCGTATTGTGTCAGGGGGAAATCTTACGGAATAAAATGATTTCAGTCTGAAAAAATTGGGGAGAATATCCTCCCCAGGATACTTTCATGGGAGTAAGGAATTAGTAAAAATATAGTATATTCATTTTATAGCAGGTTTAAAAATATGGTCTGGGTATCCTATTTCTTTTCTGTTAATTATGTTCTCCAATGTTCTAAATTTGATCATTCTCATGATATTTTCTGCTTTCAACGGAGTTCCATGAATATTATACTAAATGTTCTTTAAACTTATTAAGTTCGAGACGTTTTGTATGCCTGTAAGAAACCATTTCTGAAGATAATTCAGGTCCTAATGAATATTATTCACTTGGAAAGGGAAGTACTCCCCTCCTCTCAACATGGAAGCAGAGGGCAATTTCGCACTCTGGTCGGATCAAACATTTCCGCGTAACAAAACGAGGGTCCCCCTGTAAAACCTCTTCACCTGAAGTGTTATTGTTAGTATCATAAATTTGCTGAAAGCAAAAAATTTGAAGGGTTCGTCGATAATATCTTTGCTTTCTTTGCCCGCCTTCCAAACGAAGAGGTGAATTTTACAACATGACTGCTGTATAATAAGCGAGCGATTAGTAAAATGGTAAAGACAAAATTTTAGTTGCAAGATGACATACTTCAATTGCCGTTTTCGGTTCATATAGCAAAAAGAATACCGCCACCACAGAATAAACACAAGTGTAGTCTGTTCTGTTCTCTTCCGCCATCTCAGCCAGAACTTTCAACTACAGTCTGTAGTGAGTGTAGACCTTACCCAGTTTTCAAATTGAATAGATGGTGGTGGTAGTTCGGTTTCTTGATCTTGTAAAAATCTTCCCTGTCTTTGATTTTGTTTGTCATCATTCCAGCCAGAAATAAAAAAATGAGAAATCCTATACAGCAAGGGGAATTGGGGACAAGACATTAAGGATGATATTCCTAGAAGCTCATGTATCACGATTGTTTCATTCAATAGACAGAGAACACTTTTCTATGAAGGCTTTTCAACATGTTTTCTCACAAAGGGGATTTTCCTTTTGCAATCTATATGACCACTGGCAATTTCAATCTTGGTCATTCTTGCCAGCGTTTTCATTTTCGAGACAGGAGACGAAACGAGACATTTGACGAGGCGTCCCGTCTCGCCTCGTGTCTCGTCTCGTTTTCGAGACGGGACAAGTAGTCTGTCTCGTCTCGTGTCTCGTCTAAAAGTGTTCTGTCCCGTATCGTGTCTCGTCTCGTTTACTAGAGGAGACGAGATGAGACACGAGAAATGTCTCGTCTCGTGGCAACACTAATTGAGGTGCTGTTTCCAAATCTAGTAATAGGTCATCAACAACTAGTACATGTTAAAAAAAGTACTGACCATCGAGGTCAAAGGTCAAATATTTAAGCCTTAATAATTTCTAAACAGCGCGTCAAATAAATTTCTGTGACCTATTCAGTTTTGTACCAAGCAGAAAAAAGAGAAGAATGAATAAATTTAAGTGTCTTATTTGCTATTGTACTAACGAGAAAGAAACCAAAGTTATAAAATTCTCAGTTAGTTAAAATGGCAAATCATCTTGTATGCTTTAAACAAACGAAGAGATAAATTTTAGTGACCTATTCGATTTTGTACCAACGAGGAATGCCATTTTAACTAGCTCAGAAATTTATATCATTTTGTACTACTCAAATAAACGAAGGAATAAATTTGTACTAACCAGAAAAGTGAAGAAGGACCATTTTAACTAACTCAGACTTTTATACCATTTTGTACTACTCCAATAAACGAAGGAATGAATTTGAATGGAGTATTCATTTTGTACCAACTAAAAATGACCGAAGGAGGACCATTTTAACTAGCTGAGTATTTTATAACATTTTGTACTATTTAAATAAACATAGGAATAGATTTGTACACCGAGGAAAAGCAAAGAAATACCATTTTAACTAAGTAAGAATTTTCTACCTTTTTATGCCATTCAAATAAAGGAAGGAATAAATTTGGATAGAGGACAGGGTGTGATTGAAAAGTACCGGAACTTTTCCCGCCGCGCAGCTCCCTGGCGTTCGAAAAATGTGAGGGGTGGGGGAAAATGTGCGCGGGACCTTCCTCTTTCTCTGGCCCAGCAGCGGTTGAGAAAGCATCGCTGTCCGCGCGAACGTCGTTTTGGTCGCCGTTCATGTTTTTGAGCGCCGAAAATGGAGTCAAAGAATGACCAACGCTACGCCATCAAGTTGACCGAGGGGTCGTACTCGTAGTACCATGTTTCATCACCACTGATCACACTGTCTAATAACTATTCGGCGGCTTCCACACAATCCAGCACTTCACGACTCATTTTCACTCGCAGTTCTTTTATCTCCTCGGTCAACACCTTGAGGACCAGTTTGGCGCACACCTTCCGCTTGTTCAATTCTTCAGAAACAATTTTTTGCACTGCATAATATGTCAAATTAAGTTTTTCGCTTATCTCCCGGAGGGTTGTCCGACGGTCCAGGTTCAGGTATTCGCGAACTCGGTCGACGTTTTCATCGGTTTTCGACGTCGCGGCCTCCCAGAGCGTGGTTCGTTATCGGCGTCCTCCCGGCCTTCCCTGAAGGCCTTGTGCCACTCAAAGATCCGAGTACGGGACATCACATCTTCCCCAAAGGCTTCCTTGAGCAGGTCCTGGGTCTCGGTGAACGTCTCTTTTAGTTTGACACAAAACTTGATGGCGTAGCGTTGGTCAATCTTTGACTCCATTTTCGGCGCACAAAAAACGTGACCGACGACCAAAACGACGTTCGCGCGGACAGCAATGCTTTCTCAACCGCTGCTCGCAGCGCACTGGGCCAAGTTTCGATTGAAAGAGGAAGGTCCCGCGCACATTTCACCCCACTCCTCACATTTTTCGAACGCCAGGGAGCCGCGCGGCGGGAAAAGTTTCGGTACTTTTCAATCACACCCTGTATTTAGTTTTGTACCAACCACAAAAAAGAAGAATAAATAAAATTTGGGAGGACTATTCTCTTTTGTACCAACTGGAAAAGTGAAGAAGAGCCACTTCAACTATCTCAGAATTTTATATCATTATGTAGTTTATACAAAGGAAAAATCACAATTTTAACTAGCTAAGAATTTATGTACTTTTGTACTACTCAAATGAACAAAAGAACAAATTTGAATGTTCTATTTTTTTTTTTATCAAACCAGAAAAAACTTAAGAATGACCATTTTAGCAAGTTCATAATTTCTGTACTTTTCGTGCTATTCAAATGAAGGAAAGAAATAATTTGTGTCCTCAACTTTTTATACTAACGAGAAAAAATGAAAGTCCAATTTAACTAGCTGAGTATTTTATATCATCTTGTAGTATTTAAATATATGAAGAAATAAATTTGTGTGACCTATTCAATTTTGTACCAACGAGAAATGCTATTTTAACTGCCTCAGAAGTGTATACCTTTTGTACTATTTAAACAAACAAAGGGATAAATTTGAGTAGTCGATTTTGTTGTGTACTACCCTTTAAAAAGGCGAAGAAGAGCTATTTTAACTAGCTGAGTTCTTTATATTATTTTGTACTACTCAAATAAACGATGGAGTATTTAGTTTTGTACCAACGAGAAAAAAGCAAAGAAATACCGCTTTAACAAGTATATTGTACTATTTTGGGGTATTCAAATAAACGAAAGAATAAATTTGAGTGACTTATTTTTTTGTGTCAATCCTAAAAAGAACCATTTTAGCTAACTCTGAATTTTATATCATTTTTAACTACTCAAATAAACGAAAGAACGCATTTGAGTGAGCTATTTTTGTAACAACCAGAGAAAAACAGAAGAAAGATTATCTTAACTAGCTGAGTATTTTATACCATTTTGTGTTATTTAAATAAACAAAGGAATAAATTTGTATGGACCAGAAAAAGCAAAAAGTACAATTTAAATAGCTCCGAATTTTATATAATTTTGAACTAGTCAAATAAACGAAGGAATAGAGTAAAACCGAAGAAGGATCATTTTAATTAGTTGAGTATTTTATACCATTTTGTACTACTCAAATAAACGAAATAATAAAATTGTGCTAACCAGAAAATGCGAAGAAGGCCCATTTTAACTAACTCAGAATTTCTGTACCTTTTCGTACTATTTAAAGTAATCAAGGGATAAATTTAAGTGGCCTGTTTCTGTACTAACCAGAAAAATCAAAAAAGGTTTCCAATAAACGAAAAAACAAATTTGGGTGTCTTATTTACTTTGGTATTAACGACAAAAAAATAAAGTCTTTTTTAACAAGTTCAGAATTTCTATACCATTTTGTAGTATTTCAATAAACGAAAAAAACGAAGAAGGACCATTTTAACTAGTAGAGTATTTTATACCATTTTGTACTACTCAGAAAAACGAAACAATAAAATTGTACTAACTAGAGAAAGCGAATTAGGCCCATTTTAAGTAACTCAGAATTTATGTACCTTTGTAGTAGTCTAATACACGAAAGAAAAATTTGGGTTCTCTACTTTTTATACCAAACAAAGAAAAACCATTTTAACTAGCTGAGTATTTTATACCATTTTGTACTACTCAAATAAACAAAAGAATGAAATTGTACTAACCAGGAAAAGCGAAAAAAGACCATTTTAACTAGTTCAGATTTTATATACGCTTTGTTTAGGTGTTCTACTTTTTGTACCACTGTCATTTTAACTAGCTAACGACAACTAACTAACAAGAACTGCCATTTTAAGTAGCTAAGAATTTCTGTACCTTTTTGTGCTATTCAAACAAAAGAAAAAATTAATGTGGATGGAGTTTTTAGGTTTGTACCAACCAGAAGAAAGTGAGGAATGAATAAACTTTGAGTGGACTATTTACTTTTGTACTAACTGAGAAAAGCGAAGGGCCATTATAGCTTTTGTACTATTGAAATAAACGAAGGAATAAATTTTAGTGGCATATTCAATTTTCTATCAAGCAGAAAAAGTGAAGAAGGTTCATTTTAACTAACTCAGCGTTTCTGGATCATGTTGGAGTATTCAAATATACGAAAGAGTTTGAGTGGACTATTCAATTTTGTACCAACCAGGAAAAACCCATACAAGGTCCATTTTAAATAACTCAGAATTTTATACCATTTTGTACTACTCAAATAAACGAAGGGATACATTTGATTGGCCTATTTAGTTGTGGTGCTAGATTTTGTGCTATTTCATATATTTTTGTCACCCAGAGAAAGGGGCATTTTAAAGTTTTTCAGTGCAAGTTTTGTGCAAGAGGAGAGCCATATTACTGTTTTTGCACTTTTTGTATACCATTCAAAATAAACGAAGGGCCAATTTTTAAATTCGAATGTCTTGTACCAACAGAAAAAAGATATTCCGTTTTAAATAAGTCGCATTGCTAAATAAATTTTTATTGTCTCTATCGTCATGTAAAAGAAATGACTAATGAAATTACACTAAAGCGAAGAAGTAAAAAATGTTAACGCCCGTTTGCCTTCCACACTAGTAAGGTGCCCTATGTTATATAAAAACATATTTGCGCTCAATAGACTGTACCTTACGACTCCCGCTACACTAACAATACAAGTGTTAGGTAACGCATTAGTAACGTTCCTTGTTTATTTTATTTAAAGTGTATTAATATTGAGAAGCTTAAATATCTATAGCAACACAGAGAATAATAGTTTTAAGAGTTGAATAAAACTGTCCATAGCTAGTAATTCAGCACTTTTTGTAGGTGGTGGGCAACAAGGAAATTTGAAACTTTTCTATTCTTTGGTGAGCTGATTTTTTCTTTGATATGATCTCTTCGTTTCGTCTTCCTTCTCCCTTTTCGTCTATCACTAAAGGGACTAAGCATGCTGTTTCTTCTATTTTCCATTATCGACATGATTCGTTGTCCTTCATTAGTTTTCCTTAGTACGTCTTCATCCCTTAGTAACACTGTTATAAAGTATGTTCTACAAAATTAAGTTAAAATTGAATATATGACGTTACGCTCTTCTACTTGAATATTTTTCCTCTGTAACCAATGGCAGCTCATATGGATTAAATCTTATGTTCAAATATTTAGTTAGTGGCGATGAAACTTTGGACTTAATTCGCTAAACGCACGTCCATTAACCATATAACTGTGAACCAGGCAATGACGGTAGAGACAATTAAAATTTATTTAGCAATGCGATTTATTTAAAACGGAATATTTTTCCTGTTGGTACAAGAGATTCGAATTTAAAAATTGGCCCTTCTTCGTTTATTTTGAATGGTATACAAAAAGTGAAAAACTAGTAATTTGGTTCTTCTCTTGTACAAAAATTGGATTGAAAAACTTTAAAATGCCCTTTATCTGCGTGACACAAAAATATACGTAATAGCACAAAATCTAGTATCATAAATAGACCACTCAAATGTATTCCTTCATTTATTTTAGTACAAAATGATAAAAATTTCTGAGCTATTTAAAATGGACCTTCTACGTTTTTCCTGGTTGGTACAAAATTGAATAGTCCACTCAAATTCCTTCGTTTATTTAAATACCCCAAAATTATCCAAAAACGCTGACTTAGTTAAAATGGACCTTCTTCACTTTTTCTGCTTGGTAGAAAATTGAATATGTCACTCAAATTTATTCCTTCGTTTATTTCAATAGTACAGAAGCTATAATGGCCCTTCACTTTTTTCAGTTAGTACAAAACGAAATAGTCCACTCAAATTTTATTCATTCTTCACTTTTTTCTGGTTGGTACAAACCTAAATACTGCATCCACATTTATTTTTCGTTTGTTTGAATGGCACAAAAAGGTATAGAAATTCTGAGCTAGTTAAAATGGCAGTGGTGCAAAAAGTAGAACACCTAAACAAAGCGTATATAAAATGTGATCTAGTTAAAATGTTTTTTTCGCTTTTTCTGGTTAGTACAATCCTATTCTTTCGTTTATTTTAGTACAAAAAGGTATAAAATACTCAGCTAGTAAAAATGGTCCTTCTTTGTTTGGTATAAAAAGTAGAGAAACCAAATTTATTCTTTCGTTTATTGGACTACTACAAAGGTACATAAATTCTGAGTTACTTAAAATGGGCCTAATTCGCTTTCTCTAGTTAGTACAATTTTATTGTTTCGTTTTTCTGAGTAGTACAAAATGGTATAAAATACTCAACTAGTTAAAATGGCCCTTCTTCGTTTTTTTCGTTTATTTAAATACTACAAAACGGTATAGAAATTCTCAGCTAGTTAAAATAGACGTTAATTTTTTTGTCGTTAATACCAAAGTAAATAAGACACCCAAATTTGTCTTTTCGTTTATTGGAAACCTTTCTCATTTTTCTGGTTAGTACAGAAACAGGCCACTTAAATTTATCCCTTGATTACTTTAAATAGTACGAAAAGGTACAGAAATTCTGAGTTAGTTAAAATGGGCCTTCTTCGCATTTTCTGGTTAGCACAATTTTATTATTTCGTTTATTTGAGTAGTACAAAATGGTATAAAATACTCAACTAATTAAAATGATCCTTCTTCGGTTTTACTCTATTCCTTCGTTTATTTGACTAGTTCAAAATTATATAAAATTCGGAGCTATTTAAATTGTACTTTTTGCTTTTTCTGGTCCATACAAATTTATTCCTTTGTTTATTTAAATAACACAAAATGGTATAAAATACTCAGCTAGTTAAGATAATCTTTCTTCTGTTTTTCTCTGGTTGTTACAAAAATAGCTCACTCAAATGCGTTCCTCCGTTTATTTGAGTAGTTAAAAATGATATAAAATTCTGAGTTAAAATGATCGTTTTTAGGGTTGACACAAAAAATAGGTCACTCAAACTTATTCCTTCGTTTGTTTAGCAAAAGAATAAAATTCTGAGCCAGTTAAATATGGCATTTCTCGATGGTTCAAAATTGAATAGGTCACGCAAATTTATTTCTTCGTATATTTAAATACTACAAGATGATATAAAATACTTAGCTAGTTAAAATGGTCCTCCTTCGGTCTTTTTTTAGTTGGTACAAAACTGAATACTTCATTCAAATATATTCCTTCGTTTATTGGAGTAGTACAAAATGGTATAAAAGTCTGAGTTAGTTAAAATGGTCTTTCTTCGCTTTTCTGGTTAGTATAAATTTATTCCTTCGTTGATTTTAGTACAAAATGATATAAAATTCTGAGCTAATTAAAATGGCATTTCTCGTTGGTACAAAATTGAATAAGTTACTCAAATTTATCCCTTCGTTTGTTTATTCGAGTTTAAATATTTGACGTTTGACCTCGATGGTCAGTACTTTTGGGACATGTAATTGTTGATGATCTATTACTGGATTTGTAAACAGCACTTCAATAAGTTGCCCCGTTCAAGAGTTATTCGGGTTTAAATATTTGACCGTTGATCTTGATGGAGAATACTTTTGGAACATGTAGTAGTTGATGACCTGTTGCCAAATGTGGAAACTCCATCTCAATATGTGGCTCCCTTTATGAGTTATTCGAGTTTAAATATTTGACCTTGGACTCGATAGTCACTAATTTTGAGACATGCAGTACTTGATGACATATTACTAAATGTGGAAACTTCGCCTCAATATGTGACTCCGTTTAGTAGTTATTAAGGCTTAAATATTTGACCTTTGATCTCGATGGTTACTACTTTTGGAACATGTAGTACTAGATGAATGCTTGGGTAGTTTTTTCTGCTATGTTATATAGGGGTTAATAGAATGGAACGAATACACATATTCTCTGCTGTAATAAATAGGGGTGTATATGTTCATAGTCTTATGTAATCTGTGTTACGTTAAATAGTGGTTAAAAATAGGCCATACTCTTTTATAAGCTCTGCTATGTTAAAATGCTTGTAGCCTTTGTTATGTACTCTCTGCTGTGTTTACATAGGGGTTGAAAACTATGTTCATTGCCTTAAGAAATTTCTGCTATGTGAAAATAGGGCTCATAAAAGGGAACGAGTAAACCCCTAAAAATGTGTCATAAAAACAGTTTACTATACCTGGTCAAATCTCTGCTACATTAAATACGGTGGGAAAATGTGCTCATAGTCTAATGCATGTAGCCTTTCTTGTGTAATATCTACTATGTTATATAAGGATTGCGATATGCCATAGATGTGTTTATAGTCTTTGCTATGTTACATAGGAGTGCTGTTAAAATATGCGTTCCTAGTCTGTGTTCATTGTCGTAAGTGAATTTTGCTTTTAAAATGAGGGTGTAAAAATAAGCCGAACTCTTTTATTAGCTCTGCTACGTGCTGGTAGTCTTATGTAATTTCTACTATGTTACATAGGGATTGGAAAATGTGTTCATAAAAAAGAACTAATAAACCCCCATTGTTCTCTGCTATGTGTTCATAGTCTTATGTATTCGTTGCTATGTTATATAGGGGTTGGAAAATAAGTCATACTCTTTTGTCAGCTCTGCTATGTTAAAAAAATGCTTATAGCCTTTCTTGTGTAATCTCTGCTATGTTATATAAGGGTTGATAAGAGTGCTCATAAAATGGAACGAAACAACCCTTAAAAAGGGGTCGTAAAAGGAACGAATACATCCCTAAAATGGGATCATAAAAGAGAACGAGTTTTCGGGGTGTTCGATTTTCTATGGTTGGATAGTACGTGTGTCATGGCATATTGTGCGACACTGGACTATCGAGTACTTCGGATCAGACGGGACCTGGATTGTTCTAATGTGGCCTAATATAGGCTCTTATGTCTCAGATCTATCATTTTTACACTACTGCTATGAAGTATCAAGGCTGAATGCCAACATTTTGCAGAAGTTGTATAGCATAATGCATGTGTATGATTATACAGGGTGGCTCAAAAAATCGGTCGCTGTGATCCTGTTGAGTGGACACCACGACCTCCAGAACGGATATCTTTGAAACAATTTAAAGGCGGTCGGGCAAGTTAAGGTTTAGAACATCCAGCATCTGAAACAACGAATTGTACAATGTATAGTCATGATTGTATTCGACATTCTGTTATAAGAACTGGAAACATTGCTGACCTGGAAACTGGAAATCTGACTTTTGAATCATTCTTTATAACTCATCATGTAACTCAATATAATCCTATTTAACTCAATCATGTCCAAACAGTTACACAATTAGTACGTCTATTTATGTGTTAGAGTCTCTGACTTAGAAATTTTATGTGCTAGACTTCCAATTCATGCTATGTGTAACAATGGGTACTCTTATGAAACCACTATGTCCGTCTGCCATTTCCGATTTCAATATTGATCGTGATAGAGCAAAAAACTATGCGATAATGAGAAATGGTTTTCGACAAGATTTCAGACTCTTGATAATAGATTCTGCCTCCCAAGAGTAGATTCAATTGTCCCTCTATTGGAATATAAGAGGCAGCCTAAATCGAGTTCAATCACATAAGGCAAATACAATACACAATTTAGTCATTATAATTCATTAATTAATATGTAATGAATTATGATTTTTAAAAATATGTAATGTAAGTCAAACTGTTCGATATAATTAGAACTCGATTTTTACGCTGAAACAGCGTAGTTTAGATTTTTAATAGAACGCTTTCCTATTATAAGCCAAGAAGTTCCATTCCCCGAATACTACCTGTACACTAGGGGTGCTAGAGCTAGAAGAAAACTTTGTAAAGCATGAATATTGTTTACTCGATGTTTATTCCGTTTGCATCTTCTGTTCTTCTATTAATTGTTCCTTGGTCTTTTTAAATCAAGTTTTCCAGTCAATTTTTCCCCAACACACACAATAAGATTAGCCACGACACAATATTTTAGATTGACTCGTCCCGAAAATGACTTTTGAAAGTCACATCAACATTATAAGAAATACCGGGCGAATTCGTTATCAAATTATATTCCTATGCGACAATAATTTTGGACACGAGTGTGCATGTATATTTCCAGTGATTTCTAAAATATTTCATCAATGTCGACCTGGATATGTCTCATCTTTTGCCGTCAGCAAATCTACTTAAGATTTCTAAATACTTTAGCGGACCGCAGCTCTCCATTTAATCCACGTTGTAAGACATAATAAGAATTATATAAATAAAATGTATCTACTTAGTAGTGTTGCCACGAGACGAGACGAGACGAGACTTCAGGCTGTCTCGTCTCGTGCAAAGCATGTCTCGTCTCGTGTCTCGTCTCGAAAAAATGTGCTCGTCCCGTCTCGTGTCTCGTCTCGAGGGGTTCTGTCCCGTCTTGTCTCGTTTGTCTCGTCTTGTCTCGTAAAAATATAGCAGCATACCATGGGAACGAAAGTAAAATGTAGCAGGCTGCACCATGCTAATCAAGATACAACTAACAAGGGAAGAGAGGGAGATTATATATCGAAGTGGAAGATGATTTATATACCAATCGAATGCACTAATGACGCCTATTACAAAACTGTAATAAAAATTTTCCGAATGCATGTACTGTGCGAGTTATATAAATATACAGGGTGTCCAGAAAATCCATTTCCACCCCTTGAAATCCCAAACGATGAAACAGATGCCAAAACTGGAAAACACGTTTTTCATCATTATAAAAGTACAATGTATCAAAGCAAACATTGTTGTCCCAGGGCCACCCGCAGAGTCCCAGGCGGGATCCAACTCAAAAATTACAAAAGGTAAGGGGGTCAAGTAGTATATCGTTCGAAACTTCTTGGGAAATGAAAGAAGACGAACAAGTCCCAACTCTCTAAAATTACCCTCTGCAAAATGGCGGCCGGTCAAACTGTCAGCAAAAACGTCATTGTAGAGTCTATGGCCACCCTCCAAAGGAAGAAAAAAAAACAAACGGTAAGACAGATGTCAAAAAAGAAAAAGATGTGTGTCATCTTTTCAAAAGTACAATGATTGAAAGTAAAAATGTTTGTCCCAGGGTCCTCCACAAGGTTCCAGACGTGGTCCTACTCAAAATTTTCAAATGGCAAATATGGTCAAATAACGCTGTTGAGAAATAAAAGAACACGGAACAAGTCTCGATCCTCTAAAATTACCCTGTGTAAAATGGCGGCCGATCAAAATGTACATCTTCATTTCGATTTTCTGAGCACGTTCACTTTCCATTTTGCAATCGGCACTTGTTTTCATTCTGAGACATTTGTACGTATTTACTCTTCCTGGTGCAAGGAATTCTTTCGTTTGAATCATTTTATAATTGATAAACCAGATAACGAGCATAAGTACCACTGTTGTGCAGTCATAAACGTAAATAAGTAGAGGTAAGAGTCTTTACTTCTGATGGCTCCAACCTCTACTTATTTATGTTCGTGGAAGTACATTATATGTTAACTAGTCAGTTCTATACTCAAAGATGTCAAATGTTGTCGTTTCTTTTCTTTATGTCTTAATTTGCTTTTATTTTATTATTTTTTTCTTTATTTAGATATTATTGGGCTATTATATAGATATAGCTTATATTATTTAGATATTAAGAGCAGAATTTCACAGTAGGGACATTTCCTTTCTTTCCGTTGAGTACAAGAATTAAAGTGAAAATAAACTAAAACCCGGTTGCAGAAACAACAACTAAAATGCGAGATGTTTGCACAGTATTATCGTAGAGCGTCCATACTTGTTGTATCTGTTTTCATTTAATAACAGCTTTAAACGATGTGCTACTTGACCTCCCTTGCCATTTGAACAATTTGAACATGACCCCGCCTGGAACATTGTGGAGGACCCTGAGACAAATATTTTTACTTCCAATCATTGTACTTTTGAAATGATGACACACATGTTTTCCTGTTTTGACATCTGCCTCACCGTTTCAGGATTTTTTGGGGGGTGGTCATCGACTTTACAATGACGTTTTTGCTGACACTTTGACCGGCCGTCATTTTGCACAAGGTAATTTTAGAGTATTGAGACTTGTTCCGTCTTCTTTCATTTTCCAAGAAGTTTCGAACGATATGCTACTTGACCCCCTTACCTTTTGTAATTTTTGAGTTGGACCCCGCCCAGTACACTGCGGGTGGCCTTGTGACAAGAATTTTTGCTTTGATACGTTGTACTTTTAAAATGATCAAACACATGTTTTCCAGTTTTGGCATCTGTCTTATCGTTTGCGATTTCAAGGGGTGGTAACGGATTATCTGGACACACTATATATCCATATAACTCGCATAGTATATGCATTCGGAAAATTTTTATTACAGTTTTGTAATAGGCGTCATTAGTGCTTCCCATTGGTATATAAACCATCTTCCACTTCGATATATAATCTCCCTCTCTTCCCTTGTAAGTTACAAGTATTACCCAGAACACACAAGACAAGAAATATCACGGTAGCTACACCGTGAAGCCTTCACCTCTGGTGTATGTGGTAGTCGGTTCGATCTCGGTTAGTGCCATGTGAGCTTTGTGGTGGACAAACATTGAATGTGTGTGGGAACCGCGGTGGCTCAGTGGTAGAGCGTTCACCTCTGATGCTTGGGGTCTCGGGTTCGATCCCAGCCCCGCCAAGTAAACTTTGTGGTGGACAAACACCGTGTGCGTGGGTTTTCTCGGGGTTCTCCCGTTTCCTCCCACTTTCTTCATTCCACCATTTCATTCATTACTCATCATCAATGTCTCCTTTACCCTAACCGGCATAACCGTGGGACGTAAAACTCAAATATTTCATTTCATTTTTCGAATGTGTGTGTTTTCACGAAGTTGTCTAGTATCCTACCACTTTCTTCATTCCACTAATTTTCCCATCATCATCCATTCGGCCAAAGTTGCCTAAAGGTCTTAAAAATAAATTCAAATAAGCTCACAAGGCAAGGACAAATAGTTTACAAGATAATATATCTCTGCTGTTAGTTGTCTGAGGCTTCTCGACCCTGGCTTCTTTTTTTACATTCTAAAACATTGAAATTTGTTTCACCAGTTTCAATACACGAATATACACTAAATTGCTCATAGGTACGTCGAAGATGAAGACACTAATGTTAAATAATGTTTACACGACAAGCAAAGTTCGATGTAAAGGTGTCATCATCCCCGACACTATCGTATACTATCAGCCCACTTGCTTTATAGTGTCTGTATATATATACATATATGTATACAGAGAGAGAGAGAGAGAGAGAGATATGGAAAGATACATAGATAAATAGAGAGATAGATATGTGTGTACTTTGATTTCATATATTCCAGCCTTTAGGTTTCACAGTGTTAACCCATAACAATCCAAAAACTACTTTCCATTTTAGCATATTTAGATTTGTTGCAATTATTTTTTTTTAAAAAAAGCTCGGAACCAAATAATTTTATTGAGTAATGGAAAGTATTTGATTGAAATTTTATATGTTACTGCACACTAAGCTCTACTTAAAGTGCCATAGTAATGGGAACTGAACGACACATCGGACGAAAGAATGCTTGGGGCCAGTCTTCACCTCCATGGTTCAAATCTGTTCCCATAACCGCGGGGTGTGTGCTATTATGTGGTGCTTGCCTCGTTTGTGTAACAAACTCATGACAGTTCACCCAGATTAGCTAATGGCTAAAAAAAAAGTTGATTTTTGGGTGGCCATTTTGGATTAAAATTCCTTATATTGTCGGGATCTATTCGCAATCATACAACGTACATCTTCATACCAAGCCGAGCGGTCTGCGGCGATAGACCATCGGCTTGAAGGCCCCGGGTTGAGTCCCGGAAGGGTCATGTGTATGGATTTTAACAACATTTGTTTTTTCGCACTGTGTCAGGGGGGGGAAATCGTACGGGATAAAAGGATTTTAGTCTGAAAAAAATAGAGAGAATATCCTCCCCAGGATACTTTCATGGGAGTAAGGAATTAGTAAAAATATAGGATATACATTTTATAGCAGGTTTAAAAATATGGTTTGGGCATCCTATTTCTTTTGTTAATTATGTTCTTCAATGTTCGAATTTTGATCATTCTCATGATATTTTCTGCTTTCAACGGAGTTCCATGAATATTATATCAAATGTTCTTTACACTTATCAAGTTCGAGAGGTTTTATGCGCCTGTAAGAAACAATTTCTGAAGATAATTCAGGTCCTAATGAATATTATTCACTATGAAAGGGAAGTATTCCTCTCCTCTCAACATGGAAGCAGAGGGCAATTTCGCACTCTCGTCAGATCAAACATTTCCGCGTAACAAAACGAAGTTCCCCCTGTAAAACTTCTTTACCTAAAGTGTTATTATTAGTATCATAAATTTGCTGAAAGCAAACAATTTGAAGGGTTCGTCGATAATATCTTTGCTTCCTTTGTCGTCCGCCCACCTTCCAAACGAAGAGGTGAATTTTACAACATGAGTGCTGTATAATAAGCGAGCGATTGGTAAAATGGTAAAAGTGTGTTTTTGTGTATGTGAGAGAGAGAGAGGGAGAGAAGACAAAATTTTAGATGCAAGATGACATACTTCAATTGCCGTTTTCGGTTCATATAGCAAAAAGAATACCGCCACCAGAGAATAAAGACAAGTGTAGACCTTACCCAGTTTTCAAATTGAATAGATGGTGGTGGTAGTTCGGTTTCTTGACCTTGTAAAAATCTTCTATGTCTTTGATTTTGTTTGTCATCATTCCAGCCAGAAATAAAAAAAAAAAAATGAGAATTCCTCAGTTTACAGCAAGGGGAATTGGGGACAAGACATTAAGGATGATATTCCTGGAAGCTCATGTATCACAATTGTTTCATTCAATAGACAGAGGACACTTTTCTATGAAGGCTTTTCAACATGTTTTCTCACAAAGGTTGATTTTCCTTTTGCAATCTATATGACCACTGGCAATTTCAATCTTGGCCATTCCCGCCAGCGTTTTCATTTTCGAGACGGGACAAGTAGTCTGTCTCGTCTAAGAGAGTCCTGTCCCGTCTCGTGTCCCGTCTCGTTTACGAGACGAGACGAGACACGAGAAATGTCTCGTCTCGTGGCAACACTACTACTTAGATATATAATCATCTTGTTGTAACAAATGATCCATTTTCTTCATCATAGAACACACTTCAAATTCAAATGACCAGGACATTCAGCTTGTCTGTCATATTTAACTTAAAGTTTTATTTTTCTATACTCTCTGAAATGTTTTACTTCACAACCCCACTGGGCACATTTGGCCCACGATCTGACATTTTTGCTCCATATATTAATTTCATCAAAGTTATTAATTTCTTTGGTAACAATACATTAACTAGCTTAGAATGTCCATCAATAATTACTTTGAAAATTGTACTTATTACTAAACACAAGGACACGACTAGTTTAGTCTGAATAATTTCCATGCTGATAACACGCGAAGCTTTATCCTTTGATTCTAAAGGTTGGTTTAAGGAGAGCGATTCTTTTTCGCCTTTTCTTAAACTTATAATGCTATTACTTAGCATGATTTTGTATATATTCTGAAGTTTTTTTTCTTAAAAAGGAAATTTAGAAAGAATGTCAGACAATCTAAGAATGTTATCACATAACCTAATAACTGTTTCTAGAGGTCTTTTTCGCAAAACTATTAGTCTTATAATAGCTACTAATGTATTTTTTAAAGCAAATATTGTCTAGTTGTACGTATATACCATAAAATCATGACAAATTAGAGATACTGTATCAGCATTAGTATTTAGAAATGACTTTCATCCTCCTCCTAGTATTTCTAGTTCATAATAAATTTTATGACTTGTAAAACATATATTACAAGACTTGTTGCGTTGAGAAATACTGTATGTCCTCGATCTTTTCTTACAGGCCAGAAATCTGGGTCTGCATAGCTTGTGACGTTATAACTATAGGTATGGGCACCGATCCTTGGGAGCCGAGGTGCTCAACCCCTTCAAAGTTTGCGTTTGAGTCTCTTCGGATTTTGATTTCTTTGCTTGGATATCTGACAAAAAAGCGCACATGCCTGAATGCCCCGTAAAGTTACACAGAAATCGACACCGCTTACTGTAGTGCATTTATATTTCTAATAGAAAGTTCCCTATGCCAATTACTGTAGTTAATAAATTAACAGTATTTTATAAGAATTATAATTTCATGTTCATTCTTGTATGTTGTTTTGTGTGTTACCAAATAATAATGATAAAAAAAAGATGAAGGACAAGAGATAGTATATGTTTATATCGGTAATATACTTACCTAAATCTGTATGGACCCATTTCCACTAAAATTGGTTTGGATTTGTTTTCAACTACATCGTCTTCATTCGTCCAGTTGAAGAAATAAAAGTCAATATGAACAGGTATAGGAGTCGCTTTCCACATGCTGTAACTAGTACTGTGTTCATTTAGCCTTAAATGCTAGAATAAAAGTAATAAAAAGGAACAAATTAGCAGAAGATATTATATTCATCATACCATTGCTTAAATGTTGTCCAAAATAGAGAGAAAATCATACACTAGTGTCATGAAGTTTATGTTTTAAAACTACTGCAGGAACTTCTCTTCATGATCTTCCAATTAATCTTATTCAATATTATACTTAATCCACTACGATGGGAACGCGAATACAAACTCCCGAGTAAAGTAAACGAAACATCATGCTTTTCCAGTAGAACTCAAACACACGATTGATTCCGCCATGTGACCCCAACCTGAAAGATCAAAACCATTCAGTCACTGAAACAGGCATCAATGAGCTATAGTAACATCAGCACCCTCTATAATGAATCGAAATTAGTCTTAGGGAAAAGTTTATGTACGCGTGAAAAAAGATGAAAATCAAATTTTTTAGTTTAACGTGCCACGATTATGCCCTTTAAGGCTAAGGGAGACGATAATTAAGGCCAGTGAATGATGATGAAAGAATTGGAGAAATGAGAGAGTGGAAGGAAACTGGAGTACCCCAAAAACCCCACGGCTGTCCACCACAAACTTCCCTGCCCGGAGATCGAAACAGGTACCCCACGTACCAGAGATAAGTGCTCTACCCGATGTGTATGTACTCCCATGCGCAAAAAAATTGCGCGTATACTGTAACTCACGATTTTTCGCAATTATTTCATTTTCCATATGTTTATGGGTAAAATTTAGTTATTAGTAAGTGGAGATAATAGAAAGCAATCCATCTAAGGAGATATTTCCAAGAAATATAATAAAATAATAAAAATATAAGCAAAAAACAAAATTATGTTCGGTTTTGTGTATACTGGCAATATTGTTTTCGAGGGAATTTTTGGAGTAGCACAGCACGATTGCAGAGGGAATAACAAGATTCGTAGGAGAAAAACTGAACCAAGGAACTGGAAATTGGAGTAAAATATTGCATTTATTGGCTTAAATCTAGGGAGTAAATTGTCTGCCAAATATAAATTAGCTTCTGTAATCAAGATGTTATACGGAAATATATAAACAAAGAGAAAAACTGTTGTCTTAAGTTTGGAAGTGACATGCTCTATAGCCATGAGCATTTATTTCTTAAGAAAAAGATAGGCAACAAAAGAAAATCTGTGTGGTCAAGTGGGTAGAGTGACGAACTAGTAATTCTTATACTATTTTGACACCAGATCGAATCCCATCCGGTCCTGTTCAATTTTTTTTCTTTACAAAACATTGTAGAAAGTGTATAATTTTTATGTTAATAAAACTGAAACAATACAATTAGGAAATAACTTTTTGTTTCCTCTGATGATGTATTTATTTAGAATTAGTGTACTATTAGTAATACCGATTGCTTTCAGTTTATGGTGTTGTATAGCTTCCTTTATCATCCTCTTTTCTTGAAAAAAAAATTGTCTCCAATAAAGTATGAAAAATATATATAGTCAGAAACAGACATCTTAGTATCAAACGTGATTTATCGTGATGAAATAAACAAGTTTCCCGTTATTAAAAAAGAAAACTATAGAAAATCATTTAATTTGGTCTTAAGGTTTTTATTATGCTATATATATTCTTTATAAGGCTATACTTTATAAGGCAAGATGAGCGATCATACCCTCAAATTTAGCTAGTGAGTGAAAGATGTTCTCGGCACAAATATTTTACAGGTTTAGGTGCATGAAACACCAATACGCCATGGTCTTGACCTTCGTTTATTTCACATTATTATCGGACATATCATAGCAGGTAAAAAGCAGCATCAATCGGCAAGAAGAACTGCAAGTTCTGGTCTTAGTCTGTTTTTGACGCTCCGGACTCGATCGCCTAGCACGCTCGTCTATACCTTGACTCATACGTCTATCATTCAGTGCAGGCACATATCCAGCTTTTCTTTTCGGAGGGGACCCGACACGAATCCTCGTAAGCACGTAATTCTAATGTTTCAAAAATATCAATAATAATAATAATAATAATAATAATAATAATAATAATAATAATAATAATAATGCAACAGTTCTGTATTTCTCTTAAACGTTTCTTACTTGTCATTTATGAACCGGTCAAACTTAATTCTAACTCACACGAAATCAAAAAATATTTTCTAGAGACATGTAAGGAAAACTGTCTGCTACGTATATCACATAACAAAAATAGCAAATGGCAATGAGTGTATCGTTCTAATATAATAATGTTATAAACAGACCGGAAACGAAATTGTAATCCCATGTAAAAGTGTTCCTTAATTCCACCTGGTATCAATGGCATTACGGTATATTCTTACAAGTAACATTTCCCAAGTGTAAAACTCCGATTTTGATAAAATTTGACAGGCAGATACTACACATAAAATAAAACTGTTTTACGGGGGCAAAAGCACTCACCCAAAATTTTGAAAGTTGACGCCCGAAAGACAAAAACAAGTGGACCAAAGTGTACGAAATTGTGCACAGATATGGCAGACGTAAAATGAAGGAATACGTGTTTGGTATTTTCCTGGAGAAAACGGTTAGGTGGGACGCAGACCCCTCCAAACCTTTGATCATGAAATATCAAAAGTGCTAGTAACAATATGTCTGATGTGTGTAAAGGACGAAGAATTCTGATGACACTTTGTGTATGGACAATACGCAAAAACGAAACGAATGTCTGTTTTAGGGAATGATGAAAGTTGACGCACGAAAGGCAAGAAGAAGTGAACCGAAATGAATGAAATTGTGCACAGATATTGTAGACGAAAACTGAGGGAATATGGGTTCCGTATTTTCCTGAAAAAAAGAAAAACGTTTCGGTGGGACACAGACCCCTCGAAAACTTTGATCGTGAAATATCAAAAGTGCTAATAACAGTATGTCAGAAGTGCTTAAAGGACATGAAGAATTGGAACGACACATTGTGTAGAGACAATACGAAAAAAACGGGTTTATTTTCTGCGAAAAATTGGTTTTAGGGGGCAGAATTCCCCACCCAAAATTTTGAAATCGTGCACAGATATTCTAGACGTAAATTGAGGTAATTGTGTTTCGTATTTTCCTGGAAAAAAGCGATTGAGTGGGGCACGGACCTTCTAAGCTGTTGATTAGGAAATATCAAAAGTGCAAATAAGTATGTATACGTCAGAAGTTCCTAAGAGTATGGAGAATTGCAACGAAACTTCGTATAGGGACAATTTGCAAAATAATAAATGAAATGCATTTTAATTTGTATGAAAAAACAGTGTTGGGGCCTAGAGCCCCTCCAAAAAAAGTTAATATTACCGTAAAAGTGCAGGAAGGAGTGAACCGAAGCAAATGAAATTGTATGTAGATATTGTATAGACTGTATGTAAAATAAGGACTTTCGTGTTTTAAAGATGTCCCTATCAATTTTGGCACATCAACAGCAAACAGGAAATTAATCGGCACGTGTTTTTGTTTATGCGGAAAAACATTGTAAGGGTTAAAGTTGCCTCGTGAAATACTACAAAATACGCTATACTGTTTGTGCTTGTTGTTGATCTGCCAAATTTGAAGAAATCTGATGGAGACACTTGTGAAACACGAGAGGCTTTATTTTTCATATCCAATATCTACAGACAATTTCATTCGCTTCGGTCCAATCCTTCCGACACTCAACGCCTCGGTCCACTCAAAAGGTTTTTTTTTTCTCTTTTCAGGAAAATACGAAGCACGTATTTCCTCATCTTACCTCTACAACATTTATGAACAATTTCATTCAGTTTGGTACTTTTTTTCTTGCCTTTCTTGCGTCAAATTTCAAAATTAATGGGGGGGACCTTTTGTCCTCTAAAACCGTTTTTTTAGTCTGGAGGAAAAACCCTACTTTTGGACCAAACCAAAAATTTCAGTATGTCAAATGTTTTTCAGCGGTTTTTACCTTATTTGAGGGTGCTGAATCTGAATCTGCCGGGTGTACAAATGTACACCTTGAGCATTTTGAGCAATTCAAGATGGCGGCCAAGATGGTGGCTGTAAAAGTGATAGGACTAATTTTGTATATTTTATCAAGATGGGTATCAAATTATATGTTTTTTGGGTTGCAGATTTCAATATTTACTTCAAAAATCTTATGACATTGATAGAATAGTGAATAGTGAAATATTAGAACGACTTATGAAAGGCGAACATGTTCTGCGTCACAAACTAGGTATCTGGAATGCTATATGGTCAGACATGTTCATTGACTAGGTATCTGGAATGCTATATGGTCAGACATGTTCATTTATGCGTTATGGCCATGGACCAGGAGGAATAATCGAACTTACACTAAATCCATTAGCAGTGAAGCGATGGGCTTTCAGCCTTCACACCTGCAGTCGTTTAGTAAATGACATTTATGTCATGAGAGATGCTGGACGAGATATGGAAATAACTAAACATAAGGAAGAAATGCCATCTCGAGTGAAAGGAGATGCTACACACCAAATTAATTAAAGGAAAAGCTGTCTCATTGTATAGGTCCTCTGAAGACCGATGATCACCCAAAAATTATTGTGAATATTGTGACAGGGAAAATTTGTTCCCAGAAAGTGAATGTTGATAATGCTGTTGAGATAGGTGAGAAGGCGTTGTGTTCTTACGAAGAAAAACTACCAAGTGGTTTTCACAATCCAATCTCAACAACGGTTCGTAATGTTTCCTGCGGTGACGTCAAAAGAACAGCTAGTATTGGTGTCATTGACACAGAACTCTTGTACACGCGTGCAATGTGTCTCATATCTACAAGAGATATTGATGCTAAAGGATTTCATATGAATTTGCCGCTGTCCCCACATCTTTGTTTGATGAATGTGGGACACCAAGGTTCTGCAAAAGTAAGTCAAAACTGAAACAAATATTACAGGTAGAGAAGTCTATGAGATCGTACAAGCAGGATGATGCTATCATACTTGATGGTTGTGCTGTTTTGTGGGTGATGAACTGGCCATCTAACGGAACTGTTCTTAACTTCATAAAATTGTATCGGTCATATGTGCTTGAAAAATTGAACAAATGCAACGTGTACCTGATATTTGACAAATACAAGGAGTACAGCACCAAAGGAGGAATAAGAAACGTCAGAACAGGATCAACATGTAGCAGGTATCATAAATTGTCTTTCAACACGTCCTTGCCCTCCCAACAAGTTGTGCTGAATGTTACGAAGAATAAGGTACAACTAGTACAGCTGATCTGCAAGTATCTAATGACAGAAGGGTTGCCATCAGATTCCACCAAAAGCCTAATCATCACTGGGCCAGAATATGTTACAACAGAAATAACTGCTGATTGTATCAAGGAACGACCAGATATGAAAAACACTCACGAAGAGGCTGATGTCATAATTATCACACAAGTAGTGATGGTAGCCAATTAGCTGGACAGAAATTGTACAATAAATGTACTTAGTGATGACACGGATGTTCTTCTCCTCCTGATGCACCACTACCACACACAAAAACTTACTTGTAACATTTTTATGGAGGCAACTCAAAGTCAGAGAGAAGTTCTTGACATTGGATTGTCTGTGTCCAAACACCGCGATATTGTTTCAAACTTACTAGCACTTCATTCTCTTTCTGGCTGCGATACAGTTCCTACTCTTAAGGCATTGGAAAGCAAAAGGCAATGAAAGTACTACAAAGTGGGAAGGAGCTTCAAAAGCTTGGAAATAAGACATCACTCCTTGAAGATGTGATTCAGGAGGCAACTGAATTTATAGCTTCTTGCTATGGTAGTAGGATAATTGGCCCTACAATCCCTGATGTCAGAAGAGATGTCTGCCTGAAGAAATTGTCAAAGAAGACTGTCGTACATATGCCGAAATTGAAGAGCTTGTCACCAACTACGGAGGCATTCTCTGAAAATGTGAAAAGAGCTAATTTCCAGGCTTGTATTTGGAAACAAGCAGATAAACCAGACCCACCAGACATGGATCCGACACATTTTGGGTGGTATATTGATGAGCTGAACAAAACATTGGAACCAGTTACTGTACCACCGGGAACTGTGATGGCACCGAAAGACATCTTGAATATGGTGAGTTGCGGCTGATCTTCTGAAAACATGTGTAAAGGGCGTTGTAGCTGTGTAGCAAATCATAATAGCTGCACTGACTTCTGCAATTGTGAAGCCTCTAAACGATGCCAGAATATCTTCACACGTCAAAAACTAGGAATCTAGAAGACGAAAACATGGATACTTCTTCTGACGAAGACTGACAAGTGACTGATCTGTGATGTTTATTATTTTGTTGCGGAGTAACATAGAAACATCGGCATTTTGTATTGTAAATCAACATATTTCGCATTAATGTGGTCAGCAACATAATTCTTGATTAAGAAAACGTCCAGGAAAAAATATAAGAAAATCTTCAAACCTAAGCTTGTGTTGTTTGTTTTCTTTTGCACACAGACAGGAATGGTTTTGTAAATAAATATAGAGAAGCCCAAAATGTGGAAAAACTGTTCTGGAACGCAAACAAGGTGAGTTGCGGTGACGGAGAAAGCATCAACACCCAATCCAAAATTTCAGTGTATCAGATATTGTTCTAAGTATGTACCTAGCTCGAGAGTCGCGAATCTGAATATTCCATATTGATATATTGATTTCTATCAATTTCATAAGATTTTTGAAGTAAATATTGAAATCTGCAACCCAAAAAACATATAATTCGATACCCATGTCGAAACAATACTTCAAAAATATTCTTGTCAATTTTACGGCCGCCATATTGGGTGCCATATTGAATATCGCTTTGTATCGATCGATTTCTATTAATTTCATAACATTTTTGACATTATTATTCGAATCTGCAACGCAAAAAACATAACTTGATACCCATCTTGATAAAATATACAAAAATATTCCTATCAGTTTTACAGCCACCATCTTGGCCGCCATCTTGAATTACTCAAAACGCTCAAGGTGTACATTTGTACACCCGGCAGATTCAGATTCAGCACCCTCAAATTAGGTAAAAGCCACCGAAAAACATTAGACATACTGAAATTTTTAGTTTCGATGGATTTCCTCCAGACTATTTCGCAGGAAATAAAAAAAGCCGAATTTGTTTATTTTTTGCTTATTGTCCTAATACCAAGTTTTGTTCCAATTCTTCATGTAAATTTAAGCACTTCTGACATACTGTTATTAGCACTTTTGATATTTCATGATCAAAGGTTTGGAGGGATGTGTGCCCCACCTAACCGTTTTTTCCAGGAAAATACAAAACACGTATTCCCTAATTTTATGTCCACAATATCTGTTCACAATTTCGTTCACTTTGGTCCACTTGTTTTTGCCTTTCGAGAGTCAACTTTCAAATTTTGGGTGAGGGCTTTTGCCCCCTAAAACCGTTTTTCAGCAAAAAAAAAAATAATAATAATAATAATAATAATAATAATAATAATAATAATAATAATAATAATAATAAAATAAAAAAGCACTTATTTGTTTATTTTATGTATAGTATCTACCTGCCAAATTTTATCAAAATCGGAGTGTTACACTTGGGAAGTGTTACTTGTTAGAATTATAACAACAACGCATTGTCCACAGTTTGGACACTGACTCAAAGTAATCTGACATTAAAAAAAACCTCAAAAGGGAAAAAGTAGGTTTATTAAAAAGTGCTTGAGGTTTGGTAAGGGACAGCTTCCAGGACCTCACGCTGGATACGTCACTGAGTCAATGCATTACATTTGTTTCTTGCAAAGATGATAATTAGATGCGTAATGTGTAAAATTATATCATAGTTTGACTTTTTATAGGTCTTTCCTTAACACATCCATATTATCCGGCGTTCTGCCTGCCTGTTTTATGTCGGATAAGCGAAACTCTACTGTATTTTCAGATAGCATATACACAGGAGCTAGAGGTCTGCACGGGCCGGAATTTTTAGAACGGACCCGTCCCGTCCCCTTTAATTTATAATCTATAGGCATTAGCGGATTAAGGGCGGAGCCAATGGAGCCCAGGGCCCCCAGCTCAGGGGGCTCTTTAAAATCCCTCTGTTTAATACTTACGCTCGCGGTATCGCTAGATTTAAGTCTTTGCATCAGCAGCATTTACCTGTTAATAATGAATGCAATTATTTAATTGTTAATAATGAATTTAACTAAACTAATTATTGTAAACTTGAAGCACATTCAAATATTACAGCATAGTTCTCGGTAGTTCCGTAAGTAATTTCAGAGACCACGGTGTTTCAGTGGTAGAGCGTTCACCTTTGGTGAATGGAGTCCTTGGTTCGATCTATGCTCGCGCCAAGTGAACCTTGTGCTGGACAAACACTGTGTGCGTGGGTTTTCTCGAGGTTCTCCCGTTTTATCCCACTTTTTTCATTCCACCATTTCATTCATTTCTTATCATCACTGTCTCCTTTAGCCTATCCGGCATAAACGTGGGACGTAAAACTTAAAAATTTCATTTCAAATCATTTCAATCAAAAAACAGTTGCAGGAAGTATGGAATTTCGAATAAAACAAACTACTATATACAATTCTGAGTATATATTCTTTTATGAAATTCTCGCGAACCTTATTTCTAAATTGAAGGGTAAGAAGACTAAATTCATTCTCTTATTATTATAGATCCATTTCAATTGAAGAAGTTGGAAATTTTTTTTTAAAAAAAACATACCCTATATTCCAGTGTGCCACAATCGGTATAACGCGCCACACTGGTGTGTCCAGCAAAGTGAACAGTGTGACGCAAACTTTTTCCTAT
The DNA here is from genome assembly GCF_964235325.1 of Thermobia domestica. NCBI lineage: Eukaryota > Metazoa > Arthropoda > Insecta > Zygentoma > Lepismatidae > Thermobia > Thermobia domestica. Next base: position 130,385,092 of record NC_137458.1, on the reverse strand, counting down.
TATTTGCAAGAATATTTGTCGAGTTCCTGTTATTTATTATTATTATTATTATTATTATTAACGATTTTTTCATGGATCAGCTGTCTGTATACGATTAAGCAACCACAAGTATCACATTGAAGGAATGAGTGTAATTATTTACTTTAATAGTAATACAAAAGTCTATTTGCTTGTATATTCTACCGGTAATAACTGCATCCGTCTAGAAAGCTAGGACTAACAACAAAGGGATACCAAGTTGGGACCACACACCGCCCCAAATCGTGGGTGCCACAAGTTCTCTTCTACGCCTTAGAACAATAGCGTTCAGGGAGAGAGAGAAACAACTTAATTCCATTGCAGTTATATGCTTATTAAATGTTAACTTATATTTATAAATTATGTAAGTGATCGTATCGTTTTCTGTTTATTATTATTATTATTATTATTATTATTATTATTATTATTATTATTATTATACATTTCTTAATACGTTGATTGCCATGTGTATGGAATTCCATACGCACGGCTGTCCTGTACAGTAGAGCGTGATTATTTTCCATACGCAAACAATGTAGATATTCCAAGTTTGTTGTGTTCGTTTTATAGGTGTGTATGTAATTAGATACATATGGCGTAGAAATCCAAATTTAATGTCCATGCCACGTATATGCAAAACCATACACAAAGACATTTATGAACAAAGACATTGAGTTTGAGTTTAACATCTCGTTCAGCAACGAAGCTATATGAGACGTCGGCCTACTAATTAACGTGGACTCCGAACCACGTGAGCTCTCGCCGGGAATCGAAGCCGGGTCTTCCACGCCAAAGGCGCGTACGCTAACCACTAAGGAGCTTATGAACAGAGACATTTATGAGCTAAAACAAAGGCGAAAACAAAGATGTGTGATGTGATTTTGAGTTTATCGTCCCTTTCAGCAGCGAGGCTATATAAGACGTGGACCTACTGATTAACGTGAAATCCGAACCACATGAGCTCCCGCCGGACGAAAACAAAGACCTTTGGAATTGACAATTGTTTGGACATTCCAGTCGAACCTACCTAATATTAACAACGTTTCTACGATAATTTCGTAACATTGTATTATTCAGGCCCAAAAGTAAAGTACCCATTGGTCATATTTCCGTTAGAAATAACTTGATCCATATATTAGAATTATAAAGGATATAATTGTATGTGAACTATAAGCAAAAGCGTCTGAGTAATTTCTGAGAAAATTATGGAAAAAGTCACCTCCAAGAATAAATTATCCCTTGTGGATCTTTTCAGGACAAACGAGCTATGCTATATTGTTAGTGTTTTCATAAAACATTTATTTATGAAATACGAACACAATCGCCTGAGTCGTTCTTGAGAAAATCGCAGGGTAAAACTTACTGTCAAAAGTAATATACCATTTCTAGATTTTCCGGATGAGGGAATTATACCATATAGCTAGGTTATTTATGTAACACGTATTTATAAAATATGAACAACAAACATCTCCTGAGTTGTTTTTAGGAAGGTCATCGGGAAAAGCTTACCCCCAAAGGTAAACTCTTCTATCTGTAATTTTGACAGTATATCGAGTAATTTTTAAGCAAATCGTCGGGGAAAATTTCACTGTCAAAGTAAACTATCTCTTTTGGATTTTTCTTTTCGGAACAAGCGAGTTATACCATATTGTAAGATTATTACAGAAAATATTTTTACTGAAATTAGAACAAATTTGTCTCAGTTATTACTGAGACAATTGTCCAAAAAAAATCAACCCTTGAGAAAACCACTTCTGTATGTTATCGGAATAAACTATTAATGCTCTATGTTAGTTTATTAATGAAATATTTCTTTACGAAATATGAACAAAATTGCCTGAGGCGTTAATGGGAAAACCATCGGGGGAAAGCTCACCCTAAGATTAAGCTACTCCTTCGAACGAGTTGTCATATTGTTAGGTAATTAATGATACGTTTATTTATGAAATGTGGTTGAGAAAATTCTGCAAAAAGAACGCATACCATACAGTAAATTACACCATATATATTTTTTCAGAAAAATTATTCATATATGATGGAGATTTGTTAATAAAATATATATTTATCAAAAGTAAATAAAATCGTCACAGCTTTTTTTTATTTGAGAAAATTGAATTATTTTAAATTTTAATCCTTCAGTAAATTACCCTTGCTTTTAGGTGTCGAAGGACATAAAATTCGAAAGATATTATGTTATTAAAACGTTATGTCTAGGATTCGGTGCAGTTACGTTGAACAGTATGGCCTCTATTTGAGTGCGTATAAAAGCGTGACGAACCGAGAGACAAATAGATGAACAAACATCGAAAAATCATTTTTTTCGATATGTAGGAGCCATGTAACTTGAATTTATGGAAATCTGGTATTCGTTTTTTATAACTATCACCACACTTTCTTCTTTCGTCGCTCGAATGTGTAAACGAATAGGCCTACACCGACACGTAATGTGATAATTTGTAATCCCAAAAATTTAATTTGTTATGTTTAATGTGTGGTTACTCTAGAAAAAAAAGCTTATGCATGTTACATCATTTTATTATCAGTTTTTCACGCTACTGTATAATTCGGTACGATTATAGTTAATATTCATGGCATCTTTTGGAAGCATTCGCGTTCCTCACAAAGAGAGCTGTAAAATTTAGTTTTGTTTAAAGAAAGCATTCTTGATTTTTTTTTACACAGACTTGCATTTGTTGCACTTGTGGATATGAAACAAAAGGAGAGAGAGAGAGAGTCAATACTTTAAAAAGAAACACACACACAGAAACACTATTTTTTCTTCATGACAACGAGCTATCGCTGTGACTGTGTTCCTCACGCTGTGTGTAAAGCTGCAGGTTGCTCTTGTTTTGTTTTTTCCTGTTCCTGACTCACAGACACTCGCAGTGAGTTGAAGCTGTGTAAAAACGGAGAGGGAACGGTTAAGCATACCATACCATAAATTACAAACAATCGCTATTAGTAATAAATAGTAAGCTAATTCTGAATAAATACGTCATCAGAAAAACAAAAAGTTATTTCATTATTATATTATTTCGTTTCTTATTAACATAAAAATTATACACTTTCTACAATGTTTTGTAAAGAAAAAAATTGAACAGGGCCGGATGGGATTCGATCTGGTGTCAAAATAGTATAAGAATTATTAGTCCGTCACTCTACCCACTTGACCACACAGATTTTCTTTTGTTGCCTATCTTTTTCTTAAGAAATAAATGCTCATGGCTATAGAGCATGTCACTTCCAAACTTAAGACAACAGTTTTTCTCTTTGTTTATATATTTCCGTATAACATCTTGATTACAGAAGCTAATTTATATTTGGCAGACAATTTACTCCCTAGATTTAAGCCAATAAATGCAATATTTTACTCCAATTTCCAGTTCCTTGGTTCAGTTTTTCTCTTACGAATCTTGTTATTCCCTCTGCAATCGTGCTGTGCTACTCCAAAAATTCCCTCGAAAACAATATTGCCAGTATACACAAAACCGAACATAATTTTGTTTTTTGCTTATATTTTTATTATTTTATTATATTTTTTGGAAATATCTCCTTAGATGGATTGCTTTCTATTATCTCCACTTACTAATAACTAAATTTTACCCATAAACATATGGAAAATGAAATAATTGCGAAAAATCGTGAGTTACAGTATACGCGCAATTTTTTTTTTTTTTTTTTTTTGCGCATGGGAGTACGTGTGAACAAATAATCTAAGGTATTTTTATTCCATTTCCTCAGATTAAAACAGTCCAACTTTGTGCTCTGTGACGTCATCTCAGTAAAGAGGTGAAGGTGACATGATGTTGATAAAAACCAGTGGTGACAGGCGAGCAAGAACATCGATAGCGTATTTGATTATTTCGTAGGCATACTACTCGTGTGATCCGTGACTTCGCTTTCTTTGCCAACACTTGCTCTTCTACGTCATTCTCTTTCCTTGTTATGTTTCTCTCTGCTCTTCTCAGATAATAAAATTGTGCTTCTACGTCGTATATCGGTCTGTTGGAAACGATTAACTTAAAAATTTTCGAAGCTATACATATCTTCTACCATTTTCCTTCAATCTCTATATATCGTAAACGCCCCTTCGTCTTCATTGTTGCAGCTTGAGTGTTTGTAAGTGGAGCGAAGGAAAGCAAACATGTCATTGTTGCACATGATATTCGTCAAATTTATCGTCGTCTCGTCTCAAAAACGAACAGAGAACTACATTTTTAAATTCTAGACGAGACGAGAAATTTCACAAATCTCATGAGCAACACCAGTTCATGCAAGTCTTAGATCTCAAACACTGGTTTAGTGTTACACATAGGGGTAGGCGTAAAAGTGGATCTGAAAAGGTAGGGGGACGCATGACGTCATACCGTCCCCTTTGCCTATCTTTGGCCATTGTATGTTTTTTTAGGAAGTGGGGTGACGTCATCGATATTTTAGGGAAGTAGAGGGACGATGTCCCCCCGCATTCCCTCACACTTTTACCCCTGGTTACACAGAGCATAATATTATAAAACTATAAATTGATAACGTGATTGTATGAATACAATTGAAGACTACAGGAGAAAAAGGAGGCAAGTCAGTTTTTTAAAATGATTTTATGCAATTGCCCTGTTTTCCACTAACTTACCTACTTCTCCCCTTGTAGGCCAAATCTTTAGCATTAAATTTCTTAGTGACTATCCATCTTCTTAGTATGGGATTTAGTCCATGCAAACTACACCTTTCAGCCTACATTAGTCTGCTTTTAACTCATTTTCGACCATTTTTTGACTTACCTCCTTTTCCCCTGTGATCTTCAATTAAGATCGTTCATCAACGTTTAAAAATAGGTCTACATAAGTAACTACACAATATACTCCAATAACACATATGATTTAAATGTTTTTGTAGATACCTTTGTAACTCTGCAAGATTCTGTTGTAGCTCTCCAAGATTCTGATAACTTCTAGATGAAATTAGCAACAAAAAGGCATAGATTTTATGCAGAAATTTACAATAGTCTCTTCGAGGCCAGAATAATTTTATCGACAATCAGGACCAGACAAGAAAGAATAATTCGAGAATAAAGAGGAAACAACCTCATTTCTCGTCACTGTATACTCCATAGGAAGTGGAGCTTTTGCCCAAAGACATTAGATAGTGCGATTAACACTGTTGTGCTTACAAGTGACACGTGGTTCACTAATGGTGTAGTTAAGATAGTTGATTAAGGTCTAGCTCCGAACCTTTCAAACAGAGAATAACTTCTCGTTTTCTTTTCAAGTGCATTAAATTTCTTTCTCAACCCTTAATTTGAAGTGAGTAGAGCAAGTTAGGAAAAGCAGAGAGGGATATAGTGCGCGGCGGAAGATGAATCACCGACTTTCATATACAATTTTTAAAAAGTAGGGGAGGTGGGGGCATAATGACTTCCGAGGCAAGATGGTCACCTCGGTATATGACGGTGTTCCCCTGGTAACAGAACTAGTACTACTACACAAGCCGTAGTTAGTGTGGCGCGAAGTGTTGAGTAAGGGAGACTTCGCTACCTGCAATAGCGTGTGAAATAAACGGAGAAAACCATTTTCATGGTACGTCGATATAAGGTATGTAGTGAATATTCTACCTGTTGCTGGAAAAAGTAATTACTTGAATAAAACATGCTACACACATAGATAGTGAGAAAGGTTTGGCCATCAAACAATCATGCATGATTTCCTTTGTAGAAGATGGTGGATAGCAGATAAAGGGTTTTTGAAAGTTATATCTGGGATTGGGGCAAAATGGCCCCTTAAAATTTTACACACATTATCTCTTAACACACTGACGTATAAAGTGCTGCCTGTGACCGAGCATGTGTCCTTGTTCTGTCATCTGTTGGCATGTTAGAGCCCTAGTCTCGAAATATTTTTGATAGGCCCTATATTCTACTTTGTATTTTCTTTTTCATTTAGGTTTATTTTAGTATAATTTTCGTTCTCATAGTTCTCCGCTCATTGTTTTATGATTGTACAAATAATTATTTCAGTAACATTTTAATGAATAAGGAAACTAGCATTTCTTTATCGAAACAGAACATAATTTTAGTTAACATGTATATGTTCCAAGGATGGGGCCATTTCACCCAGGGAGTGGGGTAAAACTGTCATTCACAATAGGTCAATTTATTTGCACATACAACTTGCTTGGTAAAAACTTTCACGCCTTACATCTCTTTACATTTGTAGGAGAAAGAATTAAGAATATTGTACTGCAAAACACCGACTTTCCATTCATAGCAACGTTGCTATTTCAACTTCAATCTTAGGGTGTCCATTGTGCCCCCCACCTCACCTACAGTAGAACATTATCAAAGGGGCTTAAAAATAGTAAAAGAGTGCTTAAAACATATATTTTCATAGCGTGTTGTCACTTGGGCAAATTATCTATCCCCTATTACTCTAGTTGTGGATAATGAACAATAACTACATATTATAAGTACTAAACATACTGCGAACTCAATATGTATAATTTAAGGTCGGTTACGGGTGGAAGGACACCAGAAAGATCATTTTGGAATTTAAAAATGGCAATGCAGAAAGAATGCGATTCGACACATTTTCACACACACCCTTCACCTCCATTCAGGCATATACTAACTTCCTATTCCATGTAACTACCAGAAGCCATCGCTACTCATTTGTGGCAATGACGTAAAATATTAGCTTGTTGCATTTATGAACGTCGTACTAAACATGGTGTAAAAGCAACTGCCTTAATGAGGACTTAGTTGGCCCCGCTTAATATTTGACATAGAGGAGGTGTCGGAGAAAGCTAATGTTGCTATACCATGTTTTGTGTACTAAGGTCTGTTGTATTAGTGACTTTCAGTCGATCAAACAAACTTTTTACCATAATCATGTATGAGTACAAATTTGCTTTAACCGTAAAGTAAAATAGGCAGTAATATATATTCAATCATCAGTTAAAATTTTCTTACTTACCCCAGCAATTAAGTAGTCGAAGAAATTAGTCCAACAGATATATAGTGCAATGCCACCAAAGATAAAAAGAATACCGGCTACAATTGCACTAATTTTATAGGTTTCCACCACATTTCTTCTACGTCTACCTTTCTTTAAAGGAGTTTTCAATACAGTCTCTGAAAATAAATAAATACAACTTAAACAGTAAGTATTAATTGAGAAAGCATAACATCAATAATATGTGTGAGAACTTAAGGGCGGGCTGTAAAGAGTAGTCTATGAAATGAAAATAAATGTTAGAAAGACAAAAGCCATGGTGATTGGAACAAAGTCAAATATAGAGAAGTTCTCTAAAACTCCCTAAATAATAATAGTGCTACTACAGGACCGTCGTCATTCTACTGCAACTGCTAGCAACTATTTTCCTGGAAGACGATGGATTCTCACCCGGCCATTGATGTGATGAAGGCAGTATCGTGATTCATCGGGTTATGTAATATTGTGCCATTGCTCTGCGGTCCGATGACGATGGACACGTTCACTCCATCATTATCGATGATGCTGTGTGGTTAACATTGGTACACGTGTGGGACGTAGACTGTGGAGCTCCATATCTAACAATGTACAGTGAACTGTGCCTACCCGTGCTTCGACCACTGTTAATTGTGCCACAGTTTTCGTCCTATCCTGTTTTACCAATCTCGACGTCCGATATTTTTTATGAGGTGTGGCCGCAACATGTCTTGTGGTTTAGTGCTGGTTTCATCGTCCTTCCACCTTTAAAAGACACTAACCATGGCAGGTCATAAATGCCTGACAAGTCGTACTATTTTCGACATGCTCCTTCCCAGCCGTCTGGCCATCATAATCTGGCTTCTATCAAAGTCGACCTTCCCTATTCTACCCACAAGAACCACACTGACAGATCGAGTGAGAGGGTTGTGACCGTCTGTCGAACAATTCTGCTGTGCCTCACGCGTCTTACGTTAGTCCAATGACTTTGTTCAAAAAGTAGCCGGTAGTCATATGTTTTGGCGCAGATTTATATGCGCCAAATTCGTGTCTCCAAAACTGTCCAAAGATGTTCAATTATGTCCAGAGCCAAGGTTTGGTCAGTTCAAGGAAGGTTTATCCCGATATTTGTCAAATTACGCCACAACAGCTCGAGCTGTGCGAATGGGCGCATTAGCATCCTGAAATATGGCTCCATTGTCCAGAAACAAGATTTGGACTACAGAATGCATAATTACACATGGTCCCCTAAAATGGCTGGTGACGTGACCGGTGACCATCAACAGAGGACCACCAAACCAAGACATTGCGTTCCACATCATCACAGAGCCGCTGCCATGTTTTTTTTTTTTCAGTTGGAACCATACGCTTCTTTGGGTATCCGTCACACACAAACAAGACCCGTGGTCTGAAATAAGGTGAACGATGTTTCATCCGACAATGTCACATATTTCTAGTAGTCACTGGTCTATATTGCTGTGTTCGCGGCACAATTGATGTCGTGCTAAAGCGTAATGATCCCTTATCAGCGGTTTCACCCATGCAATCAGACCCCGCATTTTCATGTCGCGTAACTTGCGGTGGACTGATTGTCGACACAGATTGTAGGAAGTGCTGCTTGAATTCCTCAGTCACTTGCACCGCGATCGCACGACGCTTCCGAGTAACAATCCGCTTTAATCTTCGGCGAGACATGTCACTGATGGTTTCTTTCGAATATCGTTCCTCTTCGCCTATGTGATTTTACAATTAGTCTTGTAAACTTCATCACCTTGGACACTGTTCTGTGCAAACACACCCAAAACATTTCCCACTTTTGTCATACTCTAATCACATACCCGAGCGCCAATAATTTGCCCTCTTTGGAAATCATAGAGATCGACCATTTTATACTATCACTGTCTGCTCAGTTTACTGCACAGTCCAATTCTACTGTTCATCACGTAGTGCAGAGTTTGCCCCAATATATCACTACCAACAGTCTGCGACCTGATAGTTGCGATCTTAGATATCTGACATGTTTCCAAGTCCAGGTGTTTCTATTAAATTGATAATGATCTGTGTACGAACAGTAAAACCTGTCTTTAGCGCATCCGAACCGGACTCGTAAAAATTTCCGTTAAAGATAGGTTTCAGATTAACGAAATTAAGTGCATGCATGTAATGGACGTACTAAGATAAAATAAGATGCTGTACGTTATCTTATGCAGAAGATGCACTTTTGCAGCGAAGTTTAGGCGGTAATTTGACAATAATTTGTCAAAAACATCAAAGCGCCCCATATCTGCATTATATATAACCAGAATGCAATTCAATTTGTTCACAGATTTCTATAGGGGTTACTTCCTCCAACATGATATCATTTATGTCTTCTGTGAGACTACCATCTTCATCTGAAGAAATTTGATATAAATCCACGTCGTCTTCGAAGAATTCCTTTGCTTCAGACTTACTATGAATCATAAAATTTTCTACGGCATCTTGTAGGTTGCTGAAATCTTTGGTTTAGACATAATTGTATACTACACTCATTCACTATCACGAATTCCGGCTGAAGAAAGAGCAGCTTTCGTAAATGCACTAGCCCCTACACGAGTTACTAACAGAATGATTCTATTTTTCAAAAAGTGTATAGTAAATCAAAAATAAATTTCTTTTCTAAAAAATGTCTCTGTTCTTACTTTTGTTGGCAATAAAAGCAATATAGGTCTATAACGTCGATAGGAATAGCAAACGCTACCACATTTAGTAATGAAGGCAGGGTTGTTGAAGATCAAAGTAGTTATGCCACCTTTTTGACGTAAAAATTCAAACTCCTTCGTCGTCTCTAGGTCCGTAATGTAAACCGCAACTGCCAAATGTACCCATTTGGCTACTTTTTGCAAATATCAACTGAGAAACATCAATCCGTATAATAAATACCATTGTATTTGTATCAATTTAAAAAAAGGGAGAGTAACATACATTTAATCTTCCATGTTCCCATTGATGTTTCTCAGTTGATATTTCAGAAATCTCCAAGACAAATAGTAGTTAGACACGAATTAGAAATCCTTTACTAGAGGTATGGAAAAGAATGCCAAAATAGTAAAATTCATTTAAAAAAAAGTCTTTTAAAATGTTTCAACAACAAAATATTTTAGCTAAAATAAATTATAAAACCTTTCTGCTTCATAAAAGGCCAACTCTTTGTCCATATCGTTAGCTTACAATCTCTCAACAGGATTTCTAAAAGAATGTTCCCAATTGGGAACATTGACAATTAAACGGTAATTTTTCAATAGTCAAAGAGGGTTTTCTATACTCATCGCTGCTTGTCTGCTCAACTTTACACAAAGACTTTTAGTCTGAGAAACTCACTAAGCATATCAGTGTCTCTTCAATATAAGGCAAGTGTTGCAGTTCCTTTAAACTTTTGACACCATTTTGATAAATCTTGGACTACTCTTCTAACTTAATGCCACATCTCTCTTCTTCCTCCAATTCTTTTTCTCCTTTCGAGCTTCTCGTAAAATTCCCAATTAACGCATGTACATCCGTTATGTCTGCTTCGGTTTACACATCACTGTCTGTTTTGCGAAAAATATATCTAACTTCCCATAAGCAGTGTTTCTTCCAGACATTTTTTTTTTTTTGGTGGGCACTGCCCCTCGGAGCCCTGAGAGTGCTCCGCCGGGGTACACCAAAATAATACGTCTATAATGCAATAATAAATAGAATAGTACCAGCAGTGCCTCCCAGAATGTTAAAATATCATCCCTCGGAACATTTTTTCTGAAAGAACGACTGCCAATAAGATAAGATATCTAAAAAATTTCTAAATGCTGCACTCTGAAACTTGAAATTTTCCGTTAAGAGCCTTAGTTTGATTTCCGTTGTCCGCGTAGTACGGTTTCCGTTTAATGAAGGGAATTTAACACTATATTTGCCAGTAAATTCATGGGACCCTGAAATATTTCCGTTTAACATAAGTTTCCGTTTAATAAAGGGCTCGTTGAAGACAGGTTTTACTGTATAAACGGATCAAATTGAGAATCTCTTTTTCCAAAGTCCATTAAAAATGACTGAAAAAGTAACTCAAAGAAATTTCAAGAATATGATTTGATCTCTCAAATATTTTCCAAGAAAATATTAAAAGAAATATCTTTGAAATGAAATATTTCAGTTTAACGTCCCACAATTATGCTCTTTAAGCTAAGGAAGACGGATGATTAAGGCAAGTGAATGATAATGGAAGAATTGGTGGAATGAAGATGTAGAGGAAATGGAAGTAGCCCGAGAAAACCCACAAACATGATTATGTCCACCACAAATTTACTTGGCTGGGGATCAAATCAGAGGACCCCACACACCAGCAGTATGAGCTCTACAACTACAAAAAATGTAAATATTGAGGACTGAAATTATGAGTATGCTCAGCAACACAATGCCTTCCTTATGGACATTGTAATTTGTTTCCCCACCGAAATGCATTACAGTTTTTGTTAGAATTGACATATACTCATTAACCTCGTCTCTAGAACCATTATCTGAAGTAATTTTGAAAATATTTATCAAATAGAGTATAGTTGAAAGAAAGCAATTAGGTTCTTACCTGAATAAACCATTTTTCTTTCAATATGCTTCACAAGGAAAGAACTTTGGTGAGTTTAATCTCAATTGCACGGCGAACTAAAGAAATGTGTTGCCTCATATTATTTTATATACATTTTCTTTACAACATTTTACAGGAAACTAAGGCTGGGGTCATCTCCCATGAACTTTATGAAGGTCATTTTATACGTAAGCTTTTGGTTTTTTGTTTGTTTTTTTCGTTAATATATTATTTCTGCACTCTGTAGTTATTAGTACAGACATTTATTGTTGTTTCAATTAAATATGAGAATGTTGATGTTTTTCACTGCGTTCTCAATGAAGCCCAGTAATGTAAAGAAACCACGAAAAAGTGTTTCGGTTGCATAGCACTGACGCATTTACCTCTGGTGCAAGGAATCTCTTGTTTAATTCCAGATCATGAGAGAGATAGTAGTCAATAATATCGCGTGGATGGGTTTTCTCGTTTTCTTAACGTCCCATGATTATGCACCAAAGGTAAGGGAGACGGTGATGATGTAATGAATGGATGATAATGGTGGGTTTGTGCACCACAAAGCCTACTCGGATCCCCATGACCTGGGACCGAACCAGGGACCCCACATTGCAGAGGTGAGAGCTCTAGCACCGAGCCATCGTGACTCCAGGATTGTCTCGTAGTTCTCTTGTTAACTTTTACATCTGTGCCGGAAACTTATTTTTGTTGCACTTTTCACCGTCCGTCTACCTCCTCACACCATTGCAATGGTGGTTCTCCATATAGTGTTTTTTTTTCTCTTTTCTACCGAACCATCAAAGATATCTGCAAAGTTGCCTTGGAGCAGACATGTACACAGGACTTTATTTCGGGATAAGTCAAAAGCTTTTATTTATTTTCAGGGGACGGGTCCGAGTTCAACATGAGCATAAATTACATTAAAATTTGTAAAATTTTCCCACAAATTAAACTAAACTTACAGAAAATCAGAATTTCAGCGGGGAAAGGTTCCACCCTTTGTGTACGTCCCTGCTATAGAGATAAGTTATTTGAAGGATGCTTGAAAATGGCTTTTGCAAGGTCCGTCATGAATACAAAGCGTTTGCCGTGCAATGAATCCTTCAGGTTTGAAACCATCAATTCATTAAGTGGGTTGAGTGAATAAATACTTTGGTGTTCTTATCTCAGGAAAAATTTATCAGTTCTAAATCACTGAAGTGAGTTAGTGCATTGTCGTAGAGCTAAACAAAACCTGATAGAGAGGTTTCTCTCGATGTTGCTGCCCTACTGGAAGCAATCACTTATTCAAAAGTTGAACAATGTACTGGATAACATTTTGTCCTTTTGAAACAGACACAGCCATAATTAGTCATTTCTGTACCGGAATATGGTATAAAGAAGTTTTACGTTCAAAGGTACTTGCGAAAGCTCCTTGAGTGGAATTGAATAGACGTATTACGACTGCCTTAGTTTCAGGCCGGTAGCCAGCCCAAACATTTATGGGGGGCCCGGCTGAAGTTAGGGGGGCCCGACCCAAAAAATATTACAGTTCATCACCATATTATATTTCATTTGCAAGCCTACCGTGAAAATTTTAGGGGGGCCGCAAAAATCTAGGGGGCCCCGGCCCCCCTAGATCCCCCCTGGATACGGGCCTGCTTAGTTTCTGGACTGAAGAAGGAAGTCAGTATATCGTCCAATGCAACAACAGACTCGAGCAATTACCAACTGCTTGCACAGCACTTTCTCAGAAGACATGACAAGTATCATTCGGAAGATATTCTCATTGTCCAGCTCTCGAGGGACTTAACGTGCGCTGTCCTTGCACAACTGCAAATGGTCTCTCACATTGATTTTGCTAGTATAGAATCATGTAAGGTTACGAATATCTTCAACACTTACAAGGAGACTTACGGAAGTGTCACTCAACGATTTGAATGAAACTTTGGACATTTGTAGGACATCGAAAAATAATTGACAGGTATTTTTTTTATTTCGGCAATGGTGCAGGTTTAAGGGTAGAAACCACCCCTTGAACGTTAGGGGTGGTATCGAAGCATAGACAGAAAATGATAATTTAATGTAGAAGAAAACATAATGCCAGGGAGTTTTAGAACATCTGATACAGAATATGACGTCAAATTTACGAAACTCAAAATGGCGGATCCAATATGGCGATTACAATTACAAAAAGTATTTTGGTTTGAAATGCTGTACTTTTAACCAAGAACAATCATAGTTGGCAGAGATTACTGCGAGGAGGTTGGAGATCGATTTGAAACCCCTTTCTGTACTCATTTTAACGAGATGGTGATTAAAGTGCGTCTCTGCACCTTCACTATTGAGGGTGCGTATTTGAAATGAGTCCCTTTGCCTACCACTATTCGGGGTGCTTATTGAAAGTGACTGCCCTCCCCTCTCACTAGTCGCGATGCATATTTAAAGTGAGTCCCCCCTCCCCTCTCTTACTATTCGAGGTGCTATATAAAGCTAGTCCCCTGTCCTCTTACTGTTCCGCGTACTTATTCCAGCGTCTAATGCAAAGCCGATTTTGTTATTCGATTTGTGGAGTAGTCACAATTCAACTTTTGAACCTATTTTAAGAAGAAAAGAGGACCTCAAAGTAGAAACCATTTCTGTAGGAATAACTAGCAGGATTCAGCCTCTTGATGTGTTGTTCTTTAGGCGATCTACAACTTTAGGCGACTTTACATCACCATAATAATGTAACTAAGATCTAATCACTGATTGATAATCAGTATTCTTCTCCCAGATTTGCAAATCTTATTAGGTATTCGTGGTACAAAACGGTTTTTGAAAAATTAAACACCTACATTTGAAAATTATATAACATTTTGTTTCAAAGATTGTGCAGCATTTTGCGATTTGGGCACATTTATTGCTGTAGTAAGGTGTATATGGTGTAAACAATGTTTATGCATCACACACTTGTTTTTACGGAATATCATTATTGCAAAACGTTTTCTCAATAAATTCATAATTTTAACCATTGAGGCTAGACTATAGAGTTGAAATAATGAGAGGCGAGGAGACTCACTATACATAAATAAAATGAAATGAAGTCTTTGAGGTTTACGCTCGACGGATATGCCGGCTAGGGTAAAGCAGATAGTGGTGATGAGAAATGAATGAAATGGTAAAATAAATAAAATGGGAGGAAACAGGAGAACCCCGAGAAATCCACGCACACGTTGTTTGTCCACCTCAAAGTTCACTTGTCGTGAGCTGGCATCGAACCAGGGACCCCATGTACCAGAGATGAACGTTCAACCACTGAGCCACCGCGGGCCTCACTATACATAAGCACCCCGAATAGTGAGAGGAGCAGAGACGCACTTTAATCAAGTATCATGTTAAAATAAATACAGAAAGGGGTTTCAAATCGGTCTGCAACCTCCTCGCAATAATCTCTGAAAATTATGATTGTTCCTGATTAAAAATATAGCATTTCAAACCAGAAGACTTTTTGTAATTCAATCGCCATATTAGATCCACCATTTTGTATTTCGTAAATTTTACGTCAGATTCTGAATCAGCTGTTCTAAAACTCCCTGGCATTATGCTTTCTTCTACGTTAAATGATCATTTTCTGTCAAATGTTCGAGGGTACCCCTAGCGGTTCAAAGGGTGGTTTCTACTCTTAAAACCGCACCATTGCCGAAATAAAAAAAATACGTGTCGATTATTTTTCGATATTCTACAAATGTGCAAAGTTTCATTCAAATCGTTGAGTGACACTTCCGTAAGTCTCCTTGTTAGTCTTCTGTCCTTCACGAGCTCTCTTGCGCAGTGGTAGCATAAAGTGGGGCCCTTGGCGAATCTTCAGTCGATCCAAAAAAGTAAATTCAAGAACTCACTTATGTAAACTGTTTGACAGAAGGAGTACGGTCAATATTCTTCAGTTAATGAATTTTGACAGTATTTTCATCACGTGCAGACAAAAAAACTTTATTACGGTACGTTGCACTTCTTCAGTAAAATCCATTATTTCAGGTTATTTTCAAAAATGAGATTTCTTTTACAGACTGCCCCCTCACCCGATAAAGGGTTATAGGGATGCGTTCGAGTCGAGTCGAGTCGAGATTTAAGCCTGTCTCGACTCGTC
The DNA here is from genome assembly GCF_964235325.1 of Thermobia domestica. Classification (NCBI taxonomy): domain Eukaryota; kingdom Metazoa; phylum Arthropoda; class Insecta; order Zygentoma; family Lepismatidae; genus Thermobia; species Thermobia domestica. Next base: position 130,369,422 of record NC_137458.1, on the reverse strand, counting down.
TCGAGAAAATGTTGTCTCGACTCGTGTCTCGACTCGAAAATATGTTTCTGTCTCGACTCGTGTCTCGACTCGACAGACTGTCTCGACTCGACAGACTGTCTCGACTCGACTCGAATTCGAGTCGAGACGTCTCGAAATTCGAGTCGAGACAAAATATACGAGTTAAAATATACGCACACATCAGCCAGAATATTATGACTACCTACCTTATTGTCAGTGTGTCCAACTTTGGCACGGATAACAATGGCGACGCGTCTTGGCATGGACGCAATGACCCTTGAAAGGTCACTGGAGAGAATTGATTGGTACACATAGGCAAGGGCGCCGATTTTTCTGTAAATGTGGGGGGGGCATTCAGATGCAGAAGGCATATATATGAGGATTTTAAGACAATTTGTATTCAAATTATGCCAAATATTGTATATTCATAAATACAATGCGGGGGCTCACATGAGCTTTGGGAGTGTCCGGGCCCCCTTGGCCCCCCAGGATCGGCGCCCTTGCACACAGGTCATCTAATTCCCGTAAATTCCAGGGAGAGGGGCGATGCGCTCTGAAGTCATGTTCAATCACATCCCATTTGTGTTCGATTAGGTTCAGATCAGGCGAGTTGGGCGGCCAGCACATCACTTGGAACTTGCCCCTGTGTTTCTCGAACCACTCCATCACAATCCTGGCGTTGTGATATGGTGCATTATCTTTTCGAAAAATGCCACTACCGTTGGGAAACATGGTCGTCGTCTGCAAGCAGTGTGTGATACGCCTTGGCCGTCATGGTGCCTTGCTCGACCTTCACTAGACACATGGATGCTCACGTAAATGTTTTCCGGAGCATAATTAAGCCACCGCCAGCTTGTCTCCGTCCCGCAGTACAGGTGTCAAAGAACTGTTCTCTTGAAACACGACGGATTCGCACCCTCCCATCGTCATGATGAAGAATATATCGGGATTCATCAGACAATGCAACGCTCTGCCACTGTGCCAAGGTTTAATGACGGTGGTCATGTGTTCATTTCAGTCGTAGTTGCCGATGTCGTGGTGTTAACATTCGCACATAGATGGGACATGGGCTTCGGAGGCCCATCGTTAGGGGTGTTCGGTGCACTGTGTGTTCAAACGCACTTGTACTTTGCCCAGTAATAAAGTATGATGTTAGTTCTGCCACAGTTCGCTGCCTGTCTTGTTTTACCAGTCTGCCCAGCCTATGACGTCCGACATCTGTAATGAGGTGGGGGCGCCCAACCCCTCGACGTTTGGGCGTCGTTTTCCCTTGGTTTCGCGACTTGTTGAAGACACTCACCACAGCACTCCTCGAACATCCGACAAGTCCTACAATTTCCGAAATTCTCCTGCCGAGTCTGTGGGCCATTACAACCTGCCCTCGGTCAAACTCAGATTGCGCGCCTTCCCCATTCTACACACGGCCAGCACTCTCACTGATACTGCATGCACCGTACGCGTGACTGACTAGCAGGCATTCGTCGGCAGGTGACACAGATATCGCCTGGACGGAAATTATATCGATAGTAGGTTGGTAGTCATAATGTTCTGACTGATCAGTACATACTAAATAAATTTAAAATGTAGGAAATTTTCAACATTCTGATTAACTTGCAGGAAATTTCACAATAAAAAGAAGCAACTGACTTGGACAAGACAACGGTTAGTTGATGGGGCAATCTTTTTTTCTGGTCTTTGAGGTGTGAGCTTTGACCATGCCTTGTGAAATTTTGATGTTTGGTGCTCATCAGTCGCGCTTCCATTTTTTCTAATTGTTCCAGTTCATGATAATTAACAATACATTGCGCAGTTCGAATACATGTTCACGTTTTCATTCAATCCAACTCAAGCCGCTTCAGATACTATAGAGTTGTATTTGTTTACAAAGAATTAATTGCGTATTAGAAATACACCCAAACAAAACATTCTGCGTGCTCATCTGCTCAGTATTCAAGGTTTTAATTACAACCTGAATTGTTAAAATGCGAACGTAAGTTGCATTAGATATCTAAGCAGTTCATAGTCTATGGATAATTCACGCAATGCTAATTAGTCTTTCTAGCAAGCACTTCTGCTGTTCATAAACCTTACGCATTGGAGTAGGAAAAAAAAAAGAAAAGAAAAGAAAAGAAAGAAGTAAAATTGGTAATTTTGCAACCGTGACTCACTCGGACTCATGCTCTCTATCCTCAATGGAGCTCGCGTTCGCTAATCTCAATGAGGATCACACTAGTCAAGTTTCTCACTAATTCGAGCTTGAGCTTGATATTTACTGTGAAATTCTCTTTAGCTCGATTTCGTAATGCCACACGTCCTTTCTTGTTTTTACATTTGTCTCACCATTTTCGATTTATACGAGTGGCCGTGGACTTTTCAATTAAGTTTTTGTTTTCATTTTGACCCGCCGCCATTTTGCACAGGGTTGTCGTAGAGAGTCGAGACTTGCTCCATTTTCCTTCATTTTACAACAGATTTCAAACGATGTGCTACTTAACCCCCCTTGCCATTTGAAACTTTTTAGTTGGATCCCGTCTGGGGCCCTGCGGGGAACCCTGGGGCAAACTTTTTACCCCAAAAAAGTGTGGCCTTGAAAATGATGGGATACACTGAGAAAAAAAATTGTAGGTGACATACTTAAAAAGATAGGTTACATGCATAATTCCTGTAGTTTTTGGACTTAACGTACAGCAGACGTATAACTGAAAACGCATGTTTTATAATACTTTCTGTATAAGTGTTCCATCAATACGTACTTTCCGTATGAAACAATATAGACGGTCAGCATCTCACATACAAATATACGTATATAACATACAGCTGAGGAATGTAACATAAGTATATGCATGTGAACTACGGAAAACTGTTACATGTCAGACATCCTGCAACGGCATCATGTAACATCGAAGGGCAGTGCCTATGTAGCATATGGATAACGTGTGCTCCGTACTGATTTCTGTAGTAAGCAAGAGGATAACGTATATTTGTACAATATACCGCTGTCCGGAGAACGGATTTTTCTCTGTGTACATGTTCACCGAGTTTTCCATTTACCCAATCGTTTCTGAACAAATGACTCGGTTCAAACTATTCTAGCAGGTAATTTCCTAGCTATGGCTTTTTAAATATTTAGAAATTGACCATGTTTTTGGCCAATATCACGGGAACGGTAAGCCATAGAAATATGATATTGGTGGTAATCAATCCCTAATAGAATGTTAAACATTTTTGTTCTGATATTAATTGGTGGCGACTGGCCAGTTGGACAGTGACTACCGGTTACTATTTGGTACCAAAATGTTCACCATCCTTTTAGATATTGATCAACACCAATATGATCTCTCTATGACTTACGGTTCCCGAGATATGGCTGCTTAAATTTCTGTAAATCGGTCATTTTTTGGCCACACTCTTGTGAACGGTTAGATTGACGCGAAAAATTTAATCATTTTGTCTGATAGTTTTTGATGCTCTATCTAATGCAGTGTACAAAATAAAGAATTCAGTAACGAACTTTTTAAGTTTGTTGAATATGTTGTAACTCACGATATCCCGCCCGGTGACACGTATAACTTCGGGATTCGTCTAGTTATAACATATCCAATGCGAACACAATTGTCTCGTTCGGATCTCAGTGGAGCCACTCCCTTGTCAGTAAGCAACTGTCTTCTTCAAATAACAAGTTGTTATATCTCGAATTATTTTCTTGGAAGATATTTCTGGTAAATACGATAATTTATTGTAATACACTGTAATTCTAGTCTAAGATACACGATATCGAAAATATGGCATTATAGACTAACATAATAATATGCAAATATTACACTGGAAAATAAAATCTTTGGAAAATCGCAACGAGGAACCTGACATTCATGTTCACAGTCATTCCTCATTATTTGATTTTAAATATTACTTCATTATCAACGAACTTAAAAAGTTCGATACTGAATTCTCTATGTCTGTGTGTCTGTCTGTCTGTCTGTCCGTCTGTCTGTTATTTGCGATTTTTCAATTTTGAACCGTGTATTTGATAGAGCTTCAAAAACTATCAGAAAAAGTGATTAAATTTTTCGCGTCACTCTTACCGTTCCCAAGATATTGGCCAAAAAATAGCCGACTTCCAGAGATTTAAGGAGCCATATCTCGGGAACCAGAAGTCACAGAGAGATCACATTGATGATGTTCATTACCTAAGAGGATGGTAAACATTTTGGTACCAAATAGTAACCGATTAACACTGGCCAATTGGCCACTAGTTTGACCAATGGCCAGTTGTATAGTGGTCACCAATTAATATCGGTACTAAAATGCATACCATCCTCTTAGGTATTGACTAACACCAATATCATCTCTCTATGACTTACCGTTCCCGTGATATTGGCCAAAAATGGCCAATTTCTACCTATTTAAGGAGCCATAGCTCAGGGACCATAAGTTGTAGAGAGATGACATTGATGTTGATCAATACCTAAGAAGATGGTGAACTTTTTGGTACCAAATAGTAACCGGTGGCCACTGGTTTGGCCAATGGCCAGTGGCCACGAATTAATATCGGTACCAAATTGTTTACCTTTCTCTTAGGTATTGATTAACACCAATATCATCTCTCTATGACTTACCGTTCCCGTGATGTTGGCCAAGAATGGCCAATTTCTAGATATTTTTAACGAGCCATAGCTTGCGAGCCGTAAGTTGTAGAGAGATCATATTGGTGTTGATCAATACCTAAGAGGGTGGTGAACATTTTAATACCAAATAATAACCAGTGTCCACTGATTAACTGTCTACTGGCCAACTGGCCACCGTTCCCCAAATACTGGCCAAAAAGTTCAAATTTCTAGATATTTAAGCAGCCATATCCCGAGAACTGTAAGTCATAGAGAAATAATATTTTACTAATTTTTGCGAGGTAGGAACAATGACAGTTTTCCTTCCCGCTCCATATCTCCATTCTTTTTAAGTTCGTTCTGGCAATGCTCATGGAGCATTCTCAACCGGTTTAATTCTGTGAAACTGTTAGAATTAATTATAAGCTGTGTAGAAACGCTTTCAAAATGCATTAAAATTATAAATGACAAGTAAAAGGTGCCTTGCTGAGCGTACGTTGTAGAGGCCCCCTCAAGTATGCTCCCCCGCACCCCAGGGTATGCGCGCCCTTTATCGCTGTCACTGGCTAATATGAATATGAAACAGATGTCAGGCAAGGACAACTAGCGGTGTTTCCCATACGATCAGACGATGACTTATTTATGGCACGTGCCATAGTAGAAGGCGGCATAGTTGAAGAAACTACACCCTCTCAGTAACCTAAATTGCACGAAAATTTCCAAAGCAGGTTCATTGACCTGACTACCGCATTATGCCCACTTTGTCCAAGAGCGGGATGGTTTGTTTCTAACTTTTCTACCGAAGAGCATTTGTCTGGAATGGTGTTTCGGAGACAATAAAATAAAGAAAATATACTAGGAAGAGAGAGAGCAGGGAGGAGGGAGTGTACCAATTATTCTTTCCTCTAAACCAGCGTTTCCCAACCTTTTTCAACTTGCAGCGCACTACGGGTGTTAAATGAATTCTCGCGGCACACTTATAGATATTATTATTTGTAAATATAAAACACACTGGTATTTTTTTCTTTGATTACTTATCTCCTTCGCACAGAGAAGAAAGCTCGATCACTGGGTTTTCCTCGTGGTAAATCACTATGCTTATTTTTCATTCTAATTTAAAAGGAGAAAACAACTGCAATGAAATGTTGGACTCAGGTTATTAAAAATACGCTTACTCTTTCGAAAACTGTATCCAACCTTTTACTAAGAATGAAGAGCATTAAATAACGAACGAACAAATAAATCTATTTTACTTTTAAAACACAAATGTAAATAATTTATCGAAAGGATTGAATAATATTTTAAATTTTCAAGTTACGAAATAGTCTGTAACGATAAAGAAGCAATAATGGTCATAACAATAACAAATACTTTTTTCAACATTAGAAATGTACAGTAAAGTAACACGGCATGAAACTTAAAATTGTATATTCATAGTAGAGGTTGATAGTAATGTGCAATACAAATATACATTTTCCCCTACGTTTTGCAATTTGATTGCTATAGAATTAATAATTTTGTTTTGATATCCTCGCGGTACACCAGTGGCCCATTCACGACACACCAGTGTCGCGGTATTTTTACTGCTAGCTTATCATTTTAGATAGGTATATTTACAACAAAGGGGGGTAGCGTGCACCTTTGCACCCCCCTAAATCTGGCCCTGTCCAGAAGTTATGTAGCCCTATGGCGTTCATGGAAATAAAAACACAATAGTTATAACTATGCTAAATTACTATAGACTGCCAATTGCTCATACAGAGAATTTATGATGTTCACTTTATTGCAATGTTCTTATACAGACTAGATATAGGCTACGAATAATAGTTTTATACAAACTAGATAATCTATTATTATTATTATTATTATTATTATTATTATTATTATTATTATTATTATTATTATTATATTTGAAGTACAATCAAATATCACGACATTAATTACTAGTTTTAATTAACTGAATTGAGCTGAAAATTAAATCTTGATCTCGGAAGATTAACTATTAAATTTATGCGTTCTGTACCTTTCTAAAGTAATAAATTTGGAATTGGTTTCAAGGCTGTTCCTGAGTGAATAATTTCTTCATAATAATATTAAAAGTTTTAGAAAAATTTTCGAGACATTCGAGTCGAGTCGAGATTTTTATGAGCTGTCTCGACTCGACTCATGTCTCGACTCGAAAATTCGAGTCGAGAAACACGTTTGTCTCGACTCGTCTCGAATTTTACAAAGTGTGTCTCGACTCGAATCTCGACTCGAATTCGAGTCGAGTCGAGTCGAGATTCGAGACATGTCTCGACTCGAGCGCATCCCTAAAGGGTTACAGTTAGAAACTTCACATTTGGCATACTTTTCCTTATGCCTGTTGAATACTTACATTAAGTTAATGGGTAACAAGCGGTAATGAGCTGGTTCTAACCCACCCACCTTTAATTCACTGATATTGAAAATGTATTTATTTGAATGCAGTATGTTTTTGTGAATCCTATGTTTACGTTTATTTACAAACAATTTATCACAAAAATAACTATTCTACAGTTATGTGCAAAGAACATTGCAATCCTGCATAAGATTTCAGCAAATTAATTATCATGCTGTATTTTTAATATTTCACAGCTCTTTCTCTGTAGCATGTGCATCAAAATTGACTGTTTGTAGGTGCGAATAGAAAACATTAAAAAGTAAAGATGATGAATTTAAAATGTCCTCGTGCTTAACGAATCGTTAACGCATGCGACTTCGGTGTGCAGGATCCCAGAGGGACCACTAAAATTTCCAATGTGGATCCAGCATCATAAGCCAATTAAGGAGCTACCTAATTAAGCAAACATTGATTCAGAAACTCACAAATAATGAATTACTCATCACCCAGTTCAATAAGCGGCATGTGGTTGGTCGTAGACCTTTATGGGCTGCAGTGAACGAGAGTTTAATTTACTAGTTATTCCTGCCCTTTAGATTTTGTGATGCACCCTGTAGCTGCGGTGCTGAAGGTGTAGGAAAGACTGGGGTCGGTTGTTGGTACTGATTCCAATTAGGTGTTGGGTTACATAGTGTATAAGTCAGTTGTTGTTGATGCACAGGGAAGGAAGCGCCAGCGATTGTTGATGAGTGCAAATTGCTGACTAGTGAATTCTGATCGCAGAGTGAATAAAATGCCTGTTGTGTAATTCCACGTAATCACGTTTCTTCATTAGGTCATTTGTTTTCTCGAGATTATGTAAATGCGTTTGTAAGGCGTGAATAGTTGTAAATGTTTCTAACGCTATCTTTTGCAAAAAAGTCTTTGAACCTAAGGATAAATAATTTATTTTCTGCTCCTCGGTGGCCTGAGGCAGAACTTGTCTAATGACCCTCAATTTTCTCAGAAAATACGCATCTATTGGCTAGTTTTCACCTTGTTGGACTTGAAAATTTTCAAATTCAGGTCGATATGCCGGTAATTTTGGTCTACTCTGTTCAACTAATTTATATTTTAATTGTTCATAATTAAGCGCATCTAACTGGTTCTGGGCCTTTAACTGTAGGAATAAGTCAATTGCTAAAGTACATAGGTAGTAGTTATTTCTTTTTCTGTTCATTCCACGAATGCAACAATGCAAGATGGTCGAAAAGCATAAAAATCTATCGGGGTCCTCCGTGACGTGTCCCGAATACTTAGTGAGGTGTGGTATATTAAAGGAAGGGCGCGAATTCTGCTCCATATTTGTACCGTCCTCCGGGAAAGTGTTCTTTCCAGTTCTAGCTTGAGGCATGCACTAAAATAAAGTCAAGTCTGATTCACTAATTGTACACTTTAAAAAAATCACATACCTTTAAAAAATAGTTCACTTTCAAGTTAATAAAAATACTGTCCGGTAAGGGAGTATTAAGATCGATACTGAGCCGGTCAAAGCCTCTACCATGTAAAACTTTCTCATATAGGATTTTTGGGTAGAGCATTTAATAAAAAGAGCGTCCGGAAATCAACTCCCACTACCAGTTTTATTATAAAAGCTTCCACTATAAAAGTATTTTCACAAAATACTATACAAATCAATCTCTCTAGAATCAAAGGTTAGTTATATGTGGTCTTTGACCGTAAGGTCGCAGACAGGATCTCCAACAGAGCTCCGTAGCAGGCTAAGAGTAGTGGATTTAAGGAACTAATGTTTCGTAGCAATCAAAGGCGGGTTAAATGGCAAACAGAGCCCCGTAGCAGGCTAAGCGGCTGAGGTTAGGATTCCCAGACAGAGCCCCATAGCAGGCTAAGCCAGGAGATAGGATAGGCGTAGTCCCGTAGCAGACTAGAGGCCTGGGGTTAGGTTACTCCAAGAGTCCCGTAACAGACTAAAGGAGGGTCACCAGAAAACTGGTGTCGAGTTGCCTTCGTCCATCCAATTTATAGGGTCCTTTGGGTGGCGGTGACGCTGCTGCTCCGATGTCGTCTTCTGCGCCGTGGGAGGGGCCAGAAGCCGTCGTGTGCATGTGATTATAGGTTCATCTGGTGGGAGATCCTCTTGCCAAACCACGTGGTGGTGTTTGTAAACACTGATGCGTGGAATTGTTTGTTTACAACATCACATAGGATATTACAATATATATATTGAAGAGTTCGTTTTCCTTACCATAGAGAAGCGAAGTCAGATTCTACTTCCCCCTCGATCTCCCCATTCCACCCAAAAAAACCTTTCCACGAACAATGCGTCCAAATGACCGCAACAACAAGAATTGTTTCTATTCCGAAGGCTGGCAATACCTGTCTCTAGCAAGTTCGAATTTCGCTCCTTTCATTGTAGTCAATTTCTCATCGTCATCACTGTGTTGGAATAGGGAAGGAAATGACAGAAAAGTAAAATTGGAAGAAGAGTTCAACAGGGAGGCTCTTTCTCGCCAACATTATTTAATATCTATCTAGAAGAGTTAGTGAAAAGGAGCCTACATAATAAAGGCGGCATTTCGATAGGAGGTAGAATGATAAAGTGTACACGGTTTTGCAGATGATATGGCACTTATTGCAGATTATGAAAGGAAAATCAATAATGTGTGTGAGAACTTAAGGGCGGCTCTAAAGAGTAGTCTATGGAATGGAAATAAATATTAGAAAGACAAAAGCCATGATGATTGGAACGAACGAGTCAAATATAGAAAAGTTCTCTAAAATTCCCTTCTACTGCGACTCTTAGCAACTATTTTCCTGGAAGACGATGGATTCTCACCCGGCCATTGATGTGATGAAGGCAATATAGTGATTCATCGGGTTATGTAATATTGTGCCATTGCTCTGCGGTTCGACGACGATGGACACGTCCACTCCATCATTATCGATGATGCTGTGTGGTTAACATTGGTACACGTGTGGGACGTAGACTGCGGAGCTCCATATCTAAAAATGTACAGTACAGTAAACTGTGCCTATCCGTGCTTCGACCACTGTTAATTGTGCCACAGTTTTCGTCCTATCCTGTTTTACCAATCTCGACGTTCGATATTTTTTATTAGGTGTTGCCACAACATGTCTTGTGGTTTGGTGCTGGTTTCATCGTCCTCCCACCTTTAAAAGACACTAACCACGGCAGGTCATAAATATCTGACAAGTCGTACTATTTTCGATATGCTCCTTCCCAGCCGTCTGGCCATCATAATCTGGCTTCTATCAAAGTCGACCTTCCCTGTTCTACGCACAAGAACCACACTGACAGATCGAGTGAGATGGTTGTGACCGTCTGTCGAACAATTCTGCTGTGCCTCACGCGTCTTACGTTAGTCCAATGACTTTGTTCAAAAAGTAACGGGTAGTCATATGTTTTGGCGCAGATTTATATGCGCCAAATTCGTGTCTCCAAAACACAGATGTTCAATTACGTCCAGAGCCAAGGTTTGGTCAGTTCAAGGAAGGTTTATCCCGATATTTGTCAAATTACGCCACAACAACTCGAGCTGTGTGAATAGGCGCATTAGCATCCTAAAATATGGCACCAATGTCTAGAAACAAGGTCTGGACCACAGATTGCACAATTACACATGGTTCCCTAAAATGGCTGGTGACGTGACTGGTGACCATCAACAGAGGACCACCAAACCAAGACATTGCGTTCCACATCATCACAGAGCCGCTGCCATGTTTTTTTTTTTCAGTTGGAACCATACGCTTCTTTGGGTATCCGTCACACACAAACAAGACCCGTGGTCTGAAATAAGGTGAACGATGTTTCATCCGACAATGTCACATATTTCTAGTAGTCACTGGTCCATGTTGCCGTGTTCGCGGCACAATTGATGTCGTGTTAAAGCGTAATGATCTCTTATCAGCGGTTTCACCCATGCAATCAGACCCCGCATTTTCATATCGCGTAACTTGCGGCGGACTGATTGTCGACATAGACTCTAGGAAGTGCTGCTTGAATTCCTCAGTCACTTGCACCGCGATCGCACGACGGTTCAGAGTAACAATCCGCTTTAATCTTCGGCGAGACATGTCACTGATGGTTTCTTTCGAATATCGTTCCTCTTCGTCGATGTGATTTTACAATTAATCTTGTAAACCGTCTCACCTTGGACACTGTTCTGTGCAACACACCCAACACATTTCCCACTTTTGTCATACTCTAATCACATACCCGAGCGTCAATAATTTGCTCTATTTGGAAATCATAGAGATCGACCATTTTACACTATCACTGTCTGCTCGGTTTACTGCACTGTACAGTTCTACTGCTCATCACGTAGTGCAGAGTTTGCCCCAATACATCACTACCAGCAGTCCGCGTACTGATAGTTGCGATCTTAGATATCTGACATGTTTCCAAGTCCAGGTGTTTCTATTAAATTGATAATGATCTGTGTACGAACAGTAAAATCTGTCTTTAGCGCATCCGAACGGAACTCGCAAAAATTTCCATTAAAGGTAGGTTTCCGATTAACGAAACAGACATACTAAGATAAAATAAGATGCTGTACGTATCGTAGTCAATTTGCACTACGAGTTTTATTTCTATTACGAATTAATACACACAAAACTTAAATGAACAGAAAAATACCGTACACGCGTTAAGCGTTTACTTGCCGAATTAAGAAGAAAGTAAATATCTAACAAAAGTTTTCTTGTTTTCTTTTTAAATTGAAGTTTAAAAGAAGTTTTATGTGCTTTTATTTACAAAAATAATTTTGCATGTATGAAATATGTCGTGTTCTCATTTGGGAACATTCACGCTTTGTGCTTTTAAAATGTTCTAGATACATATTATTTACATGAGTTTACTAGTTTATTATTTGAGTCTAAAATAATAATGAATTTTTGAGTATATATATGTATTTATTGTGAAGAAGAATGCAATACAGTTTTGAATGCAGTGCAATACAGCAACACACAATATACAGTTGGAAGTTCTGGAAGTTCAATACAATTTTATTATCTTTGTAGAAATACAATGGTCATTTTACGTTGAAACAATGTCATGATATTTAGGTAAGAAATGGATGTGAATTTTTTTCTTGCATTCGGAACACTGCAAACGAGCATTTTTTCCACATAGGACACACTTTCGATCACATTACATTATGAAATGTCCATAAGTTTTTCTACGTGATGCAAAAATTGGTGTTCTTGGTCCTGGTCTTGATGTGGTTCTCGTATTCTGGTTCATAAAGGTCATCGCCGCTTCTTCTCTGAATTCACGGTGCTCACTTTCATCACCATTATGTAGTTCCCGATGCATAAGCCAGCGAACTATCGCAGCAACATTCAAGTTATTAGAAAATAGATTCCAACACCACTTTTTGCAGCGAAGTTTAGGCGGTAATTTGACAATAATTTGTCAAAAACATCAAAGCGCTCCATATTTGCATTATATATAACCAAAGTGCAATTCAATTTGTTCACAGATTTCTATAGGGGTTACTTCCTCTAACTTATCATTTATGCCTTCTGTAAGACAACCATCTTTATCTGAAGAAATTTGATATAAATCCACGTCGTCTTCAAAGAAATCCTATGCTTCAGACTCACTAAGAATCATAAAATTTTCTACGGCATCTTGTAGGTTGCGGAAATCTTTGTTAGACTTAATTGTATACTACACTCATTCACTATCAGGAATTCCGCCTTAAAAAACTTTAGTAAATGCACTAACCCCTACACGAGTTACTAACAGAATGATTCTATTTTTCAAAAATGTATAGTAAATCAAAAATATATTTCTTTTCTAAAAAATGTGTGTTCTTACTTTTGTTGGCACTAAAAGCTATATATAACGTCGGCACAAACACTACCACATTTAGTAATGAAGGCAGGGTTGTTGAAGATAAAAGTAGTTATGTCACCTTTTTGACGTAAAATTCAAAGCTCCTTCGTCGTCTCTAGCTCTGTAATGTAAACTGCAACTGCCAATGTTCCCATTTGGCCACTTTTTGCAAATATCAACTGAGAAACATCAATCCGTATAATAAATACCATTGTATTTGTATAAATTTAAAAAAAAGGGGGAGTAACATACATTTAATCTTCCATGTTCCCATTGATGTTTCTCAGTTGATATTTCAGAAATCTCACATACAAATAGTGGTCATCTCACGGATCATATTGAGAATCTCTTTCTTCAAAGTCCATTAAAAATGACCAGTAAGAAAAACTTTATACTTATGAAAAAGTAACTCAGAGGAATTTCAAGAATATGATTTGATCTCTGAAATATTTTGCAAGGAAAAATTAAAATTATATATATACAGTATATATGTATAGTACAGTATATTTTATGTATATATATATATATATATATATATATATATATAGATAGATAGATAGATAGATAGATAGATAGTACTACGGTAGGTCCTATAGTTTTGGAGCTATGGACCTTTAGAATTCATTTTCTCATGTTTTCGGCAGCCTATAACACGTAAATTATGAGGATTTCGCCCTATGTTTATTAGAACTTTTTTGTTTGTTTTACTCTCAAGAATCACTCCTCTGCTTTCGTACAACGAATTTAGCGCCATACTGCTTATTATATATATGTATGTTTGAAATGAAATATTTCAGTTTAACGTCCCACAATTATGTCCTTTACGCTAAGGAAGACGGATGATTAAGGCAAGTGAATGATAATGGAAGAATTGGTGGAATGAAGATGTAGAGGAAATGGAAGTAGCCCGAGAAAACCCACAAACATGATTATGTCCATCACAAATTTACTTGGCCGGGGATCAAATCAGAGGACCCCACACACCAGCAGTATGAGTTCTACAACTACAAAAAATTGAAATGTTGAGGACTGAAATTATGAGTATGCTCAGCAACACAATGCCTTCCTAATGGACATTGTAATCTGTTTTCCTACCGAAATGCATTTCAGTTTTTGTTAGAATTGTCATATACTGGTACTCATTAACTTCGCCTCTAGAACCATAATCTGAAGTAGTTTTGAAAATATTTATCAAATAGAGTATAGTTCAAAGAAAGCAATTAGGTTCTTACCTGAATAAACCATTTTGCTTCACCAGGAAGAAACTTTGGTTAGGTTAATCTCAATTGCACGACGAACTAAAGAAATGTGTTGCCTCATATTATTTTATATATGCATTTTTTTACAACATTTTACAGGAAACTAAGGCTGGGGTCACCTCCCATGAACTTTATGAACGTCATTTTATACGTAAGCTTTTGTTTTTTGTTTGTTTTTTTCGTTAATATATTATTTCTGCACTCTGTAATTATTAGTATAGACATTTATTGTTGTTTCAACTAAATATGAGAATACTGACGTTTTTCATTGCGTTCTCAACGAAGCCCACGTAATGTAAACACACCACGAAGCAGTGATTCGGTTGCATAGCACTGACGCATTTACCTCTGGTGCAAGGAATCTCTTGTTTAATTCCAGATCATGAGAAAGAGAGAGTAGTCAATAATATCGCGTGGATGGGTTTTCTCGTTTTCTTAACGTCCCATGATTATGCACCAAAGGTAAGGGAGACGGTGATGATGTAATGAATGGATGATAATGGTGGGTTTGTTCACCACAAAGCCTACTCGGATCCCCATGACCTGGGATCGAACCAGGGATCCCACATTGCAGAGGTGAGAGCTCTAGCACCGAACCATCGTGACTCCACGATTGTCTCGTAGTTCTCTTGTTAACTCTTACATCTGTGCCGGAAACTTATTTTTAGAGTGATATTATTGTGGCACTTTTCTGCAGGAATAACTGGTAGGATTCACCCTCTTGATGTGTTGTTCTTTAGGCGATCTACAACTATAACATGACTTTATATCTCCGTAATAATATAACTAAGATCTAATCACGGATTGCTAATCAGTATTCTTCTCCCAAATTTGCAAATCTTATTAGGTATTCGTGGTACAAAACGGTTTTTGAAAAATTAAAAAATACCTACATTTGAAAATTACATAACATTTTGTTTCAAAGATTGTGCAGCATTTTGCGATTTGGGCACATTTATTGCCGTAATAAGGTGTATGTAGTGTAAACAATGTTTATATGCATCACACACTTGATTTTTACGGAATATCATTATTGCAAAACTTTTTCTCAATAAATTCATATTTTTAACCATTGAGGATAGATTATAGAGTTGAAATAATCAGAGGCGAGGAGACTCACTTTACATAAATGCAGGGACGGATCCAGGACGGACTTCTGGGGGGGGGGGCGGTGGTTGTAATATTGCTACTTAGAGCTACTTTGAAGAGGTCCAAACTCTGGTATGGGTTTTATTTATATATATAAAGTAGGGAAGTTTCCGCTTTGGGGGGGGGAATCGCCCCGATCGCCCCTCTGGATCCGCCACTGCATAAATGAAATGAAATAAAGTCTTTGAGGTATACGTCCGACGGATATTCTGGCTAGGGTAAAGGAGACGGTGATGATGAGAAATGAATGAAAAGGTAGAATAAATAAAGCGGGAGGAGACGGGAGAACCCCGAGGAAATCCACGCACACGTTGTTTGTCCACCTTAAAGTTCACTTGGGGTGAGCTGGAAGTGAACCAGGAACCCCATGTACCAGAGGTGAACGCTCTACCACTGAGCCACCGCGACCTTCACTATACATAAGCACCTCGAATAATGATAGCTGCAGAGTCTCACTTTAATCAAGTATCATGTTAAAATAAATACAGAAAGAGGTTTCAAATCGGTCTGCAATCTCCTCGCAATAATCCCTGAAAATTATGATTATTTCTGGTTAAAAGTATAGCATTTCAAACCAGAAAACTTTTTGTAATTGCAATCGCCATATTGGATCCGCCATTTTGTATTTCGTACATTTTACGTCAGATTCTGAATCAGCTGTTCTAAAACTTCCTGGCATTATGCTTTCTTCTACATTAAATGATCATTTTCTCTCAATGTTCGAGGGCACCCCTAACGGTTCAAAGGGTGGTTTCTACCCTTAAAACTGCACCATTGCCGAAATAAAAAAAAATACGTGTCGATTATTTTTCGATATTCTACAAATGTGCAAAGTTTCATTCAAATCGTTGAGTGACACTTCCGTAAGTCTCCTTGTTAGTCTTCTATCCTTCACGAGCTCTCTCTTGCGCAGTGGTAGCATAAAGTGAGGCCCTTGGCGAATCTTCAGTCGATCCAAAAAACTAAATTCAAGAACTCACTTCCGTAAACTGTTTGACAGAAGGAGTACGGTCAAAATCCTAAAATTAATGAATTTTGACAGTATTTTCATCATGTGCAGACAAAAACTTTATTACGGTACGTTGCGCCTCTTCAATAAAATTCATTATTTTAGGCTACTGTCAAAAATGAGATTCCGTTTACAGACTGCCTCCTCGCCCGATAAAGGGTTACAGTTAGAAGCTTCACATTTGGCATACTTTACCTTATGACTGTTGAATATTTACATTAAATTAATGGGTAACAAGAGGTGATGAGCTGGTTCTAACCCGCCCATCTTTAATTCACTGATATTGAAAATGTATTTACTTGCATGCAGTATGTTTTTGTGAATTCTATGTTTACGTTTATTTACAAACAATTTATCACAAAAATAACTATTCTACAGTTATGTTCAAAGAACATTGCAATCCTGCATAAGATTTCAGCAAATTAATTATCATGCTGTATTTTTAATATTTCGCAGCATGTGCATCAAAATTGACTGTTTGTAGGTGCGAATAGAAAACATTAAAAAATAAAGAAGATGAATTTAAAATGTCCTAGTGCTTAACGCATTGTTAACGCATGCGACTTCGGTGTGCAGGATCCCGGAGGGAGCACTAAAATTTCCAATGTGGATCCAGCATCGTAAGCCAATTAAGGAGCTACCTGCATAAGCAAACATTGATCCAGGAACTCACAAATAATGGACTACTCATCACCCAGTTCAATGAGCGCAATCTGGTTGGTCGTAGCCCTTTATGGGCTGCAGTGAACGAGAGTTTAATTTACTAGTTACTCCCACTTAGCTAAATTAATCGATATTTCAATACCGTGTAACCAAAGGAAACTGAAATGGAACATATTTCTGCAGATGATAAGGTGCGAGGGGTCCCAGGTTCGATTCCCGGTGGGGACTCTCGGTCAAAAAAAGTGTAAAAGCTTTTTCAGACAGCCTTTCAGACAGAGTGAGGTTTTCCTTATGCACATAAGGCAAATGCCGGGATGATACCTAACATACAAGTCTCAGGCCGCTTTCTTCCTTTCCCAATTCCTTCTTCCTTCCCTTTCTTTGGATAGTGTGATCGCCGAGGGACGTCATCCCTCATACGTGAAGGCTAACATAGCCATAGATGCTGAAAACCCAGAAATATAATTCCTAATCTTAATCCTGCAGAAAGGAAGCCGCGATGGCTCAGTGGTAAAGCGTTCACATCTGGTGCATGGGGTCCTTGGTTCGATCCCAACTCGCGCCAAGTGAACTTCGTGGTGGACAAACACCGTGTGAGTGGATTTTCTCGGGTTTCTCCCGTTCCCTCGCACTTTCTTCATTCCACCATTTTCCTTCATTTCTCATGATCACCGTCTCCTTTAGCCATAACTATGGGACGTAAAACTTATATATTTCATTTCATTTTCCAAATGCAGATGATAAGTGGTCAATGATTGGCTTCTAACGCCAAACGTCATATATCTGACCTTTCCAGGCTAAGCCATTATGTGTAAATGCGATCTAGAGAACGAAAATTTTGAGTCATTTTATATATTTTTCTGTATAAATGAAAATGAAGGCGTGATCTGCCTCTTCCAATCTTTTCTTCAATTTCCCCAACATAATACGAGTGGAGTAGGGATGGCCAATTCCGGAATATTAACTTTTCGGAATCCGGAAAGTAAAATCGGAAAAATTTTGGATATTTTCCGAATTCCGGAATTTTCTAAATTCCAGAATTTTTCCGAAATTCGGAAAGTGAAATTTTCGATTCCGGAAAATACGTAAATTTTCTGGAATTCGGATTCCGGAAAATTTTGGCCATCTTTATAGTGGAGTAACTATCTTGAGAATTTTGTTGTGCGTTTACCAAATGTTTGGAGTTCCTTTTCGACAAAAATTAACAATGCTTGCACTCTAATGTTTCATCTAGAAAAGCATTTCTAATGTTTGATTATTCAGTATATGTTGAAATATTTTAAAGGCTACGCATAGATAAAATACTTTTAAAAATGAAAGTAATATTATAATTAACATTAAAAGGAAAAATAAAACAGTTACTTTGCTTTTTAACATATTCTGACAACATGGTAATTATAACATGCAAGAAACTTTTTACCTATTAAAGATACACAAATACAATAATCAGAGTGTGAAATATAAAGAAAGGTCTAAATTTTATTTTGAAACGAACTCGAGATCGCTACTTACCCTGATTCTCGACTTATAGGTTGTTAATTATAGATTATGTTAGGTAAATATGTTAAGTGGTTGCCGCACTGAGAGTTATGCGATTTGCAAGTGAAGTCACAAAAGGATAAAGTCCTTGAACTTTGCAATGAATTAGTCTTAGAAGTTAGCAGAAGAATGAGGTACGTATTTTACACTGTAAACTCAAAGTTCCGCTAAGAACTAAGCCTACAATTCCTCATTTAAAAAGAAAAAATACATTGAACTTAAAATCAGCAGCATCATTTCAGATTTTGCTCCATTCATATAACAGTTTTACGATTTTTATTATTGAATTAATATATAAATAGGATGTATCTATTATTTAAGCTTCGGGAGCAATTGCCCCTGCCCTTCCCAAATAACGCTCCTGCTTGAAATTATGTCACGCCATTTATTAGGCCTATTGTTAACAAGATAACTGAGAAAGTGGAACATATAAATTACCTTGGTATAGAATTTGATAAACTAACGTTTGGTATGCATGTGAGACACATAATAAAACAGGTGTTAGTGGATTACATTTTAGGAAAATTTAAAAATGAAAAGATATGTTTAACAAAAGAGAACATACTGGCTTGTAAGAACAGCAGCAGTTATAGTTCAACCAAAAGACATGCTCGTGAAATTGTGTGTAGAGTGCACCAGGCCGTAGCCAGAATCTAAGGCAGGGAGACCAGAGATCATTGTTGGGGGCTGACTTGAGTTCATATTACATTCATGTCTTATGTTCACCAAACAATTGAAAGTTGCTGAAATTGTGAAATTCTGTCTATGTTGTTCTAGTGAACAACATTTAATGTGTTAGTTTATACAGTTTTGTCTTCCCTCCGATCGCAGTTTTCATCACACAAATTTCTTCTTTATTATCATACTTATTTTACTACATATCCTAAGAGCATGATTAGGAACATTAAAATGGTCATTTTTTTCTTTTTATATACAATAAAATGATATGTAATGTAGTAATACTATGTTTTCGAAGTTGGCAATAATGGAAGAAATATCTAATGATTCGTACTACTTCCACCGATTTAAGAACGGGAGAAAATTTCCTCTTCTTAACGGTCCGAGCACAAAGGTCAATGTCTAACTTATCAGTCTATAGATATTGCGAGAATCAAATAATAGATGTAATTTACAAAGTAGTTTAGTTTACCAATCAAACTCCTTTATATATTGATTAGATTGGTCAGAACCGGTTCCTGGTGGAACCGGTTTTAGGCTCTGAACGGATCCGGTTCTATAAGATCCGGTTCCGAAACCGGGTTTTCGGATCCAGGTCTGGAACTGGTTTTTCAGATCCGGTTCCGGAACTTTCTGGCCATCCCTACGCTAAACCCGAGTTACTGGCAGGCTGTGAACAGTGTGCTAGATGAAATGGTGGAAGTGACAGGCAGGCACCCAGGCGGAGCGGCGGCTGCTTGTCTCATTTGATTATACACACTGGGTAACTTGCAAACTCATTGGCTAAACAGACGAACTCATTTGGGTAAACACTCACTGGTGTACCAAAAATTTTTTTCTGGTGGGCACAAGCGGGTCTGGGCGGGGTGGGCACAAGCGCGCGGTCCTCTTTGCAATGGTTTGAAAGTGAACTTTGTGCCTCCTTTATAGGTCTTTGGGCACTTTCGGATCCAGGTCTGGAACTGGTTCTGATAACCGGATCTCCAAGAACCGGAACTTTGTGGCCATCCCTAATATTTATCCTTTTCTTCTGTCCGGGAGACGGAAAATCTTGAGAACTATCGATGGATCACCATTAATTTTGGCCAGGATATAGAAAATCGAAAGTTAGAAAGTGAGTTCCTTAATAGAAGTGATCAATTAAACGGAACTGATAAAAAGTAAAACATTTCTGGTTTTTAACGTTGAGATTAAAAACTGTCATAAGATCACTATAGAGTAAAAACTGTCATAGATGGGAGAAGAGTTTCCTACAATCGATTAACAGTAAATTTGATCTACTGAAACTATCCTTAACTAGCTACTAAAACTAGAAGCAATAGGAATCCACTGCAACTTCTGGTTTCAATATTGATCTACATAGAGCAAAAGTTACATGGAAGAAGAAGTGAAAAAGCTGAGGAGGAACAGTTCAAGTTTAGGAAAAGGCAAGGACAAAAGGATGCATTTGGATTATTAAAAGTGATCGGTGGAAGGTCTGTAGAGAAAGGGAAAGAAGTTGTAATTTTGTGTTTATTGATCTACAAAAGGCTTTGGGAATTGAGGGTTGTTCTTGGAAGTTCTGAAGAAGGTTGATTTGGAATGGAAAATAGAACTCATAAAAAAAAAAAAAAAAAAAAAAACCTTATATGTGAACCAACACTTTAAGTGTTAGAATAGGGAATGAGATGACAGGAGAGTATAATTGGAAGGGGAGTAATATATTTCCAGAAGAGAGAGTGAAAAAGAACCTACATAATTAAGATGTCATTTCGGTAGGAGGTAGACGGATTAGGTGTATACGGTTTACAGATGATATGTAACTTCTGGCGGAATCTGAAAAGAAAATCAATAAAATGTTAGAAAACTTGAGGAAGGGCTGTGAAGAATATAGGATGAAAATAGATGTTAGGAAAAAAAACATAGTAATTGGAATGAATGAAGCAGTCGGTGACAAAAAGTGGGAGGGTAGAAAATAGAACAAGTTACTAGTTTTCTATACCTGGGTAGTATTATTAGTGATGATATATGCGAAATTAAAATATGTAAAAGCAAGAAAAGGAATGGCGAAAGAAGCCTTTAGAAGGAAGAAAATACTATTTTGTAGGACCTTGAATAAAAAGTGGAGAAAAAGAATAATCAAATGCTTCGTGAGGAGTATTGTACCGTATGGGTCAGAAACATGGACATTACGTAAAAATTATGAAAAACGACTGGAAGCTTTCGAAATGGATGTGTGAAGAAGAATTAAGAAAATTAGTTGAGTCGGGCTGAAAACGAATGAGAGGGTGTTAGAAATGGTAGTGCAGGAAAGAACAGTTTTCGATATTATTAAGAAGAGGAAGAGAAACCAGTTGAAACAATGGTCAAGAAGGAATTGTATCATGAGGAACATACTACAGGGTATGGTGGCAGGAAAAGAAGGCGGCTACAATTGACGGACAATATCAAAACAGAAAAACCGTACATGAAGATGAAGAGGTTGATGGAAGAACATGGAGCATGGAAGCTTCTCAGTTGCGGCAAGTGACCTGACAATAATAATCGAATACCTATGATGAAGATGATAGAGTGAAAACGATAGAAGATAGCGGGAAACTATGTTTTTGAAATAGATTTAGCGTTCTAGGAATACGTATCTTTTCTCTCTTAATCCTCTATTCAAACCGGAAGTGGTAGAAATCAACCATCTTTGGTTTTAATGTTGAACGCTAAAGCGTTAAGACGGTAACGTATAGGAAAAAGCGGTCTTTTGTGATCAATTAAGGGTTTCAAAAATATATTTTTACTTTCCATTTTAATCTCACTACTTAAACTGATTTCAATATTACGGTAATTGAGACAATATCACGCCATACAAACCAAAATTCTTCGAGTGATGTACTGTATGAGCCCTGATACTTGTTTTGAGTTTAACGTCCCTCGATTATGCACTGAGGCTAAGGGAGAAATACGATAATGATTATAAAATAAATGAAAAGATAAATTAAGACAGAGGGAGAAAACAGGGGCAGCCCGAAAAATCCCAGTTTGTTCACCACAAAACCTACTTCTCGCGAGCTGGAATTGAATCTAGTTACCCCATACACCAGAGATGAGCTTCTTACCACCCACCATGGTCTAATAATGTATTTCCACAACCGTATTAGCGCTTAATGAAAAACGTGTCGAAAGATTGTCATATTTTAATTGATAGACCTCATTGATTTGAACAAATAAAGTAAATTCTCATGCACAGTTTTCGAGAAAATCGACAATAACAAATTCTTAGGGCGCTAAAAAAAATATATATTTTGTGACTAACAATAACGGGCTCAATAACACGCCACCTATTAGCAGTGTTGAATACCTAAGTCATCTTTACTTTATTCCGTTGATTTCTATGGGGAATTAATCTTTTGCTTTCGTTCCATTGTACTAGAATTTTCATTATATAATTTTATTTATTTGTTTTTCAAGTCCAGTTACATGCTCGTTGCTGTTCCAAATGAATTTGAATATATGTGACTATTATATAACAGTATATATTGAAATGACAAATTAAAGGGGTACTTCCGGTTGACGTGGAAAGTTAAAATTTGGCATGATGGTAGCTTTCCGGGACTAACCGACAGGAAAATTGCCAAAAGTGAATATTTTTAATTTTTAGGGGGTCTAAAGGGGAGATGAAGAAATTTCATATGTTATTTAAATGGGTCTATTTTGGGACCTATAATCTCATATTTTAGGTACTTGGAATTGGAATACAAACTTGAAATTCGGTAGGCTTGCACGTTTTCGTTACCGTTACCTAAATAAATTAATAAAAATAACAAAAACTGAAAATTCTTTCCCATGTTATTTATATGGGACGTCTTCTATACCCAGTGGCGGAACCAAGGGAGGGCCTAGGGGGCCAGGCCCCCTTGCTCAAAATCTTGGCACCCCTAGTGCCTCCCTTCCACACACACAAGGTGGTACTGCTATAGGTCGACAAACTGTGAGTTGATAGTAGCCACAACTGAAACTACTACCGAAACATCTCTCGACAACAGAGTTACCAACTGCAGAATACCGTATGTTGCAAAAGTCTGCGTTCCGAGAAAAGTCCCCAGGCTCGTTTTTGTTTGTAGTACAGCAAGATCTAATTCATTGAAATCTGAAAGGTACATGTATTGACCTCACCATCTGAACGTTTCTTTTAACCTCTGTCCCTTATCTGGCTATCTTCTTTATTACCGACAAAGAACCACAAAAAAAAAAAAAAAAGCAAAACCAGTTGGCATTCTCATTCGTTTCAATGTTGAAAGTCATATTAAAATAAGAGATGCTTACTTACAAATAGCATTCACTGCAGTAAAACATTATACTCGTGTTGGACGAAAGAAGTCTTCGTACTTAGTAATTAATTTCCATCTATTCTGGCGACATAGAACAAATGCATAGCATCCATTAAATAATTTGGTATTATTATTATTATTATTATTATTATTATTATTATTATTATTATTATTATTATTATTATTATATCAAATAATATCGAGATGCAGTAAAAGAAGAGAGAAGTTTTTATTATTTCTTTCATTCTCTCTGCGGTTCGAGAAAATTAAGATACTGAATACTACCAACACCTACTATATGCTACTGATACTGGTTCTCCTTCTCGACCACCTTCTGGTCTTGTCTCTAGTACGTCTAGTTTTTTAACGCTCTTGGCCGTGGCAACTAAGTAAAACCTTCTGCTGCGATGTTAAGCGATACTAGCGATCTCCAAGGAAAACGAAGTCAGCTCTTGGTGAACCTATACTACTAACTAAAGCCTGGGGAAATGAGGCTAACAAAAATCACTGATTCTTTATAAATAAATCGTTCAGAAGTATTTTCTTTTAAACGATTTTAACTAACTTAATCCCAAAACTGCTACTACTAGAGAAATTCTGAAATTTATCATAGAGCCAGTGCTACAATCTCCTGATTACTAACCATCAAGCAAGATACCGAGATGACACAACTTGGTCGCGGCAGTAAAAGTGGTAGTTATTCCCATGATCAGGTTGTATCATCCCGTTACCTAATGTTTAGTAATCAGAGAGATATCAGAAGTTTGTGTGACTGGTCCACAGATATTCCATTCGGTAAGTTCAGTCAGTGAATACCAAATTTTGGTCGCAGATTTATATTTGTTCTTCGTCAAAATATGCATTTCTGAGAAAATTAAGCATTTAGCATTTCTGAGAAAATTACATTGTAGGAATTATGTAGAACAGTAAATCAGTGGTGACGTGAATTTTCAACACGATATACTAATTAATGCCCCTCCTTCAAATTTAATCTCAAAACTAACAATATTAATTTAGCATCGACTACAGGATAGTAGCGTTATTTCAACTACATTTGAATTTATTTTAAGGCTTTGAAACACCAGAGACTCAGAGGATAGAAATAAGGGAAATGAGTCAATAGGGCCATAAAAATTTCCCTTGTGACACCGAGGAAGATTCTTGGTAATCTCCTCAGTTGAAATATTCATCCACGAGGGATCAATCACACCATCTTAAGCTGATGTTCTACTGCTGAGCTTTGGCCATTCGGTGTTTGTGTGAAGTGTTCGTGTATTTGAATTCACACCAAATTCTAAAAACTAGTGAAGATAAACAAACGAACGAAAGAAAAAGGCTACGTATAATTCTTTTGCTGTAAGGAGTTCCGATTAAAATGTCTGTTCTAACGCTGTTTGATATTAGGGAAAGAAAAACACATTTCCTCTTTTTGCTTCAAAGAGTGCTCACTTCATCATTTTAATAAAGTAAAGGCACATACATTACTCAGTTTTAGAGATCAAGGGTAAAAGTAACCAAAAGTAATTGAACTACGGACAGATCAAAACAAGATGCTGCAACCGGGGCAGTTGCCCCGGGCGCCAGCAAACTAATATGTGTAGATGTAGATGAAAGGGATACTAATCGCAGAATTTGCCCTGGGCACCAAATGTCTAGTTTCGTCACTGATAAGGCTACCATATTTTTACAGCCGGAAATCGGGACGTTTTTCTGAAATATTAAGAATACATTATAATTATTGGCGGTTTATTTTAAAGTGAAAGTTGAGCTTAAGAACAAGGCTTAAAATTAAAAGTGGGCTGAAACGGCAAATCAGTGTCCTGTTAGAGTTCAGTTCCTGTTTCTGTGCAACGTTTGTCTCGTAAGCACTTTTGTCCTTGTACATCACTTTCTACTTTATTATTATTGTTATTATTAATACAGTTTATCTACCAAACAACTATTTATATAATTATGCGGTATTAAACCAAATCTGGAACTTGTGATACTTACTTACTTTTATCTTTCCATCCGGCAAGTCGGTGTGATCTGTACGAGAGGGAATGTTTTCGGGCTGGTAAAATTTGAGATGACTGCTGCCATGCTGTAACTTTGAGTTTAGCCTTATCTCAAGTACATGCAGACGTGTCGGAAGGTTTGATTCTTGTAGATTCACTAGTTCAAACGCTGTCTAAAATGTGGTCTAGAGAATATGACTCTCAATGAACAAAATTCGAACAAATTTATCAAGAATATTTCTGGATATGCAAAGAAAATTGTATTTATATTCCAGAGCAGGAAACAGATAGAATATAGGGGTTCCTCCTGGAAACGAACTAGACATTCGCCATCGAAATATCACAAATTCATTTTGGATGAATCTCTTCCTTCATTGGAGGCAGAAAACGAATTTTCTAAAGATAATATACTAAGAGACATTTTTCTGCCTACTATTGATAATACAATCACTAAGACGGAAAACTCTTTGGATCATGTAGCAAAATCATTAGATCATTCACCACTTACATCCAAAAGGTGAAAACTATCTAAATTACAACATTGTGGAGCATATGGCTCAACATTATGGAAGTGATCAGGAAATTTTCAAATGTGAACTCAAAATCCTCCCAAACACAATTAAGTTGTATGAAGACGAGAAGAAAAAACAAAGTTGATTCCTTGATGAATTCCTTGATCTTTGTGTCTACAGAAGCGAATTCCTAGAAACCTACAAGCTAGATATCATCTCTGTCACTATATCAGTTTCAAATGCTACATGTGAAAGGCCATTCTCATCTTTGGAAACATTAAAGACATATAGGCAATTCAAAGACTGATTATAGGTTGAAAAACTTAGAATTACTTTATATTGAAGAAAATTGCTAAATCGTTAGATCTTGAAGAAGTTGTTGATAAGTTTACTGCTGCCCACAAGAATAGAAAGATCCTCTTTTAAGTAGAGGTATGAACCTATAAGTTATTTTCTTGACCTGTAAAACTGTATTTCTCTGCTTCCACTTAAATCAACCAGCCACACATATTATAGTGGCAGCGATTAAATAACTACTTATATTGGAAATCAATTGTATTAATGTATCCTAGTTGCTTGAAGTAGTAAATTCTTTTATTTTCACCGTAAAAGAGTAAAATCATGAACAACAAACATTCACCATCTTGAACACACACACACACACACACACACACACACACACACACACACACCTATAGACACCCAGTGTGTGTGTGTGTGTGTATTTATGTAAATAAAATTTTTCATTCATTGACGATGGCCCCCTCAAAATTTTCTTGGGCTCTTCATTGGCCTCCCCTGAAAAAATTCTAGTTACGCTACTGTCTACACCCCAAAATGTTTAAGCACTTCCGGCAGGATTAGGATGATGAAATTTGACATGATTGTAGCCCTCCGGCACTAATCCACAGGAAAATTGCCAAAAGTGAATATTTTTAACTTTTAAAGGGTCTAAAGGGGGATGAAGAAATTCCTATGTTATTTAAATTGGCATTTTCTTGGGATACAAAATCTTATCTTTTAGGTGGTTGAAATGGAAAAATAAACTTGAAATTCAGTAGAATTGTGGATTTAAGAGGTGCGAGGCTGTAGACGGAATAAAAACCGGGGTGTGGGGGCGGAGCCCCCAGCTGGACAAATTCAGGAAATGTTAAGAGCAAATGCACGAAATTCACTGTTGATCCAAGGCTTATACATAGTAGACGCGAGGCCGTAGAGCGAGCAAACGCGGGGGTCTCGAGGCGGAGCCACCAGCTAGCCAAAGGCTGTTACATATGTAAAATGTATAATAAAAATGGATGTGTATCTGTGTATGTGTAGACCCTATGCATGCACGTATGTTCCAGCATAACTCTCGAACGCCAGGAGCGATCTCAATCAATCTTCTGACACATATGGCTTAAAACCCGGAAGAAAAAATATGTAGAAATAAGACAGCCATAGGAGGGGTGGAAAGGGGTGACATGTAAAAATAATCGAAAACGATTAATAATAGAGTCGAATTCATAGTTTTCAGAGTCGCTGGGCTGATTGGTGATACTTCCAATGACATTTAAGCCCTGTGACCACGTGCTCCATCATTTCCAAAAATTCCATTTCTATGGGGAGGAGAAAAGGGGGTAATTTCTAAAATGTCTTACGTTGTTATTTAATGTTCATAAAGATGACCAAAACGAGGAAACGTTTCAAATCGTTTGAAATGAACTTTTAAACATAGTATTTGGGTTGATCTGGGTTTTTATAATTTCACCTGGATTAAAATGAGTATACTAAGGGGAGATCAAATTTTAATTTTTACCTGAAGGAGGCATATTTCTTTAAAGGTGCTTTACCAGAACACAAGTAGCCTACACTTTCATCTCAATTACACAATCAATGTAAGAAACGTGAATATCTAATATTTGTTTGCTTTTCTAAATAAATTGCGCGAAACTGAAACGAGGTTACTTTCCATGAACTTTATGAACGTCATAGTTTTATTGAAGTTCCGCCATGAGCTGCTGTTCTTCGTTGTTATTCAACATTTACGTACGTTATTATGTATTATGCGATTTTTTTTTATTTCTCTCTTTTACGTCGTTTTGCCTGATTTATGTAATTGTATGTTCTTATTCTGTGAAAATTCTCAGATTGTGAGGTGGCGCATTATCTTAGAAGAGAACAAAACTTTTACCTATGAGTAGTTGAGACAATGTTGCTGCACTAGAGAAAAAAATCGCTAATTGAAAAGTTGAAATAAGTACTACTCTACGTACATCACTTGCTCCTGCCACAACCATAATTAGTTCATTCCTGTCTCAGAAGATGGCATATGAGGTGTTACTGAATTGTATTTAAAACAAAATGCCCATAAAAAAAATCAGAAAACTTTCCTTAAATCCTAATTTCCACCATCACTTTGATATTACTCTCGTCGCGCTTGTGTGCAATGATTCCTGCAATTTTCCCCATTGTAGAAAGCACAGTCCGCTGATGTTTACAAGGTACTCAAGAACTGTTGATATTCCACTTGTATCTCTTCGAACGTGTTTAAATACCGCCCTTTAAACAAGAGTTTAATTTTAGTTAAAGGCAAGTGGGGTGGATAGGAAAAAGTGGTCATAGTTTTATTATTATTATTATTATTATTATTATTATTATTATTATTATTATTATTATTATTATTATTATTTACTGGGAGTCCCTCACAACGAGAAACACTGGATTCGCTAACGCTAGAATGCATTGGAGCAACTTTTTTCAATAGAATGAGAATGAATTTTAAGAAACTTCTTGGTGGAAGAAAAGACGGATGACTCCATTGTCTAGAGCAGCGTTTCCCAACCTTTTTCAACTTGCGGCACACTATGGGTATAACTTTAATTCTCGCGGCACACTCACTCATAGATATTATTATGTATTTGTAATTATAAAATACCGTGGTATTTTTTTCTGTGATTACTGATCTCCTTCTCACTGACAAAAAGCTCGATCACTGGTTTCTCCCCCGTGGTAAATCATTATGCTTATTTTTTTTATTGTAATTTAAAAATAGAAAACAATTGCAATGTAATGTTGGATTCAGGTTTTTAAACATACACTTTCTTTTTCGAAAACTGTATCCAACCTTTCACTAAGATGGAAGATCACTAAATAACGAACAAACAAATGTCTTGATCTTTTAAAAGATTAATGTAGGTAATTTATGTGTATGTTTGGTTTGTCGAAAAGATTGAATGATATTTTAAAATTTCAAGTTGCAAAATAGACTGCAACAATAAAGAAGCAATAATGGTCATAAAATGATAAATACTTTTTTCAACATTAAAAATGTACGAAAAACAACAAGGTTTGAAACTTGAAATTGTAGATTCATAGTAGAGGTCCTCATTTTTCCCTATGTCTTGCAATTTGATTGCTATGGAATTAATAATTTTATTTCGATTTCCTCGCGGCACACCAGCGGCTCATTCACGGCACACCAGTGTGCCGCGGCACACCGGTTGGGAAACGCTGGTCTCGAGTGTGGGTGGTATCTCAGCACGGAATTTTGAACGATCTGAAGTAGTCAATGATAGTAGGTAGGTGAGCATCACTATGGGGGCAGAGGTCAGTTTCCGAAATGACAATGTCATCAGACTCTACATCGGTCAGGAGGTCCAGTAACGTACAGTGTACCTCTATCGTAGCTAGAGGTAGGTAGAGGTACAATTCTAGCCACCTATCAAAGTCTCATTGTTTTCAAACCAAACCGCATTTTAGCCTCCTATGAGCCATAGGTGAACATATGAGATATTAAGTAGGTGGTCTCGTGGTCATATGTTCTGGCTCGAGAGTATGTATTCGCAACATAATATCGAAGATCGTTGATCATTTTTTTTTTCAATCTTGAGTATTGAAAGTCTAGAAAGTCACCATGTTGATAATGACAAAGTAGTTAACGAATTCCTCTTCCAAAGGTTCACATGTTTGGAAAGTTGTAAGTAGAATTACGTTTTGCGAAAAACAAAAAGAGGTATTGAAAGTATACATTTGGTGGCAAACTTCACACTTTATTCTACTTTTAAATTTCCATTCAATACTCAAGCCAATTGTTTGTTTTTCGTTTATTATTGATTAGTTTGAAAAGATAATGTTTCTTTCAAGAAATATTATGTCATTTACAAAAAGTTGGGTGGACCAATTTCATAATGGTCTTCCAAATTTCAAATTACGATTCAAAACTAAAGTCAGTCACTTTTTTTTTTTTTTTCATAATTGATAGTTTTGAAGAAGAATCGAAAAACATTAAAGATATTTTAATAATAAAGTTTGTGGTCACTTTCATGCTTGCCTTCACTTCAAAATTTCGTTCAAAGCAGAAAATGGTTAAAAATGACAAGAGAAACACAATCACTAGCATATGCAGAAGTTCGTACTCAAGGGGAGGATCTCAAACTCTGAAATCCCCCCCCTTGCATACACCACTGGGCAGAATAATACTCTTTGAAAGGAACACTTATTTTATGATAGTGCAATACACTTTATTGCTTTCAAAATTTGAAAAAAAGACCAATAATAGTAATAATAATACTTGGGACGAATGCAGATTCGATAATAAACCAGTATTTCATTATTTTATATTTGGATCAAAAGATCCAATATATTTCAGGCAAAAATTTTCTTGTAGGCCTTATATTTTGAGAACTACATATAGTGCAGCCAAACCAAAACTATCAATTTACTCAGTATGATGTGCTTATTCCGTAAAAAAAAAAAAAAAAAAAAAAAAAAAAAAAAAAACCTCTATTTAAGGACCGTTCAAAAATTTTGTGGCTCCTGATCCAAAAAATTCAATATATTTCATACAATCAAACATTTTCTAGTAGGCTCCATATTTTGAGAACTACATATAGTACAGGACATGGATAGAAAGCTTTTTCTTTAGGAATTATGGAAGTATACTCTAAACTTTCCCTAGCTGGACTTCGTGACACATGGTTAAGATTTATGACCCCTGCTTGCTGAAAACCAATGTTGCCTCAGTTTCTTTCCTACTGACCTTTCTTTGCCTTCTTGTTTTTCAAAAATACTAACTTGTAAGATTGGATCAGTTTCCTAGAGATGACTAGAATAATGGCAACACTGAGGAGGATAACAGCTCACATACTCCCGAGGACTAGCCGAGACTTGTGGGGATGAATATGAGTAGTGGTTGGAGAAGAAGATCTGTAAATTTGTCCAAAAGTATAGAAGCGTATAGCAAGTCAAAGTCTACCGCCATACCGAATTTGATCCTGATCGGATGAGTTCAGTGGATCATTTTGTGTTTTCAAAAATAGGAGTCAAAATTTGACCACCCGTAACTCGGGAACCGAAATCCTGCACAACTTATTATATCGCACGCCTATATAGGAGGTTAAGCTCTACCATCACATGAAGTTTGTTCCTGATAGAATGATTTAGGTATATGAAATTTTCTTTTTCAAAATATGACTCAAAATTTGAACGCCTGCGCAACACAATATTTTACACTCTTTTATAGTAGGTGAAGGTCTACCGCCATGTTAAGTTTTGAACCGATCGCATACGGACGTGTTCAAATTATTAGAGTCACGCTCGAAAAAATGCAAAGTTGCAGTCCTAATTTCGGAGTTCTAGAACATGTAATTTAATGGTTAAACCACCAATATAGGATCCTTCATTTGTTTACTGTACAGTTGAAGTGGTGATATCACCGTTGAACAGCAGATGGCACTAGTGGAGGGGAGGCAGTTCTGAAAGTGGTATTTCAGTTGTAGACAGCTATTGTGGTTTCTATCATAAAGTTACAAACTGAAGTATTGTGGTTGCAACCCTAAGCAGTTACGACATTCAAAGCGTTCAACAAGTCGTACGCGCCAATTTAAAGTGATCGTGACGTGTTTCGTGTATTAATCTTTTATTCTGTGAAGTCCTGTAATCGCAGCACAATGGAAAAAGCCAGAGACCTTTCTCCGCGTAAAGTGGAAGTTGTCAAAACACTTCTGGCGGAAGGAAGATATACACAACAACAAATTGCTAGTCGACTTGGGGTAGGGCAAAAGTAGTAGAAAATGGATCGATCTGGGCCAACATAGAACAACTCAGGAGCCCCTGGGAAATCGAGCACCTTGAACCGTGAACCCACGGTCTTTTACTACCTCCATTTTATGGGTGTATTTGTTCCCTTTTATGAGCACTTTTTAGGGGGTGTACTCGTTCTCTTTTATGAGCATTTTTTAGGGGTGAACTCGTTCCCTTTTATGAGCATATTTTCCAACCCCTATTATAGCAGAAACTACGAACACACAGCAGAGCAGATAATACATAAGACTCGTTCTCTTTTATGAGTACATTTTTAGGGGTGTACTCGTTCCCTTTTATGAGCATATTTTCCAACCCCTATTTGAACATAGCAGATAATACATAAGATTCGTTCCACCCCTATTTGAACATAGCAGAGCTAATAAAAGAGTATGGCTCATTTTTCAACCCTTATTTTACCATAACAAAAATCACACTGAGACTACGAAACATAGCGAAGATTAAACATAGTTCATTTTAGGGGGAGTACTCGTTCTCTTTTATGAGTACATTTTAGAGGGTGGACTCGTTCCCTTTTATGATCACTTTTTCAACCCCTATTTTAACATAGCAGGTAATACATAAGATTCATTCACTATTTGAACAGGGAAATCGAACACCTTGGACCGTCGACATCTATTTTAGGGGTGTATTTGTTCTCTTTTATGATTACTTTTTCAATCCCTATTTTAACATAGCAGATAATATATAAGACTACGTACTTTTTCCAACCCTTATTTTACCATAGCAGAGAATACATGGAGACTACGAACACATAGCATAGCAGATAACAGGTAAGATTAGTTTCAACCCCTATTTTAACATAGCAGATAATACATAAGATTCATTCACTATTTGAACAGGGAAATCGAACACCTTGAACCGTCGACATCTATTTTAGGGGTATATTTGTTCTCTTTTATGACCACTTTTTCAACCCCTATTTTAACATAGCAGATAATACATAAGACTACGTACTTTTTCTACCCCTTATTTTACCATAGCAGAGAATACATGGAGACTACGAACACATAGCAGAGCAGAGAATACATAAGACTACGAAACATAGCAGCGGTTTATTCGTTCTGTTTTATGATCACTTTTTCTACCCCAGACAATGAATACCTATGTAACAAAGCAAAGGGGGTGTACATAAGACTACGAAACATAGTTGGGCTATATTCGTTCCACCCCTATTTAAACATAGCAAAACTACGAACACATAGCAGAAAGATTTACATTTCCGATTCGATACGCCCTTTGAACCAATTTGGATGAAACATGGTATATAGGGGTTTTCGGACATGCTGATCACGAATACCATTTCTATTTTTACCTGGTTCTTATAGTTTATGTGGGATACGCCCTTTCTATGACAATTTTAACCGATTTGGATGAAACTCGGCATATGGGGGTTTTCAAACATGCTGATTACGAATATTATATTTATTTTTACCTGAGTCTTATAGTTTATGTGGGATACGCCCTTTGTATGACACTTAAAAGCCAATCACTCGAAAACGGAGCTACATATTGAGATGGTGTTTCCACATTAGTAATTGGTCATCAACTACTACAAGTTTCAAAAATACTGATCATCGAGGTCAAAGGTCAAAAACTCGGAAACGAAGCAACGTATTGAGGTGCTGTTTCCAAATCTAGTAATAGGTCATCAACTAGTACATGTTAAAAAGTACTGACCACCGAGGTCAAAGGTCAAACTCGTAAACGAATCCACATATTGAGATGACGTTTCCTAATTTAGTAAATTTGTGTGATCTATTCAATTTTGTACCAAGCAGAAAAAAAGTGAAGAAGGAATAAATTTGAGTGGCTTATTTACTTTTGTATTAATGAGAAAGAAATCAAAGAAACACAATTTTAACTAGCGCAGAATTCCTGTACCTTTTTGGGCTATTTAAATAAACGGAAAAATTAAATTGGATGGACTAACAAGAAAGCAAAGATATGCCATATTAACTAGCTGAGAATTTTATATCTTGTACTATTTAAACAAACGAAGGGATAAATTTGAGTGGTCTATTCAATTTTATACCAATGAGAAATGCCATTTTTATCTAGCTCAGAAATTCTAGTGCATGTTGTATTATTT
Source organism: Thermobia domestica (assembly GCF_964235325.1). NCBI lineage: Eukaryota > Metazoa > Arthropoda > Insecta > Zygentoma > Lepismatidae > Thermobia > Thermobia domestica. The sequence goes on along the minus strand of NC_137458.1, from coordinate 130,335,316 downwards.
AAACAAAACGAAGGGCTAAATTTGAGAAAGCGAACATGGACCATTTTAACTAACTCAGAATTTTATATCATTTTGTAGTACTCAAATTTGGATGGAGTATTTAGCTTTGTATGAACCAGAAAAAAGTGAAGAAGGTCCATTTTAACTAGTTCAATATTTCTGTACATTTTTGTACTACCCAAATAAACGAAATTTTAGTTTTGTACCAATCAGAAGAAAATCAAAGAAGAATCATTTTCACTAACCAAGCAGAAAAAGGAAAGAATTAACACTGTACTAATCAAGTAAACAAAGGTATAAATTTGTAATGACCAGAAAAGGAGAAGGATCAGCATTCTATACTTTTTGTGCCATTTATTGGGGTGTCCTATTTCCTTTTGTACCAACGAGAACCAATTTTAACAGGCTTAGAATTTTATACCTTTTTGTAATATTTGTACCAAACAAAAAAGCAAGGAAATACCATTTTCGTGCTAACCAGAAAAAGCGAAGAAATGCCTTTTTTAATTAGCTCAGGATTTCTTGACCATGTACTATTTAAACAAACAAAGGAATAAATTTGTGTGACCTATTCACTTTTGTAACAAGCAGAAAAAGGAAAGAACTAAGATTTTGTACTAATCAAATAAGCGAAGGAATAATTTGGGTGGTCTATTTAGTTTTGTACTCATTCGAAAAAAGCGAAGAAGGACCATTTTATACCTTTTTGCAATTTAAGGAAAGGAATAAATAAATATGGGTGTCCTATTTCCTTTTGTACAATCCGCGGCAAAAAACCTGCAACATGAGCATATAAGTTTATTGTGAAATGACGAAATCTTTTGCTCCAAAATAAATGTGCACGGGAGGAGGCCGACGTTTATTCTGGCGTGATTCGTTCCGCTTAGACGTTATGTTCATTCCCTGTGCTGTTAGGCATAGTTTCACAATAAACATACATCCTCATGTTGCAGGTTTTTTGCCGCGGATTGTACCAACGAGAACCATTTATAACAGGCTTAGATTTTTATGCCTTTTTTGTAATATTTGTACCAAACAGAAAAAAGTTACACAGATAAACAAAGGAAAAAAATTGTAATAACCAGAAAAAAGCGAAGCTCAGCTTGATATACCATTTGAGTGGCCTATTGAATTTTGTACCAACGAGAAATCTCATTTCCAGGCCATGTTTTACTATTTAAACAAACGAAGGGCTAAATATGAGAAAACGAACATGGACTCAGAATTTTATATCATTTTGTAATACTAAAATTTGGATGGATTATTTAGTTTTGTACCAAGCAGAAAAAGGAAACAAAGGTATAAATTTGTACTGACCAGAAAAGCGAAGAAGTACCAGTATTCTATACTTTTTGTGCCATTTAAGAAAATAATAAATTCATTGGGGGTGTCCTATTTCCTTTTGTACCAACGAGACCATTTTTAACTGTCTTAGAATTTTATACCTTTTTGTAATATTTAAACAAATGAAGGGTTAAATTTGTACCAAACAGGAAAAGCGAAGAAATACCATTTTTAGCTAGCTCAATATTTCTGTACCATTTTGTACTACTCAAATAAACGAAGGAATAAGTTTGGGTAATGTATTTTATCTTTGTACCAATCAGAAGAAAATCAAAGAAGGTCTATTGTAACTAGCTCACCATTTTACACCATTTTGTACTTCTCAAATAAACGAAGAAATAAATTTGAGTGATCTATTCAATTTAGTAGCAATCAGAAGAAAAGCAAAATAAACGAAGGAATATATTTTTTGTGGTACTATTTTGTATATTATTGTGTCACACAGAGAAAGGATAACTTTAAAGTTGCATTTCTAAATAAATTTTAATTGCCTTTTCATTGGGCTGGTACTAAGGTATATAAATTCTGAGTTAGCTAAATTGGACCTTCTTCGATTGTTCTGGTTAGTACAAAAAACCGGCCACTCAAATTTATTCCATCGTTTGTTTAAATAGTATAAAAATGTGGGCCTTCTTCGCTTTTTCTGGTTAGTACAATTTTGTTCTTTTGTTTATTTGAGTAGTACAAAATGGTATAAAATGATCCTCTGGTTGCTACAAAATTAAATAGCGCACTCATATTTATGCCTTCGTTTATTAGACTAGTTAAAATGATCCTTTTTTGCTTTTTCCTTTTGTTTGTTGAAATAATACAAAATGGTATAAAATACTCAGCTAGTTAAAATGGCCCTTTTTAGAGTTGACACAAATTATAAATCCTTTGTTTATTTGAATACTCCAAAATGGCGCAATTTCTTTGTTTTTCTCGGTGGTACAAAACTAAATACTCCATTGTTTATTTGAGTAATAAAATTATATAAAATAGTCATTCTTCGCCTTTTTTAGACCACTCAAATTCTGAGCAAGTTAAAATAGCATTTCTAATTGGTACAAAATTGAATAGGTCACTTAAATTTATTTTTTCGTATGATATAAAATATTCAGCTAGTTCATTTTTTCTCGTTGGTATAAAAAGTAGAACATCGAAATTATTCTTTCGTTACAGAAATTATGAACTTGTTAAAATGATCCTTCTTCGGTTTTTTCTGATTGATACAAAAATAGAACATTTCAGTAGTTCAAAAGTTACATAAATTCTAAGCTAGTCAAAATGGTCAATTTTCGTTTGTTCTAAGTTAAAGTAGCTCTTCTTCTCTTTTCCAGTTGGTACAAAAGAAAATAATCCACCTAATCTGTTTGGTATAAAACTAAATACTATATTCCTTCGTTTATTGGAGTAGTACAAAATGATATAAAAGCCTGAGTTAGTTAAAATGATCCTTCTTCGGTTTTTTGTTTATTTGAGTAGTACAAAATGATATAACATTCTGAGCTAGATAAAATGGCATTTCTCGTTGGTACAAAATTGATTAGGTCATTCAAATTTATCCTTTCGTTTGTTTAAATAGTTAAAATGGCATATCTTTGCTTTCTTTCTCGAAGTAAGCCAGTAATATTTATTCATTCTTCACTTCTCCCTGCTTGGTACAAAACTGAATAGGTTACACAGGCTTTGTTTAAAGTTATTAAAGCTTAAATATTTAACCTTTGACCTCGATAGTCAGTACTTTTGGGACATGTGCTCTTTGATGACCAATTACTAAACGTGGAAACACCACCTCAATATGTGGCTCCGTTTTCGAGTTATTGGGTTTTAAGTATTTTGACCTTTGACCTCGATAGCCACTAATTTTAGGACATGTAGTAGTTGATGACCAATTACTAAATGTGGAAACACCACCTCAATATGTGGCTCCATTTTCGAGTTATTGGGTTTTACGTATTTTGACCTTTGACCTCGATAGCCACTAATTTTAGGACATGTAGTACCTGATGACCAATTACGAAATGTGGAAACACCACCTCAATATGTGGCTCCGTTTCCGAGTTTGACATTTGACCTCGATGGTCACTATTTTTGGAACTTATAGTAGTTGATGACCAATTACTAAATCTGGAAACAGCACCTCAATATGTGGATCCGTTTTCGACCACCATTATTTTTGGTCGACTGTGTCGATGGTCATTATTTTTGGAACTTGTAGTAGTTGATGACCAATTACTAAATGTGGAAACGTCATCTCAATATGTGGCTCCATTTTTGAGTTATTAGGTTTTAAGTATTTTGACCTTTGACCTCGATGGTCATTATTTTTGGAACTTGCAGTAGTTGATGACCAATTACTAAATCTGGAAACACCACCTCAATATTTGGCTCCGTTTTCGAGTTATTAGGTTTTAAGTATTTTACCTTTGACCTCGATGGTCATTATTTATGGAACTTGTAGTAGTTGATGACCAATTACTAAATGTGGAAACACCACCTCAATATGTGGCTCCGTTTTCGAGTTATTAGGTTTTAAGTATTTTGATCTTTGACCTCGATGGTCATTATTTTTGAAACTTGTAGCAATTGATGACCAATTACTAAATGTGGAAACACCACCTCAATATATGGCTCCGTTTTCGAGTTTTGACCTTTGACCTCGATGGTCAACACTTTTGGGACATGTGGTCTTTGATGACCTATTACTAAATATGGCTCAGTTTTTGAGTTATTGGTTTTTAAGTATTTTGACCTTTGACCTCAATGGTCAGTGCTTTTGGGACATGCAGTAATTGACGAATGCTATGTTACACAGGGGTTGATAAAAGGGAACGAGTACACTCCCTTATTACATATGAGTGCTGTTAAAATATTTGTTCGTAGTGTCTGTGTATTATCTGTTATGTTCAAATAGGGGTTGGAAAAAGTGGTCATAAAAGAGAACGAATACACCCCTAAAAATGATCATAAAAGGGAATGTATAAGCTCATAAAAGGGAACGAGTCTAAATCTATGCTATGTTCAATTAGGGGTGGAAACGAATACACCCCTGCTATGTTACGTAGTCTTATGTTTTATCTGCTATGGTAAAATAAGGGTGGAAAAAGTATGTAATCTTATGTATTCTCTGCTATGTTAAAATAGGGGTGGACATGAATCTTATGTATTATCTGCTATGCTATGTGTTCATAGTCTCTATATATTCTCTGCTATGGGGTTGAATAAGTGATCATAAAAGAGAACGAGTCTTATGTATTATCTGCTCTGCTGTGTGTTCGTAGTTTCTGCTATAATAGGGATTGGAAAATATGCTCATAAAAGGGAACGAGTTCTCCCCTAAAAATGCTCATAAAAGAGAACGATTACACCCCCTAAAATGTGCTCATAAAAGGGAACAAATACACCCCTAAAATGGAGGTCGTAAAAGACCGTGGGTTCACGGTTCAAGGTGCTCGATTTCCCAGGGGCTCCTGAGCTGTTCTATGTTGGCCCAGATCGATCCATTTTCTACTACTGGCAAAAATCTGTGAGTAAAATCTCCGTTGCAATGAGCTAGAAACAAATGTATCAGCGAAATAGGGCTGGGAAATGTGGGTGAAAACCGAAGCTATCGCTAACAGGTATCAGAAAACTAAAAAGATTGACACTGGGAAATAAAAACGCGACTTCTAGAGATTTAATCATAAAAATGGCTGAGTATGGTGTAGATATTTCGCCTGAAAATATTCGAAGGATTCTTTGTGCTGAGGAAATAAAAGCACTCATGCCAAGAAAGCAAAATTTACTCCAATCGTGTCAAAGAAGCGCCTCGAACGGGCACGAGGCCTAGAACAATGGACTGCTGATGATTGAAGAATAGTGTGTTTCAGTGATGAATCTTGTGTCTTCTTGTCTGATATATGTTCACAATATGTGAGACGTCGATCTGGGGAGGAATTCAAGTTGGAATGCCTCCAACAAACTGTGATACATCCTACTTCAGTCATGGACGGTATATGATGTCTATCTTTGGGCCTGAGAAATTGTATATAAATGAGGGAACAATGAAGTACGACCAATACCTACAAGTTCTCCAAACAGAACTGCTTCCCCAGACTGCAGTCTGGTTTGATGACGCACACTTCATCTTTATGCATGATGAAGCTCCATGTCACCGGGGCAAACCTGACACCGAGAACAACGAAATTAGTGTTCTTCCGTGGCCGGACAGTAGTCTTGATATGAACCCGATTGAAAACCCTTGGAGCTTCATGATGGAAAAGCTAAAGAAGAAGCATATTACAACGAAACATCAATTGATCGAGGAGATCAACAATTTGTGGTATTGTGATACTGAATTGAAGTCAAACTGTGCTAAACTAGTATGCCACAAAGGATAAAAGATTTAATAAAGAATTAAAATATTTAATAAAGAATTACGGATTTCATACGAAATATTAATCTTTGTGTGAGAGATTGTTTTCTTGTAAGTTTCACATTTCATTTTTTGTTTCCAATTCAGATACACACATTGTATAGTATTTCAATTTGAATGTCACGTACGCATTTGTTTTATTGATATTGAAAAGCATGTGCCATGACCACAAGAAACTAGAACAGAGTTACAGAACAGTAATTTGGACTAAGTTCAAATGCGTTTTCTGATGTAATATTGTAAGAACAGTAAAATATTCAGAAACTGAAAGTTGAGTCTAATAATTTGAACACGTCTCTAAGTTCGGTTAAACTCATACAATATATAGTGCCCTTGATTTTTTAGAGAAAAATTAAATTAAAAACGATAATGCGAGTAAATAAGCTGTTTTGAAATAGTAGAAATAGATAGAACAACTCCAGTATAAAGGATCGCAAAGGAGGCCTGTAACTTGCGCTTGATTGCAAACTGCAAAAAATATAAGTAAACAAACATACTGCTCGCAATATTAAAGAGTATAGATTTGAATAGATTTAGTACACAAAAATTATGCATAATCTGTAATAATATGGGAACTGAATTTACATTAAGACTTGCCTATCAGTCAAGTAAAATTAATTTAAAATGAGCTCGGGCCCCAGTATGTGTTATGCAGGGTTAACAATTAAGTTTGACCCGCAAAACTTTATGATGCTCCTTGTCCACCTAAAGTTTGCTTCTGGGTTTAGAATACGAACCTCTAAAAAAGAACGAAAAAATCTTTCTTCTGTGTCAGAGATGGAACACACAATCTCTTCTTAGTGTTAGATATTTTTGTATTTAATTCCTCGTACAGATTCAATCCATTTTTTTAAATTTAAAATTTAAAGAAAATAATATGTATTCTCATAACTTAGTAAACATGTTAATACGCATATCAGTAGTGAGATATTTTGTGGAAAATTATCACGTACTTTCATGTCTGAGATTATATAAGCTTTACATATCAATTGTCTAACGGGTTTCTGTACCTCAACCAAAATAAAATGATTTTTTTTTTCATTTAACGTCTCAAACGATGTCCTTTAGGCTAAAATGTATGAGTGATTAATGTAAGTATTATAAAATAATAAGTGGAATGAGAATGTGTGAGGAAACTGGAGAATCCTGACATAGCCCAACGAACACTATGTTGTCCATCGTACGAAGTAATCATGGTTCAAGTAGGAGAAGGGGGAGACAGAATTGTAAAAATAAATAAATAAAAAAAGCTTTCGCACTGGAATGCTTCGTCATATAGAGTTCAGATACTTCAACACCCACAATGAATAAACCATGTGGAACTAGGGATACGAACCCTAGTTGTTTTTTCCCAGTAGGCAGGCACGTCTACAGTAAGTCTAAGTTTGACTTTCAATTCCCCTGATAGACTTAACCTTAGAAATCCTCTCTCTGTATGGCTTTGCCAAGTGTAAATTTTAAAATATGCTTGGAGTCCTGATAGCATTGACATATAAACATGTGTACTCTTGGATCAAATGAAAGAATGAAAACTGCATAAGAATGCTTGCGTGTTAGACTTAGTCTTACAGGTTCTCCCTGTGTATAGTTTTGCTAAGTGAAAATTTTAAAATATTAAATAATACTTTTGATAAAGTGGATACTTTCAAATATTTAGGATCAATATCAACAGACGAAAATCATATTCACGAAGAAATTAAATGAAGACTAAAAGCAGGGAATTCGTGTTACTATTCGGTTCAAAATCTCTTGTCGTCGCGAATTCTGTCGAGGAATTTGAAGCTTAAAATATATAAAACGATAATCATGCCTGTTGTTCTGTATGGTTGCGAAACATGGTCGCTTACACTGAGGGAAGAACATAGACTGAAAGTATTTGAGAACAGGATCCTGAGAAGAATATTCGGACCCAAGAGGAACGAGAATGGGGAATGGCGGAAGCTTCATAACGAGGAACTACATAGTTTATACGGTTTACCCAACATTGTTAGGGTCGTCAAGTCTAGGAGGCTTAGGTGGGCAGGTCATGTAGCTAGAATGGAAGAAAGTAGAAACGCTTTCAAAGTCTTGACTGGTAGACCCATAGGAAAACGACCATTAGGAAGACCTAGGCGCAGATGGGAGGATAATATTAAGATGGATCTCGCAGAGATAGGAATACAAAGTAGAAACTGGATCCAATTAGCTAAGGATAGAAGTCAGTGGAGAGCTTTTGTGAACGCGGCACTGAACCTCCGGGTTCCATAGGCCATAGAGTTAGTTAGTTAGTTAGAAAATTTTAAGTTATGCTTGACAGGTATGTCAATTTAAAGGAATTTTAAGGCTAGCCCCTATATTATGTATTATTGTCAAGTCTGAAACAAACTTGCAATCGAGGAACTAGCAAGTTTACTATAGCCTTGGTTAAGTCTGTAGCCATGTAAATGCAAACATGTGCAAGCCTATAGACTTAGCCTTGAAGGTTTGAGTAAGGCTATTAAAAGTCTATAATGCTATTAGGGCTGTGTCTTCCGATACCATTAAGTCATCTGTTAATTATGCATGAGATAGTATTAATTACGTATGAATTACTGTAATTAATATCCAAACTTCAGACAATAGTTCACTTCATCATACTGACGGGACTTATTACTGGGAGAAATTGTATTACATAAATATTTATTGGGAAATCTCCTTCCTACGGGATTTTGCACGCTGCCACAAATTCACAAAGCCTGGGATTGAACCAGGATCCCTTGCTCTACTAATCTTTAAAACTTATTCAACTCTTTCTTACACTATTGAACTTCTACCAGACTCGATAGGGACACGAATGCAGAAACTTGGACAACAGTCAGATATGCCCATGTCTATCGGGGTATCGAACTAATGCCTCAGATAGCTCGGCAACACCTCACCGATACACTAAGTCACCATGCCCCTTGCCTTTCAATGAAAAGCATCTATATTGGATGGATTTAGTACTTCATGCAGTTCATTTTCAATATTTTTTCTTTTGACAGAATATAGTAAATTGAAGCTATGTGAATAGTAATGTGGAGCACTATTTGTGGAGGCTTATCAATTTGTTTTTCACGGTCTCAAGTAGGAATATCAGGTTGAAAAGAATGATCATATCCAACGTGTTTTCTTATATGAGCTCCACGAAGATGCTAGTGCTGCAGAGGCATCCAGACAAATATGTGCAGTGTAGCGAGGGGACATTATTGCTAAAAGAGTTATCCGGAAATAATTTGACAGGATCTGAAATGGAAATTTTGACCTGAGCAATACTCTATGTTCTTATCTCCCATCTCATTTTGTTGACCATTTAAACTATTTGATCCACCGTGATCCACGTTAGTACACCCGGAAATTGGCTACGGAGATGGTCAGTGGACAAACTACTGTTGTGAAACACCTTCAACTTATGGGAAATGTTTTAAAATTCTGTATTTGTGGGTATCTGATTCAAGAATCAGAGTGTTGCCCAGAGTTGGAGTGGGTCAAGTTTCCTGAGTGGGTCAGTGGGTCGTGGGTCAACAACATGTGACCCACTGTGACCCACCACCCACCGTGACCCACTGCGACCCACCACCCACCATGACCCACTGCGACCCACCATCCACCGTGACCCACTGCGACCCACCGACTCAGTATGGTCTACCGACCCTCTCTGCTCACTGCATTGTAGACAGTATCTTCTGAAGACTGGTAAATTTGTCTCTGTTTTACTTTCAAGACCTTCATTTCCCTTCCTTTTCCACTTGTTTCTGTCTACCTACCTGAGGTGGGTATATCTAACCAAGTGAAAAAAGAACTTCAGGTACTTTTGGATATTGATATTTTTAATTGTAATAATAGCAATAGGACTTACACTACAACTTGGCTTTCGAGACCTGTGAGTTTTAGAGCTAACTACTGGAAAAAAATACATTTTTGAATCACTGTAATATATAAAAAAAATGCATGTAACTATGTGTGCCTGATCATCACGGTCAAATTGCCAAGTCAAATGAAATTACTTTTGGTATATAGTTCGGCCTTAATCCAAATTGGGATGTTATATTGCTTTCATTATAATGCATAATATCCTAAGGAGGTAGTTAGGATTCAAATTTTTGCGGAAAAAAAATGAGTATCTCGCAACCCGTTAAACTTACGGAGCTGAAATTCAGTGTATTAACTCTTTATTGAAAATAAACAGAATGTGTCCTAGCATTTTTAAAATTCTTCTTTGTGTGGGGGAGGGGCACTTTTCTATATATGGAAAATTGGTAGTGAGTTGGTTTGTAAAAATTAGGGATGGGCACGAGCGAGTTTTCTTTGAAACTCGACTCGACTGGAAACAGACATGTTTGAACTCGATTCGAGAACTCGGCTCGAAAAATTTCCTCCAACTCGACTCGAAACTCGACTCGAATTTGGTTCGAGTTTCGAGTTGAGCCAAATCGAGCCTAATCGTGTGTGTAGTTCAAGTACTCTCTTCAAGTATTATACATACACAATACAATTATTATCAATGACACTACTTCTTCTTCTTCTTCTTAATAATAATAATAATAATGATAATAATAATAATAATATCATTAATTTCAGCACGCAAAGTGTCACACATGTAAATATTTTCGTTAAAACAGAGAAATGAACTTGTTTTTCCGATTACCTTTGTAAATAGCTGTGCGATTCTTCCTGTTATTTGAGGAGTGTCTGCAAATTTTGACTACCATAGCTTTGCTCAAATAAATGACACACTGCCGCAGAAAAGTAATATTGTTCTTTTCCTATTTTTATTGCCTCCTATAAAAAAGGAAAGAGCTTAAAACTATTCAGTAAAGAAAAGTCTGAACCTCTGTAGGGAGGGACCTCTGATTACAGATTCCGTTTGGTGGTAACTTGTTTACTTGCAGAGTTGCACGGCTGTTGAACAATAAACCACACGTGTTCAGTTGCAGTCCAGTCTAAATCTGTAAGAACGTTTGCCTCCAATGAATAAGATAAAAGAGAATTTCCGGCCATACAAAATATGAAGAAGCGAAGTCATCACTTTATTTACCATGATGTGTGGGGGGAGAGGGCGGTAGCTCAGTAGTAGAGCGTTCACCTCCGGTGCTTGGGGTCCCTAGTTCGATCACAGCTCGCGCCGTGTGGACTTTGTGGTGGACAAACACCGTGCTCGTGGGTTTTCTCGGGATTCTCCCGTTTCCTCTTACTTTCTTCATTCCACCATTTCACTCATCTCTCATCATCACCGTCTCCTTTAGCCTAACCGGCAAAACCGTGGGACATAAAACTTAAAGATTCATTTCGTTTTTACCATGATACGAGAGGATTTAGCGAACATCATGATAATTGTCACTTCTGGTAAAATTAAGTTATTAGGTGGACCGATTGGTATTAAGCCACAAGGGAAACTTGTTTGGTATGTGTCATTGTATCGAATTGCATAGGAATGATGAACTTTCTTTTCATACTTACTCGAAAGTCAGAAAATGTGGCATACAATTATGTTTCCACGAGCTGCCCATATTATACAAATAACAACATTGTTATCCGGAATAGGCTTTTTATAATATTGTTATTATTATTATTATTATTATTAATAATAATAATAATAATAATAATAATAATAATAATAATAATAATAATAATAATAATAATAATATGTAGAAACTAGATGACGATTATTCTTCTCGCAAGAAATTCTAAATATGAGGAATTTAAAAATACCATAGGAAAATTATAAAGCTAAAAACAATATAGGAATATTACTAAAGAGTATTATGAAGATAATTTAAAGTTAAGTATGATTTCTTTTGTCACTAGAATTCTTTATAATGATTGATACTAACAGAAAAACAGACTAATAAACCAATATGTTAATACTGAAAAATTAGTAATTTCTCCACATAGCCTATGATAAGATATTCAGGAAAGTGATCAATTTTAAATTATCCCTTTTATTAATCATTCATAATGGGAGCCATTTCAACATAGCTATACACAGTCACATATATAAAGACAAGAAGATTTAATGTTGATAATTATGGTTCGAGGGGTTATTCGAGATATATATGATAAAATATTGGAAAATATGGTAAATTTTATGTATTAATTAATTACGAGTATTCATAACGTGAGAGCTGCTTCAACACGGCTATAGCATAAAGGTGTACCGGTATACCAGGAGATAAATTGATGCCCACATCAATTTGATTAAATAGGGGTTACATGAGACACATCATGTATAGGCCTATATCCATCTTAGAATACCCCGCAACCCTGTTTTTTTTCTGTTCTGGAGTTAGCAGTTATCTGAATCACCGCGGTGCTCCGCCCGTATTTAGGGTTGTCAACGGATCGAGTGGCTCGGCTCACAGCTCATCTACTATCGAGCCAAACCGAGAAATGAACCGAGTCAACACCTCACCTAACCGAGACGACAAAAACCAATGGCTCACCAGGGCCGAACCGAACCGATTCGGTGGCTCATCCCGAACGAGTCGGCTCAGGCCATCGGCTCAATTGAGCCGAGGCGATGGCTCATTCCAACCGAGCCGGCTCGAGCTGTTTGCTCAGTTGAACCGAGCCGAGCCCGTTGACATCACTACCCGGGTTGGGCTTCTGCTTAGCTACAGAAATAACACCGTGCAGGTCTCATCCTTGATGGTAAAAACTACAGTATATACATATATTGGTGCTCACGACATTTGAGGCTGTCCTTTTATTAAAAAAAAAAAAAGGAATCTATTGTGCTCTCGTTATCGAGACGAGATGAGATGCAAGCAGTGTCCCCTCTCGTGAGCAACACTAAAAGTATTCCACATTACGGCTTACATTTCTCATGGCTTTCGCTTTACAGTTTAATCAGGCCATGATTTCAAATCGAGCTAAAACGAGCTAAACGAGCGAGCCATGTACCAAACTTGACTCGACTCGAAACTCGATCTCAAAAACAGTAACTCAGCTCGAAACTCGACTCGAGAAAACAACCTTTCACACGGCTCGGAACTCGACTCGAATTCGAGTCGAGTCGAGTTTCAGCTCGACTCGTGCCCACCTCTAGTAAATATGATCGAAAACGATCGATGTTATTTATGAAAAAAAATCAGAAACAAAAAATACAGTGCTTGGCTTCATATATCCATTGCTTTCTGTTATAATAATTGCTGAAGCTTATGTTTATTATATGGAGCGCATACAGCACAGGGCAATCAACCCATAAAGCTGTGAGAAAAATAGGCATAAAATTTGTACTGTAAGCTTAATTACACGGAACATTTAAGTTTGGATTGTACGCATAATTGTATGGAAAATTTTACGCTTTTTTCCTTTATGTTGGTCTACTTACTTTGATTTGGAACTGAAATTTCATCCTTTTTTCCACTGAAAAGTATTGATAATTCAACAAGGAAATAATTATATTATGATAATTTAATTGAAATTCATCGTAATTTGGCACATGGCAAACAGTGTGATAATTGAAGGGGAAGGAGGGAAATTCCCATTCACCTCGGAACACTTTCCAGGATCCTCGTTCCCTTTCGCTTTCTAGACGGGGGAGGAAACTTGGTAATGGTGTCAAACCTTCATGTGTAACTACAAAAATTAAATTTATAAACAAATAAGAAATCATCAGTTTATCAGGCTTTAATTGATAATTTATTCACAAGATTCCCTATCAAAGGTGTGGTAGATGAAGTTTCTGTTCTACATGGGTCGACATTGCCAACTGACATGGTCGATATGGAAAAGATGTTGTGTGGTGATGGAGAAATGATACTTCTTGCTGAGTATTTCAAACCTGACCAAGAAAAATCGTTATCAGACTTGAGTCTAACAAGTAGATTGTCGATGAGAAGTTGCAGAAATCGGGTAGAAGTATTATCAATTTCCACGACAGAGTGCGAACGGGGATTTCCCCTTATGAATTTACAGATGACATATTAGAAATAGACTAAGTGCTCAAACATTGTCTAACTTGTTGCTCATCAATGTTAATGACCCACCGCTAGACAAGCTCGAAATAGACGAGCTAGTTATTTCTTGGCTGAAGGATGGACATCATTCCGCTGCGGACGATTTACCACGAAAAAGTTACCAACAGGAAATAAATCCGATTTCAGATTTGTTTTAAGGTGGAAAATTACGAGTTACGGAAAATGTATACTTGTATTACTAATGGCTAATTACTTACGTTATTCAACTTTGTACCTAATTTTTAGTAAGTCTCTTCTTTGCTTTAGGTAAACTACTTTGAATAAATATTCACAATAATTGTAATTATGCATATTTGTAACTTACATTTAACGTAGTGTTTTAGTGATTACACAAATTACAATTGTGAGCATGCTTTATGGAACTGCTCTCACATAGGGTACCAGACCACCTTTATACACTATGAAAAACTTATTTTTCAAGTTTTTTGTGAGAAAAATACTGTGAACTGAGAAACCATAACCTTTTCCTAAATGTACAGGGGTATTTTCCTGCGAATAGAAGTTTCTTGGGGAATGCGTTCAGAAATTAACACTTCCAAGAATACTCTCTTAGTACAAGTATATTTTAGGCACACACTAATTTCCCCACCTCGAACTGTTTCAATTTCCTCACTGACAAACACTTTACCATTTTATCCACCGTTATTGTAACAGAGTTGTGCTTGAGCGATTGACTAGAAATTCAAACTCCGATTAGTGATAATTTCGTACTCTTGTTTTATTACAAGTGTAAACTCTTTAGTCAGTTCAGAAGAGGCCGTGGATCGTGTTCAGAGTTGGTGACGATGGATTTTGGTGAGTCAGAGTAGGTCAAAGTGGATAAGAGTAGTTCATGGTGGGTGATGGGTCAGAGTGGGTCACCGTGGGTGGTGGGTCAGAGTGGGTCACCGTGGATGGTGGGTCACGGTGGGTCAGAGTGGGTCATGGTGGGTGGTGGGTCAGAGTAGGTCACGGTGGGTGGTGGATCATGGTGGGTCGTGGGTCAGAGTGGGCCATGGTGGGTGGTGGGTCAGTGGGTCGTGGGTCACAGTAAGTGGTGGGTCAGTGGGTCGTGGGTCGCGGTGGGTGGTGGGTCAGTGGGTCGTGGGTCAAGTTTTCATTGACCCACGCCAACTCTGGTGTTGCCATATCTGTTTTTTTTGTTCTATCCGCCATCGTAAATCCTCTCGTCAACATCAGCCTTTCTCTCAGATATTGTTACCGGAGATGAGAAATGGTGCCTGTACACAGACTTTAAGCATAGGAGGGAATGAATTAGTCCAAACAGGAAGACAATACAACGTTTTAAACAGAATTTGCATCATAAGGAGACAATGTTGTGTGTCTGATGGGACATGGAAGAAGTTATCCATAGCGAAATTTTATCCTGTAATCGCATTATCTCTGCTGCTGTATACGGTGACCTACTTCAATGTGTTTTTACAACACCTTTAAAAAAGAGATTGAATAAACGACATGCATCATCCACATGGACAAAGCTAGATCAAATGTGGCACACATGATAGCTGTTGCCTCCGGTGTATTCCCCAGATGTGGCTCCTATAAATTACTATCTTTTCTGTTCATTGTGGAATACACTCCATGGCATATCCTTCGAAAACAATGAGCACCTCTCAAATCTCATTGATGATTTCTATGCACAAAACCCACAAAATTTTGTCCGTAAAGGCATCCAAGAACTGCCTGATCATTGGAGCAAATTGTCAACAATACAAAAGAGTACTACATCAGTGATCTATTCCTTGATCAGTTCAACTCTCAAACAAGAACTATATCTATTGGTTCAAAACACAGGAACTAATGAATCAACCCCACACATCATTCATATATATATTAAGTATGTTCAAAAAGTAACGAACCTTTGGTGGGCAAAAATACATTTATTGATTTGGAAATCCGAGACATTAATCCTCTTCAAAGTAATTTTCTTGGTGATGCACACACTTCTTTCAGCTTTCCCTCGCCATTGTTGGGAACACCTCTGGAACGCAGTTTTTGGAATAGTGAGCAACCGTCCCGTTACATTCTGCATGATGTCTTCTTTTGACTCAAATCAGGTCTCTTAGTGGCATATTAAAAGTCACACGGAGTCATGTCAGGTGAATAGGGAGCCTGACGACAACAAGAATGTGTTCGACGATAAAAGCCAGAATTTCGCGGACACTCTTCTCATGCCCAAATTCTCATTCAAAATTGAATGTACCGATCCGATTGAATGGTTTCCGATTGGGTATCGCCAAGCTTTTGGCAAAATTTGATGCAATATTGCTGCTCAAGTTTTTTTTGTCATTTTACAAAAAAAACTGAAATCCGACGACCGCTCACTACACGTCTTCACTCGTTGGCCGACTGCCAGCGGCTGACGCTTTCAGCGCGCAGGAGAAAATGTACGACTGCGCATGAGTGTCCCCTCTACATTTACACTGAAAAGAGTCTCCCGCTTCGTTGGTTTAAGCGGTAACAAAATAAGGTTCGATACTTTTCGAACACACCTCGTGTAATATCTCTCTCTCTCTCTCTCTCTCTCTCTATATATATATATATATATATATATATATATATATATATATATATATATATATATATATATATATATATATATAGTGAAACCTCCCTTAACGGACACCTCTATAATGCGGACAGATTTTTTTGTCCCGGCAAAAATATGTCCTCTTATGAAACAAGGCCCTCACTTTTACAGACACTTTTAGTTATGGACGCGGACAGTCTTCCCCCCCCCCCCAAACGTTTCAATAACCTCTTCATAACGGACAGGAATTATTCTCGGTTCTGCGATATATTACAGTAGCCAGAAAAGTGTATCTATCATGAGTTTGGCCTGGTGAACCATCAATTAGAACAGCTTGAAGCTGAACTTGAAATTCTTCTTTATTTCTGCCCACAATAAACTGCTTTCTGATGG
Organism: Thermobia domestica; assembly: GCF_964235325.1. Taxonomy (NCBI): domain Eukaryota; kingdom Metazoa; phylum Arthropoda; class Insecta; order Zygentoma; family Lepismatidae; genus Thermobia; species Thermobia domestica. Next base: position 130,318,671 of record NC_137458.1, on the reverse strand, counting down.
AAATCCTAGAAAATCTTTATTAAGCAATAACACTCATGCAGGTGTCAGTCGTATGGCAAAGAATTCTATACGAAAGATCTTCCCTTCCCTAACAATTTCCCAAAATGTTTTCCCTTCCGCTTTCACCTCCCATGTAGAAAAATATCCAAACATCTTTGGCATCTTATTCTTGATCAGTTGATGCAGTGCAAAAGAATATTTTCATATTGAATTTTACGTATTTACACTCATACATACGTATTTACTGTATATTCTTGTGTACAATTACCGTTGTGAGAAATTAAATTTCTGTAACTCTCTGTAACGGACAAAAATTCATGACCCATTCATGTCCATTATTCAGAGGTTTCACTATATATATATATATATATATATATATATATATATATATATATATATATATATATATTGTCAGGAAATGAAACAGGGGCGTCATTTAGGGAGGACAGGAGGAGGCAATTGCCTCCCCACCTAAGAGTTTGAAGAATACATATACTTTAATCGATTGTCTACTAATATACTAGTGAAATGACGCCCCTGAAATGAAACAAAAGTGACTCCCTTATGTTTCAGAATTGTTGAACAATTGTTTTTCTTTAGTGATAGATTTCACTCATTTGCATTAAGTAGTGACCACTAAACAAAAAAAAAAAAAAAATGTTCAACAATTGTGAAACATAAGGGAGTCACTTTTGTTTCTTCTTCTGACAAAATTAAAAAAATGGATTTAGCATGTCTTCGCTTCTATACCCCTATTATATATATATATATATATATATATATATATATATATATATATATATATATATATATATATATATATTCTTGAACTGCTTTGTTTTTGCTATTTTCTGCAGAGTATTTCGAGAGAGTTCAGGATTTATGGTGATTGCTTTTACGTTCTTTCTCAATGTTGAGGTATAAAGGACTAACCTCGAATTGGGATTCGAACCACTATCCCGGTTTGTGTTAGAGGAAACAGGATTTTCTGACATCGTTGTTTTACGAAAATGGTTCAGATTTTTTTAATTCAAAACATTTCAAAACTAATTTTTCGTTACGGAAATTTCAGAAACAGAATTTTATCAAAATTAAAATTTTGTTTAAAATAAATTTAGTTTTCAGATTTTTAAAAAATTTCAACAAAAACTTTTGTGTAAGAAACAAAATTCTGTTTTCAGATGATTTTTTTAAAATAAAAGCTGAATTTTCGTCGCGAAAACATCTAACTTCTCCGATCAAATAAATCTATTCAGTATACTCACTTCCCCAGGATTTGAATATGCTATCTAATCAGGAAGCTAGGCTTGGTACAGTTCTTAAATTTTGTTTGTATTCAAGATTTTGCGTCTTTAGTCAAAACAATACTGAAGTGGGAGAAAGGATGGATTCAGCTAGTAAGGATTAAGCAGCTAGTAAGGATTAAGGATTTAAAATGGGCCATCAACACTTTTCATTTATAATACTGGGTCTTTTGAAAAAAAGTAGCACAAATATTCAATGTTTACAAGTTATGTTTATACAACTGTAATGACGGAAGGCTCATTTACTGTATTATATGCGAAAACTGTACAAGGAAACCGATTATTAATATAACGATTTACAATTTTAATACGTCCATGTGCGAGGGTCGTACAGTAAATCCTTAGAAAATCTGAAAGATGACACTCGTATCGACAAAGGTTTGCTTTTAGTAAGCGTCATTCCTCACTAGACTGTTGTTAAAATTTCAGCTATATCCGTCACGTGGTTTCGTTGTCATAGTCTATTAAAGAAACAAACTTGTGTTTATTTCTTTTTTAAAGAAATGGAAAGAAATTAGTTTCGTGCGGTTATTAAACACTTCTATTTAAAAGATTTAACACCGAAAAAGACCAAAGCCGAGTTGAATGAAGTTCATGGCACATCTGCTCCTATGTTTGCGCCTGTTTACAGTTGGGTAAATGAGTTTAAACTGACCGTACACCCACAAATGATGAACATCGTTCGGGACGTCCAGAGGAAGTGACTTCCTTTGAAATGATAGACAAAATTCATGGTATGGTTTTGAGTTATCGACGAATCAAAGTGCATGAAACAGCTGAAGTCACAGACACATCACAAGGGACAATGTTTTCAATTTTTGCGTGGAAAATTGAGTTTGAAATAAATTTCGGCAAGATGGGTGCCGCGTTTGCTGTCAGTGGAGAATAAACGCAACCGTGTGATCAATTCGGAGCCTGGTTTGGCGCTGTTTTCGTCGCACTTCTGACGAGTTTCTGCGTCGATATATAACAGTGGACGAGACATGGATACACTACTACACTCTGGAAACAAAGGAACAGTCGAAACAGTGGGTTTTTAAAGTCAATCCAGCTCTGAAGATGATGAAAATACTGAAATCGGCCGACAGCGTGATGGTCACAGTTTTTTTGGGATGCACGTGGAATCATCTACATCGATTACTTGGGGAAAGGACACATGATAAATGGAGAGTATTATACGTAGTTATGCGCCGATTGAGAGAAAAAGTCAAGAAGAAAATGTCCTCATTTGGTAAAGAAAAAATTCTCTTCCAATTAAGACAAATTTTGATTGTGAAAATATGGAATTAAAATTCGAATTATTATAACATCCACCATATTCACCAGAATTGGCACCCACTAACTAACGATTCACATCGAACGAGGTGGTCATCGCCCAAATAGATGCTTATTTTGAGGATCTTGCGAAATTCTACTTTTTGGACAGCTTAAAAAAAGTTGGAGAAATGCTAGAAACAATGTGTCGAGCTAAAAAATTATCTTTGAAAAATAAAAAAAAAAACACCCAAAATGATTTGTTTTTAAAATAAATCTTTTTCTAAGGACGTTTTGAACGACCTTTATAGCTTCCATTGGTATATAACAGTATTAACGTAATTGTCGATTACAGTGGTGTACGCATTATATCATGAGATGGGGCTCAAACACCAAAGTTTATATTGCTTCAAAACACTGGTGATTTTTTTTAGTAAATATCTTAATATGGTAAATGTTTATTTTTTCAAAATATCTTATTGAAAGGAGAAGTTAAAAACCCGGAAACTTCCCCTTTGTGTATACGATACGATACTTGTGTACATTGAACTATAGTGCCATTTACCATTAAAAAGAAAAGAAAGAAAGAAAAGCTTTATTCTACCAAGATATTCTAATGAGAGAGAGGTATTTGTAGCTGTTAAGAATATTAGCTGGGTCCACTTCTGCTCCCTTTTAATTGCGGGGAATACTAGTGTAAAAAAAAAAAAAAAAAAAAAAAAAAGTATAGATGCATTGAGTTCTCTAAGAAATATTGATTTAACTCCTTTCTAGTAAATTTAACTACACACACACATTAAAAAGTGCAAATTCATGTAAAGTGACAGAGTGGAGTTACGTAAGTTGACTTACCCTTCCTGCTAATGCTATTCCTGCGACCTCGGAGGGCGAGGACCATTGTAATTCGGAGCAGGAGCCAGTCACAAGGTGAATTGAAGGAAAAGTGTTTAAGCAGACGACTCGATGTCGTCGACTACACTGACTTCCCTCTTCCGAAGGAAGCTCTACAAATGAATTGCATTCTCCAGTAACATCGCCTGACATTCGTTACGTATGAATGACGTTTTGTGTATGGGAAGGAAGAACGAAAAAAAAAAGTTGTTTTGATGAAAAATCATTACTCCCTTGATATTTTGAAAGTTATTCTTTTTTTAATTGATTGTCTCGTAACAAAGCTTCTAAGTCCATTGAAGAAGGTATTCTCCATTCGATTCCCGTTACTAATTAAGGTCTTTCATTTACTTTCCCCAATCATACGACTTAATTGTGTCTATATTATTGGAACAAAGCGACAAGACTCCATTCTTCCTTGTAAAACATATTTTGGGATTTCGTCTTCTTATAAACGGCACTACTGTTCTTATCCAAATTGCGGATGCGTATCAAGACCATCTGTTGTGAGGTTTAAAAAGAAATGTCAAGTACCACTTGTCAAAGAGGAATAATTACAGAAAAACAATTTCTCTCAAAGAAAGCAATAAAGCGAGACGACACGGTAACATAGGCAACCATCCCTATAGATTTGTTTGTGTTGCATAACTTCCGGGTGCAAAATCAAGTCCAGTTCGCTTTGACATCTAAACTAAAGCTCCTTCGTTGCTAGGCGGTTAGCATACATGCCTTTGGCGTGAGAGACCTGGGTGCGATGCCCGGCGAGAGCTCATGTGGTTCCGAGTCCAAGTTAATCAGTAGGTCCTGTCTCATATTGCCTCGCTGCTGGAAGTGACGTTAAACTCAAAATCAAGTCAACAGCTAAAATAGCAATGGCCAAATGACGGCCCGCGGCCCGAATTCAACACGTGAGTGTGTATCATTCGTCCCGCGAATAAAATTTCCTTTTATTCCTTTTTTTTTTCTTACCCAATGAGTAACACAAAGAGTGTAGCTGTCCATTATAATATACCTGAATCGGAACTTGATTTTTAATTATGAAAATATTTTAGTTTCCAAAACCATTCTGCAAGGTAAAGCAATTGATACTGAGCCGATTTTTACACATAAATTCAGATTTTATACAGCTACGTTTCAATGTTTGCAGCCCAGGCCCTACTTGGCCTAACCTAGAAACATGATACAAGAAACAGGATAGGTCTACGAAGAATAGTACCAAGATTTACAGAATGTAATATGTTCTTAAAATGGCTTAGCTGTACGTAAATAATTGCATTCGCCTATTCGTTTTTTTAATTTATTTCCCTCCTCCCTAAATATGCGTGAACATATGGAACACACCACACCTTCTTTTTTGAAATTGGTTAAAAAATAAACCAATATTACGAGAATATAAGATTTACGAAAGTTGTCATGCAACAGATACTTGAATAGATGTTAAATCGAATAGTAAACCTCTCTTACACTTGCTTGAAAAATCTTTAGTTTTACGTCCTACGATTATGCCGGTTAGGCTAAAGGAGATGGTGATAATGAGTGAAATGGTGGAGTGAAGAAAATGGGAGAACCCCGAGAAAATCCACGAGCATGGTGTTTGTCCACCACAAAGTCCACACGGCGCGGCGCGAGATGGGATCGGACCAAGGACCCCAAGCACCGGAGGTGAACGCTCTACCACTGAGCCACCGCGCCCCCTTACACTTACCTGAATAAATGGGAAGAATAACAGATACTTTATATTTAATTTAACCTTCCACGTTAATGCTCTGTAAGCTAAAAGAGACGGATGATTATTATTAATCAAATTGAATGAAATAATTGATAGAACAACAATGTGGAAGGAAACGAGAGAATCTCGAGAAAATTCACGGACACGATATTGACCGACCACACACTCTCATGGTCTGCGATCTAAATGGGATCCTTCGCACCAGAGGTAAAAAAGAAGAATTTAGTTTGTACCTAAAAGAATAACAATTATTAATTATGACATTATAATAAAACAATAGGATAAATTGAAGATGTTCCTTAGTTGTTGATTTCTGTTAAGTGTGTAATCCAATTTCCCATACATATAGGAGTTGTGTCATATAATAAATGAACCGTCAAATACTGTAATAATGCATAAGGATTTTTTAAATATATTATTGAAATAGAATTGAATGGACAGTTAAAATCAGTTGTATTTTCAGTGCAAGTGTTTGCGTACACGAAAGCTGAGTGAAAGTAACCTGTTCAAGATGACATGAAATGGAAAACAAACTTTCTCATTACAAAGAATCGAAAACAATAACAAAACATCCAGTTAACTTCGATGTGTACTTCTGTAAGAAATACACAATAAGACACTGAGCAAGGCTATGTGGTAATATGTATATATATATAAAAAAAACAGTATCACGTAACAGTTTCAACACAATAACTATGTTTTCATCAGACTTCCGCTCCTTCTCTGGAAGTCTGATGAAAGAACAGTTATTGTGTTGAAACTGTTACGTGATACTGTTTTCTTACATATTATCACATAGCCTTGCTCAGTGTGTTATTGTGTACTAGTACAAAATAGAAACAAGGCCTGATAGAATAATTCTGTTACATCCGGTGACGACGTAATATGGAGAAATAACACACGGATTTTCCAAAACTGGACACGAAAAACTAGCAGCGACCAATATATATTTTTAAGTATGACAACAATATTTATCAGAAATTATTATTTTGACTTTCTGAACTGAAAAATAGTGTCAAAAACTTTCCAGAAGCAAAAATAGGCCTAGTTGGACAAAACAAAAATAATAGTAGTGCATATAAAAAGACCAAAATTTCAACCAAGGCATTATTCTACCTACAGCATTCATTCTACTTCGAACATTCGGTCTAGACCATTTGACAACCAGAACTTCGAAGTAACAATGGCGAAGCCTCTGGGAAGCGATCACCAGAACATTAATTATAAATTCAGGATAAAGAAATATCAAGTACCAGAGCACAGTGTTCGTAGTTTGAGGGGAATTTCCCTGATGTAGGGAAATTTCATGCGGCAATTTAGCACAAAGGAAAAAGATTTTTTTTTTCATAAAACGTGAAAATCCAGGGAAATTCTTGCGCTGACTGATTGATCAATATAAATGCTTAAGTTTTTCTTTATTCTTCAGAAACGAACCAATACAATAGCAATAGAGAAAAAGTTGAGTTGATTTTAACGTCCCTTTCAGCAGCGAGGCTATATGAGATAAGACCGACTCATTAAAGTAAAATCCGAACCACATGAGCTCACCCATTGTTGGATAGGTGCATTTTTATTTAAAAAATGTAAACGAAAAAGTAAAACAGAAAATAGAAAAGAAAACAAATGTGATTGGCACTTCTATCACAGGAATTGGCCACTCAACAAACTAGGGAAAATTTGATACGAAAAGGGTAAAAATTGTGGCAGTCGAGGAAATTTTCTTAAGGAAACCTATGAACACTGCAAAGCATAGTATGATAGCTATATGACAATTTGAATATCTATTGGCAATTTACATATTCTTGTAGTATTTGTATGTTTCGTCCTTTTAATATTTTATTGGAGTGTTGCCTTATATGTAATTGTTTCGTTTTATGTTCAGAATATTAATCAATTTCAGTTATGCATTCTTATTCTTTTTCTTTTTATTCAGTTTCTGTCATTCTCCCATCTGTCACATCTGAGTGAAAGCTGTAATGATCATTTTGGTATAGGTTTCCAGATGGCAGGCCATGCATTATAAGCGCACTATCACCATACTACCGAAGCAAACCGATGTATTGTTATATTGTACCAATACAACTTTCATGGATTATATTTCTATTAAATATGATAGTTGATAAGTTTAAAAAATATAAGGACGTATATTATAGATCTAATGGTCATGTAAGTTCAAGGAATTTTCCGAGAATTTGGGATATATCATACAATCCTGAAAAAAAAATATGGTACTAAGACCAAAATCGAAAAGTACACTTATAAATCGAGACGAGGCCGAGAGTTATCTGAGATACCGAGACAGACACTTATATTTCGAGATGATATCGAGATGAGACCAAGCTAAGTCTCGAAAATCTCGGTCTCGTCTCGAATATAAGGAAATTACTGAAACTACATTTTTAAAACTCAAAATTCGTTGTATGTTATGTTATATGTAAGATGGTGAAACGATTGCCCTTGGATAGTCGTAGTCATAAGTATATATACGGAAATACGGGGGCAAATGCTACCACTGATCACTTGGTGAATAAGTATAAACTATCGAAAATATTTTAAACGGCACACTATTTTAAGATATTCAACGGCAGATTCAATATCTTTTATTATCTTTCCAGAGATTTAAATATTCCGAACCATGTTGCTACTATGTTCTGAAGTTTAATTTTAGAAAGCAAATACTGTATTTAAGGTTTCAACTTTCCAACACTATTTTTCTACACAGTTTAAGGAATTCTTCTGGGAAAGGCATCTTTAAAAAACTGAGGCTAAAATATTAAGATTGGGAGAGAGTACGAGCACGAATTCCAGAATAGAAGAACAAAAGATGATGGAAAGAGGAAAATGGTCAGATTAAGCCAGAGAATTAGTTAGAACTATCAAGATATAAAGTAATATAAATTGGTTGGCTTGTTCGATTGAAATTTAGCATCCCTTTCAAAATCTATACTTTAGGAGATGTGGACTTACAATTTAAGGCGGAATCCGAACAATCGTAATGCATTCAAATTCTCTTCCACCTGAAATCGAACCTGGGATTCTGTGCACCAAATGGGCACTCGGTAGCTAGCAGACCATAAAATAATGTAATTAAAATTGATTGATTAAAGTTTAGTGTCTCTTTAAGGCATACCGAGGATATTTAATACAAAACCTATTACTTAAAGTGGGATCTGAATCATTATTCGGTTTCCAAATTGGAATTGAACCTACAAACACATGCACAGAAAGCACGACCGTTTGCAATTTAGCTACGAAGGAGTATCTTTCCTACATTAGTTCTATAGTCAAAAATGAATTAAAAAAATAAATTGAGGAAAAGTTAGGCTGTAATATGATATTACTTAAACATTTTTAGTTTCGTGCAATTTATTTCAAGATTAGCGAGACGAGACCGTAATGAGATCGAGACTTGGTTCTCGAGACCGAGATCAAGATGAAGATAAGTATATGTTGATCGGGACAAGACCGAGACCGATATGATGATTTTCGGCTCGAGATGGTACTAAGATTGAGAACACTACTTGTCGACCGAAACTGTATTAAGTCTCTCCTCTGAGTACCCTCTATATCAACCATTTACCCAAGAGGGAACAGTTTTTTTTTTATATATATAAGTACAGTATCAATAAAATAACTCAATAAGTCAACGTTACTTTCTTTCGTTGACATTATTCCTTTCTAACATGTCTAACGATTTCATAAGTTGGATAAGATTACTGTTTTCATGTGCGAGAAATCGATTTTATTACATCTGGACTTCTCTTTTCTTTTCTTTGGAAGTTGTAAAAACACTAATTACGACAAAATGAGTTGAATGTTCTGTTTCTAGGTGGGGTACTTTTATACATAGTAATTTTATTACTTAACCCATCCTTATGATCAAAGAGCGGTGATCCAGATCCTGTAGATACTTAGAAAAGCAGAAGAAGTAGAACAGGAAACCAATATAAAGTTCGAGAATTTGTTACCTTAGGATATTGCTCCGTACATCTTTTCGGCTTCAAAGAGTTCTTAGTGTTCCACAATTTTTCACGGACGTCCCAGTCAGAACTCATGCAAATCTATGAGGGACGTCCATTTTAAGTCTAAAGATGGTGCAGTAATCGTGAAATGCAGAATCTCGGTGAAACGCATCATTCTTCTGTAGCATAAAAGGAAAGTAGAAAGCGCTGTCATTTTTCGTTTGGTATTAGTAAGGTGTGGGACATTGATACCCAGTCATGTCTATGAAAGTTGCATATCAATGTTCCTGTGGACAGAGTCGCTGTTTCCAGAGAACAGAGCGGGCTTTGTGGAGGACAAACACTGTATGCATGGGTTTTCAGGGGATTCAACCGTTTCCTCCCACTTCCTTCTTTCCACCATTACCATCTACTCGTATCTCATTATCACCGTCTCCTTTAGCATCGGTGCACAATCGTTGGACCTCTCAGTGGTAGACCGTTCACCTTTGGTGTAAGAGATCCTTGGTTCGATCTCAGCTCGCGGCCAAGTGAACTTTGTGGTGGACAAACACCGTGTGCGCCGGTTTACTCGGGGTTCTCGCGTTTCCCCTACTTTCTTCATTCGACCATTTCCTTCATTCCTAATTATCACTGTCTCCTTTAACCTAGCCGGCATAACTGTGGGATGTAAAACTTTAAGATTAAATTTTCATTTTATTTTTACTCGTGGAACCGAACAATTTATGAATTTATGAAAAATGGATAAAGTAAGAACGTATTTCCGAACGGGATGGTCTTGATAGAAAATAAGCTAAATACGTACCATTTCAGTGAAACTTTCTCCATATTTCGCGGCGCACAGCTTCCGAAACCCTGGCTTAGAAAAACACAACTCGCAAGCACTAAAGAGACTTAAAATTAACGCAAACACAGTGCTACCCACGAGACGACAAGAGACAAGAAATAAGGTTTTCTCGTCTTGGTCTCGTAAGTTTCGCGTCTCGTCTCGATTCTCGAAAAAGCTCTTTTGACCTCGTCTTGTTTTGTAGATTTATGTACAAAATTTATGTCCTGAAATTTTCATTAATTTTCATCTAGAAGTCATCAAAATCTTCCCAATCATGACACATCCACAAAGGGTGTTATATAACAACATTTAAACCATATTAATTATTGGAGTATATTGTGTAATGACTTGCGTATATTTAAACGTTGATAAATGCTCTGTTCATTGTTATCGTACCATCATTTTACCAATTTATAGTTTTTAGAGGCCCTACTATGAATCATTCATATAACACTAAAACAGTGTTTGAGATTTGAGTTGAGTAAAGTAGTGTTGCTAGAGAAATTTCTCGTCTCGAGGCTAACACTACGAAAGCATATCAATCTGTACATATTTAGGATGCTTCAAGGTGAGACTGATTTCAGACCAGCAGTAATTTCGTGGATGCGGCATTATACTGAAGTGACAATAATTACATATGGAAACCGAGACGTACGCAGGGGGTGGATCCGGTAGATCCAGACACTTCCCCTCCCGAAATCCCTACTTTTCTGTAAATTTAACCTAATTTTAGAGATGATTTTACAAATTTTAATATAATTTATCCTCATATTGAATTTTGACTAACCCAAAAAAGCTTTGGACACCTTCCGAAATAAATTTATGCCTAAATTTCTGTATGTAGTGTGTCCAAAAGAAAATGAAAGAATTATTCGCTCTTATTTCATCATTTGCAGATGGCGAGGATAGTATGATGCAATCTTTCACGAGGTTAACATTGGAAGTTATGAATGAATGTCTACCTTTCTTTCTGGGATTATTAACTCGGCGTGCACATGCAGGGCTTCGTTAGGTATTTACTACAAACATGATGCAACTCAACATTCGTGACTTTTTCAGAAATAATGTTAGAAGTTAAGATCATGAAATAATTGGATAAGAAATTTATCATATTATTAAGCAATGATTTGTATTAAACAAGAAAGGAAAAAATAGGAGACTAGTGTGGCGATAGCCTTCCAGCTGGAACGTTATAAATCCAACTTTATTGTCTCGCCATGCGTGTTTATTGGTGATTCCATAAGTTGCTAATATCCACGTGACCTAACCTTAAATTATAATTTTACCAATATAATTATTCATTAACACTCTGGCTCCTAAGTGAGTAACAGGTGTCTTACGTGGGTCCTATTAGTTGGTACTGTGTGTCATCGGTGTCTCAGTCCTGTAGCTAAGTTTAGCCAGGGCTCTCCTGAAACTTTAAGTTCTGTATTTACACAAATACATATGTTTTTTTTAAAAAAAAGAGTCAAGAAATTCTTATGGTTATTTCGTTCGACGTGAAAAAAAAAGTTTCGATTTGGTTATGAGATTGAATAGAGAACCTAATTCAAAATTTTAGTATTTCTGGTCCATTATATTATTACTATTATTTAAGTCGACCGCTCTGTTTTCATGGATGTTTCTGTAATTATTCACTTGGTAACGATTCCTTGTATTACTGAACGAAGAACAGCTTTAGTTATTTCTTGATTTCAGAAGTTCAAGTGTTTCGTCTAAAGCACCATTATTGTGCTAATCTGGCTCCTCTGGTATTTACTTTTTTCTCAGCATAGAAGTTACAGATGGTTTTCTCTTCTGCAGGTAGGAATGCTTTATATTAAGTTGATTTTATTGATACCTAATTATGTATTGATTTTTAAATCAAAATTCAATATTAGTAATTAAAATGATTTTAAACTGTGGTAATGCAATTTAAATGCTTTTGTTCCTATAACTCATTAAGGAACTCATTTAAGTATTTAATCGTAATAAGATTTGTGTACTGAGAAACTATGAATGTACGATGAACTCAAGTTAGGAACTTTCCTCTACTATATTGAGTGTCGGTTCTCAATGACAAGTTACATATGCATAAAAGTTAATTTTGCCTGTTGCAAAGGAAGCAGAAGATTCTAAAATAGATACATAAAGCTTTATTTAAGAAAACATATCCACGTTATAAGTTTCAGTAAGTCAAAAATGAGGTATAGCGGTAATATATGTTGGTGAAAGGAGGCAAAGAATTGATATTATGACAAAGTATACCCTCTGTGTACATATGTGTCAGGCTGACACACATTGCTTGTTACAGTGACGACTCGTGCCAGCTGTTGTTGATCAATGCATTCAGGGGATAAATCGACAGTGATTGTAGGCAGATATCGATATGTAGTTCTTTTGTTATAAGGAATATCATCAGACAAAAGGACTACCGTATGGTTCATCATAGTGTATATATAATAGGTTTAGTTACATAACAAACACACTTTCTCAACTTCTGGTTCATTTAACCTAATGGTAAAGTACCTTTAGTTTTAGATTAGCACAGTACATGTGTCAAAGATCCTGATGTATTAAAGAAAGCCTCTAATGCTCCCACTACACAGTACTCAAAATTGTCAATCTTTATTGTATTTTTGTTCCGCAGTTTGAAAAACAATTTCAACTTATCTTATGGCAACTTTGCTCATAGGAATCCTGCCAAATGTTGTGAAAGAAGACTATGAGAAAGTCAGTTTAAGTCGGAAGAAATCAGCCTCTGTTGGATTCTTTGCATATGGATTCCGAAAATGATTGTGTTAAATTGTGATTTTCCATTATTGGTTATTATGCGTAGTGAAATATTGAAAGCAATATGTTGCAAAGCAGGTTGAAAACAAAATTTGTTATTAACGAGATTACATTGTTTCAATGTTATTGTATTTCAACTTAGGTTGTAATGAATCGCAGCAAAGTTTGCAAATAAGTCATATGTAGATAGCAGAAACCTTACATCTAGTATTTCATTGCGTTTTATATTTGTTGTAAAGGACACTATTTTCAAAGATGTGAAGGATTTCATTGTTTATGTAGCGTCGACATCTCCCATAGTAAGTGTCGATTTCTCCAGCAAGGCTTCCAAAATCTACTGATCAATACCATTCCGTTTATGTGTTCTTGCATTTCCAAGTACTGCATTCACGGGGAAGATTTTGTGTTTTATTGCTAGGACAAGGATTATTGTCAAGTATTATCGCAATTAGAGAATAAAATTATCGTAACTTTCAGAATAATGTCGAGTTGTTTCTTAACGTGTCGAAATGTCCTAAATGACCCTATATATAGGGGAAAGTCGGATAAAACCGGGTAGATGGATAAAATCGGGACCTAGGGTTTCTGGCTATATTAGTGCCACTATCTGTCGGCCAACGCATAGAATTAGTTGCAAACAGTCGCCATGACATTCTTAGTTTAAGAGGAAGCTGAGTAAGTGGCTCCTTTGTCGTTGGTAATGTGCTGAAGAATTTGTGTAGAAAAGTTTTGATTTGTCTCCCATCAATAATATACTGCTGTTTCTAACCACTGGAAGATAGACTTATGTAAGTATACAACATATAATATTAACTCTTCCTGCTGTTATTTCATGTCTTGGATCAGAATTTTTGTGCTCTTTGAGAGGTGCTAGGCCTGTAGTTCTGAATAACGGCGTAGTAGGATAAAACCGGGACATCAACAGTCGGACACAACCGGGTAGTACAGAGTAAATCTGAGAAGGTTAGATACAGTGTCTTAACTGTAAAGTATGGGCACATGAAGCTTGTAGCAATGTGGATGAATATAATGCCACTTTTGTTTGTGAGTTTTGTTCTTAGATTTAACAAAATCGTGACCTACAGTTACTTTTTTTATGTTTATTTTTTAATATAGTCTAGCCCTCTATATGTTCTGTACTTTTAAGCTCACATATATTTTTAGTTGCATTGATTCTTACTGTACTAGTTCTTGGAGTAATTACATATTTTTCTTTTAAAAGAAAAGATTTTATAATTATTTTATATGTACCCGGTTTTGTCCGACCTACCCCTATATATAGTAGGCATTTGCCTGTTGTTTTAGGCAGGATGTAGGATGTTTCAAAAAATCCTATATATATAGGATGTTTCAAAAACACCGACAACGTTTAGGAGGTGATTCCTGACACCAAGATAAGACAAAAAGTATAGACCAACCTGAGTGCACAAATGCTTTCTTTCAGAGTTATAGGCTCCCGAAATCATGAAAAAAAATGAATTTTAAGATCCAAGGCTCCAAAACTATGGAACCTACCGTAGTCGGGTCAATACTTCACTTTTGAAATAATATGTGGGCTATCCAAAAATTCATGCTTCAGAATCCTAAGGTACTCACGCACAATTTTTATAGAAGAAGTTTGCCTACGGACATATAATCTGATGTATTCACCAAATACCTCTATAAAAATTGTTGCGGAAATACCGCAGAATTCTGAAACAGAATTGGATCTTGTGGCTCTCGATGGGTTCCACATGATTTGACTCCGGGCCAGAAGACAATACGAGCAGCCAACTGTGTTTCTTTGCTGTCTCGTCTGAGAAAGGAGCCATTTCTGAACAAAGTGTTGACATATGATGAGAAGTGAGTCCTGTACGAAGCTCCACGGCGCCATCATTGGTTAGCATTCCATGAACCGATTCCAAAACAGCCGAAACAGTACTGTACCAGGAGAAAGTCCTCCAGTGTGTTTGGTAGACTGCTCGCGAAATCGTGCATCATGCATCGTGCTACCAGCTGGTCAGAGCATCAATACAACTTTGTATTGTCAGTAGTTGAGCAGTGTTCAAGAACAACTCAAAACCCTAAAGCAGCCCTTCTGAATTGTTAAGGAATCCTCCTGTTACAGGACAACGCTAAGTTCTACGTGGCTAGGATGAGCCGAAACACTATTCTACGCCTTGAATGGTTACCTTTATATGTTACAATTTCACCATCACCATCCACTCACACTTCTAGTCATTTCTACTTCCATACATACACAAGTGGCCCAAACTCACACATTTCGGACCTCCGGAAAACACCTCAGAGTGCAGACCTCCAGCACTCTGAAGTTGAGGGACCACTTTTTCATACTCATACACTAATCACTTTCCTTTTTTTAAAAAAAATCCTTTTCGTCCTCCTTCCTTTTGTTGCACGTTGGGTGTGTCATATAATATCTGATTTATCATAATAATGCATAATTTTTTTATTAATGCGGACGTTACCAATAGCCGTTCACTAATTCCCATAGGGGGATTGTCTTGTAACAATTATTTTATCATAATAATGCATAAAGTTTTTTTTTTCTATATAATTGAAATGGAACAGTTAGGATCATATTTTCAGTGCAAGTATTTGCGTACGCGGAAGGTGAAAGAAATAATCAAAACAGCCAAAATTGGCAATAACCTGGCCAAGGTGACGAAAACTGGAAAACAAACTTTCCCACAACAACGAAAATAATAACATAACATCCAATTGACCTCGATGGGAGTTTCTGTGATCTGTTGTTTTCAAGAAAAGTTAAAAACATAAAAACATCTCGTGACGTAATGTCAACAAGTAACACACGGATTTTCCTAAACTGGACAGAAAAACAGCAGCAATCAATATTTCATATTTTTCAGTGTAACAACAATATTTATCAGGAATTATTATTTGGACTTTCTAAACTCAAAAGTACAGTATCAAAAACTTTCCATAAAGCAAAAATAATTGGATAAAACAAAAACAATAGTGCATATAAAAAGATCAAAATTTTCAACCAAAGCATTATTCTACCTACAGCATTCATTCTACTTCAAACATTCGGTCTAGATCATTTGACAACCAAAGCTTCGAAAAAATAATGGAGAACCCTCTGGGAAGCAATCGGCAGGATATTAACTATAAAGTCAGGAATAGAAATAACTAAATATGACACTGGT
Organism: Thermobia domestica; assembly: GCF_964235325.1. NCBI lineage: Eukaryota > Metazoa > Arthropoda > Insecta > Zygentoma > Lepismatidae > Thermobia > Thermobia domestica. Next base: position 130,302,760 of record NC_137458.1, on the reverse strand, counting down.
AAACACATTTACTGTAATTTCAGCGAAATTAGGTTATATTTGTCATTCTAATTACGAATATGACATCAATTTGTCGGCATTTGACAGACAGATTGGTTCTAGTTTGTCGGTATGATCAGTCATTAAAAGAATGCTAATACTACATATAGAGATATATTAGGCGAAAACGTAGCCGTGAATAAAATAATATTTAATTTGTGTCAAAAAAACATTAAATCACATGGAAATATGCATAGATCATGAAGAATGAGACAAAAGAGAATATGCATCTGATCGCACATAACAGAAGAATAAATTTAACACACAAAAGCTCATTTTTTTTTTTTGGATTTTCGCCTGTGTTCATCAGTAGGACAATCATGGAGACAAAACAAAGGTATTTGGTGTACCCACTTTGCTGTCCTAACAGTAAATTTACCATTTTAAGGTCTACACAGATATACCAATGGTGTTCACGATAATGTAGTATCTGTATGACCTGCTTAATGTTTGCATATTCTTCTTTAATTTTTGTCGAGTACTCAACAGGAACAGATGCATAACGGTTGCCACTATGTAATAACACACATTTGAAGTTTCTTGAGGAACTATTTATGAAAAGCCGACAATCTTCTGGTTGATATTCTTGTAATCCTAATTGAAGAATCTGCGGAATGTTGTTACAGTACAGTACGTCTTCATCGTTCATGAAATATGGGAGAAAGTCTGCCTCGCTTGTTCGATAAATTATTTTAGTTTCAGAGCTCAGACAGTTCTTTTACTTCAGCCTAGATGCAAGAAGTTCTGATTGCTGTTTTGATAGACTGAGTTCTCGTATAAGACCATTTAGTTCCTTTTACGAGAACTGTCCATTTCGCACTTTAACGTCGTCAAATTCTTTCACTGGTGTCACTTACTGACTGGCTTTCTACAACATCGAACAATGCAAGTCGAGGGAGGGAGGTAAATACCGACACCAGAAGGTCCTCACTGTGAGGCACTGGTCTTCTCGCTGATTTTAAGTCAGGATATTCCCGTTTGTGATTTTTGTAACGATTGAGGCCTTTCGCGTTCATGGCACAAAAGTAACCATCATCATGGTGATTCTTCTGTTCTCTCCATACCATAAGCACACCGAATTTTAACCCTGTTCTTCTACCTTTTGTCCAATACCATAAGCACTCGACATAAGTCTTGTAAACCTTATGGAGCCCAACTATTGGCTTGGTCTCCAACCTTTATACCAAAATATGCACAATAAGCTTGCTTGACGAAGTCAGTGATGTTTCTCCTTTGTTTTGGTTAACAGCATTCTTCACAGATGCAGCAAAAAAACATCTGGGTCGTTTCCACAGCCTCTTCGTGAAAAACTCGTCTTTCACTGAAAGAAATGAAGAAACAAACATCATTTTAGTAACGGGAATGGAAACATTTACAAACCAAGGCAAATACTATTAATGACGAATCAAACTCGGCACAAAATTATGTCTACAATTTCACAACTTTTACCGCATAGTAGCAACATATATGCCACATTTCATTCACGATACATCTATATTGATGCCCTTTATCTCAACACCTAGAGCCAATTTGGTAAAACTAACGTTATATTTGGATTCAGCGTGCACAATATGCTTAGAATGCATTAAAATATTACCGGCCGCAGACATTTTTTTAAATTTTTTTGTTGACCAGTGTAATTAATTGCAATGTATTCGTAAAGTATGTCAACTTGAATATCCAATTAGTATCTCACATTCTTGTAGTATTTAAATGTTTCTTCTTTTGTATTTTATTTGAGTATTGAATTATATGACGTAATTGTTTCTTTTATATTCAGAATAATTAATTAATTTTATTATGCATTCTTATTCTTATTTTTATTCTGTTTCTTTTATTCCACCATCTGTTACATTTGAATGAAATGTTATGGATAAATTAGGTAATGGTCTCCATATGACAAGCAATGCTATAAGCACACTATATTACCACTACCTAACTAATCCATTATTAAGCTATACTAACAAACTCTAATGAATTTATTTATTCATTGAATTAATTTGTTTTTTTTTTCATATTTTAAGTAATATAATAACTGATTTATCATAATAATACATAAAATTTTTCTTCCATATTAATTCATTGGGACTTAAAACCTAAAGATTTCATTTCCATACAAGTGAAATGGAACAGTTAGGATCACATTTTCAGTGCAAGTATTTGCGTACGCGGAAGGTGAAAGAAATAATCAAAACAGCCAAAATTAACAATAACCTGGCCAAGATGACGAGAACTGGAAAACAAACTTTCCCACAACAACGAAATAATAACATAACATCCAACTGACTTCGATGGGTGTTTCTGTGATCTGTTGTTTTCAAGAAAAGTTAAAAACATAAAAACATCTGGTGACGTAATGTCAACAAGTAACACACGGATTTTCCTAAACTGGACAGAAAAATAGCAGCAATCAATATTTCATATTTTTCAGTCAGGAATTATTATTTGGACTTTCAAAACTCAAAAGTACAGTAGCAAAATCTTTCCAAAAAGCAAACATTATGGGACAAAACAAAAACAATAGTGCATATAAAAAAAACAAAATTTTCAACCAAAGCATCTTTCGTCTTTCAGCGTTCATTCTGGACTCTGGCTCCATTCAATTCGAATGCTTATTCTGATCCTAATTTTATTATTACATTGTATGGTAATTGCATGACAATCTGAATATCTATTAGCTTTCACAAGTTGTTATTGATATAAGTATGGGATGTTAATATCCACATTATGTATATGTGGTTTTCAATTGCAGATCTGATGATTTACGATTTCTTTCACCTTTTATTTTTTAATTATTTTTCCAGCATCTGCCTAATCAGAATCAGGAGAGTCATTATCATTTAGGTGTTGGTCTCCAAGTGACAGGCGATGCTATAAGCTCACTATACTACCAATATTAACTTATTCATTTTTGTGTGGTAGTAATATATTTTATGAATCCACTTTTATGATTTTTTTTATCATATGTATTATTTAATACTCATACACTAATCATTTTCACTCTTTTTAATTCTTTTCGTCGTCCATTCTTTTGTTGCATGTTGGTTGGTTCTTGATATGGAAATAACTGGGTGGAGTGTGGACTTTAGTTACGGTTTTCTCTCCTTTTCACTACAAAGTGTTCCTTCATTATTTATGACATGGGAGAACCGGGTTCGATTCTCGGCTGGAGCTCATGTGGTTCATATTCCAGGTTAATCAGTAGGTCTCGTCTCATATAGTCTCGCTGCTGAAAGGGACATTAAACTCAAAATCAACTCAACTCATTTTTGTGAAACCATGATACTCAAAATCTGGAGTTTCTTATACCTCAATTCGTTTCTTATACCTCCACCTCAATCAGTTATATTTATAATTTCACTCTAAGAGACATTAGTATTTGAGTTGGATATATCTTGACAAAAGCAAACCTTATATTCCGAGGTTCCAGTGGCTCCACAGTGACAGAAAGGCGACATCTTTATTCCCAACCTATATAGAGTTGCTTTATATAGACCATATCTCGACGAGGAATGTGTGAATCCAAATAAATGGTTAAAAATGTTTTAGTTTTAATCGCTCTTTAACACATAAGAATGAAATAATACGTCTTTCTTCCTCTACCTTCAGTCTCCCACTATTATTGCCATTTTCTAATGGTAAGCTCCTTGACATTATTTCTGTTGACTTGATCACCCATTATTTCGGTAGATCGGATTTGTTGGTTTTTCTTCATCCAGCATTTAACTGCTTTTTCTTTAATGTCTAAACTTGCCGAAGTAATACCCACTATAGTAGTGAGTGATGCTGTAGATATTGTCCTATAGGCGCCAGTGAGTCTTAACAAAATTTTACCTTGTGCTTCATCAATCATTTCCTGTTCCTTTTTATTGTTTAAATGATGGGCATAGACAGTAGCTTCATAGCTTAATAGTGATAGTAGGTATGAATCCCTATGCTAAATTGAGTTGGAAGTTACCGTGAATGTAAAAGTTTGGCCATCCCTACAAATTCATTCTTTGGGTCATATACACAAACAATAGAAGGGGGGCCAAACTGGCGTTCCAGTAGATCAAGAGTTATGACGTTATCAACATGGTCAACCGTGAAATTTCCATAGAATTTTAAAACGCGTATAATTTCCCTCACAGTAGAGCTAAAACCATCGATTTGGTCTCAAACTAAAGTAAATTAACTAAAAATTATACATAATTAGTTGCAGAATCTGTATATGGTGCCATGTTTGAGAGATATTGAATTAAACTTGAAAAAAGTATTTCTTTTTTAATTTTAAATCTGAATAACTCCGTAATTATCAAGAATTCTAAAAATATTATAGTAACAAAAATGTAGATCTTATTATGATTTATAAAACGGTACCAATATATTTTCTGTATCATTGTGCATAAGGTAGTTTTGTGATTTTGTAAAACACATAGTGTCCTGGCTTCGTAGCTGTAATTTATAGGTATGTTATACTTGTATCATTAAATAACAGTTACAGATGCTCTACCACTGCAGATTTAGTCTTTAGATCACCTAGTTAATAACATAGGGTGGCAGAAGTGACATTCTAATAAACCGAAACTTATGACGTGATCAATAATGGCCGCCCGTAAATATTCTAGTAAAATATTTGAAACCGTATAACTTCCCACAGAAAGAAGATAGAATCGTCTTTGCACCAAAGTGAAGCAAGTTATTTGCATTAAAAAAAATAAATTGGTAACGTCCAGAATCCCGTTATATACTATTAGGGTGCAACAGACTTGCGCACACTTGAGATCCAAGATTGCGCACACTTTTCAGTTATACAGATCAAGATCCAAAAATCCAGGTTTGCGCAAAGATTTTTTTACAACGTTGCCAAACTTAGATGTTTACAGGGTGTCCCAAAAGTAGGTATACAGTACCGTACTGATCAGGCTCGTACAATACCGTACAGTACCGTACTGCATTTTATATCATTTCTTATTGTTATCTTTCAGATAGGCTTAGTTTCTTTATTATTTGTTTTTAATGTGTTTCACTTACATCTTAAGCTAGGACGAGCCGAAGCAAATAAACCCTAAACTAGAATGTTATACTTGATCAATGCAAGGGGGCGCGGTGGCTCAGTGGTAGAGCGTTCACCTCCAGTGCTTGGGGTCCCTGGTTCGATCCCAGCTCGGGCCGTGTGGACTTTGTGGTGGACAAACACCATGCTCGTGGGTTTTCTCGGGGTTCTCCCGTTTCCTCCCACTTTCTTCATTCCACCATTTCACTTATTTCTCATCATCACCATCTCCTTTAGCCTAACCGGCATAACCATGGGATGTAAAACTAAAGATTTCACTTCATTTTGATCAATGGAGGGGTGTATACCTACTTTTGGGCCACCCTGTATTATTATGAAAATGAAAAACTAACTTTGTGTTAACCAGATCAAAACAGCATAGTCGATGTGCCAAAAATTTACTTTCTCTGGCAAGTATGAACCACTATTTGAGACTCAGCATCCACGAAAACGGGCTTTTCTCCTTTCGCCGTAATAACATCTTGAACCCGGGTCTCAAACGCCAAAGGCGCGTACGCTAACCGCTTAGCCACGAAAGAGCTCGTCGAGCCATTGGCTCAGTTGAGCTGAGTCTAACCAAGTCGATGGACTCGCTTCAATGGAGCTGGCTGATGCTGATGGCTCACATGAGCCGAGTTGGTGGCTCATCCCAGCCAAGGCGGCTCAATTGATCTGAGCAGATGGCTCTTCATCCCAACCGAGCTGGCTCGAGCTGTTCGCTGAGTTGAACCGGGCAGAACCGGTTGACATCACTATCCGGGTTAGGCTTATGCTTGGGCTCAACACTTAGACCGTGCAGGTCTCAGCCTTGACGGTAACAACTACAGTATATATACAGGGTGTTTCAGATAAAACGTCCAGTGCTTATAAATCAGAGACGGCTGCGAATAAAAATATGAAACAAAAACTGAGATAGGAAAATAGGGCACATCACATGGTGTTGTTGTGGTGACCCCCAGGGCCCTCCTTGAAGGGATCCCAGGGGCCAACTTCAAATTTCCAAATGGGAACATGTACTGAACCGTACCTCGTTGGATAGTCCTTGAAAAACGAAACAACTTTTGTAGGAAACAATTTTCGATTTGGGCCACCGTTTTCAAAATGGCCGCAAAAAGTGGGTCCTGTATCAGATAAACCGTCCAGTGCTCATAAATCAAAACGGCTGAGAATAAAAAGATTAAACAAAAACTGAGATAGGAAAATGTCATAGGGCACATCTCATGGTGTTGTTGTGGTGAACCCCAGGGCCCTCCTTGAAGGGGGCCCAAGGGTTAACTTCAAATTTTCAAATAAGAACATGTATTGAATCATACCTCATTTGGTAGTCCTTGAAAAACGAAGCCATTTTTGTAGGAAACAATTTTTGATTTCGGCCACCGATTTCAAAATGGCCGCAAAAAGTAGGTTCTGTGGGTCCATGTGATGTTCCCTATGACACTTTCCTATCTCAGTTTTTGTTTCATCTTTTTGTTCTCAGCCGTTTTTGATTTATATGCACTGGACGTTTTGTCTAATACTATTGGACTTAATATTTTACAAAATTATTGACCATTCTGTTAGATTTTGAAAACTGGGGAAAGCCGAAAAATATTATAATCGAATCGTTTAGAATAATTTTGATTCCTGATATCCTGAAATTTGTCTTTACGAATAAAAGTAAGTGGTGGTGTTTCCCTTCTAAGTACGAATAATTAGTATTTCAGATTTAGCATCCAGAAATCTCATTTTCTTTTCTTCATTAGATGTGCACAATTCTGTTTTTATCACCTGGCAACGTCGATTCCCGATCCTGTGCGCAATCCTGGCCAAAGATACTGTCAATCAACCTCTTATCTGGCATTTACTGATAAAGAAGATAAGTGTGCGCAAGTCTGTGACTCCCTACTATTATCTATAAATTTTGGGAACCATTTTCAGTGTTTAAAAAGTATATATATATATATATATATATATATATATATATATATATATATATATATATATATATATATAAGAAATGCGAGTGTTGACAAGTTTCATAATATTTCAGTTCAGTTAGCAATACTGTTTTGCATTGTAATCATTTGTATCTAAAATCTCTGACAAAATAATTATGGAAACATTATTTTTCATCTTGGGAGAAACTAATTTTATTTTCATTTTCCCGTTACAACTTTCCCGAACAATTAAGTTACTTGGTCAGCCTATCATTAGAAATTAGTAACGAAAGTGCAGCCAAACATTAGTGGATTGTTATCTTTATTTAAAAAATCTTCAAGTAATCTACGAATGTTCCTTCACGCAATAGAGCTAAGAAAACCATACATAATTTAAACCAGAGCAGATATCCGGGATAACTGGGGATCAGCCAATTTATCCCAGAATAAAGAGACTTCAGTGGAGCTATGATTCTCTAAAAGATATTGTGATCATGCTTCGAGGCTTTCATATAGAAAAACAAAGTGCAAAAGTGATTGGAGATATCTTGCAGGAATCGAGATAGATTGAAGCTCTTGTCGAAGCTGGGTTAACCTCTCAAGGAATCGCAGATGGTATTCTAAAGGCCGTACATGTCATAAATTCTAGGTATGCCCATCAGATTACATACGTAACACTTCAGACACTCCTCAATGAAGCTTACGAAGAAGTATTACCGGAAACAATTTAATACTTGGGTTAAGAACAACAATATATACTCTACGTTTGCGTATTGGATTCTTGTTATGGAATTAAGAGCTTCTCGTCCTGATCTTTATACGTGCTGATAAGAGAAAAATTTTGAACTTTATGTTGCAGCCTTGGAACATCTCGGAGGAGTCTTTTTCTGCATGTGACCACTGCCACTATGCCAGTTGGGTTCCAATCCATGTTAATGATATGAAACAAGTACCAAAATCGGTCCATAGTAAGTTCAACATTGGAAGGTTCACTATCAGTAACTTTAAGAAACAAATCTTCATACGTTAGCGAAGACAAAAAATCAGTGTCAATCCTTTTGGTAAAGGTAAACAGCAATATGGTGGTTTCGTGAATAAAGTTCTCATTAGAAGAAGTAAACCATTTGATACCTCAATACAGAAATATATATATATATATATATATATATATATATATATATATATATTTTTTTTTTTTTTTTTTTTTTTTTTTTTTTTGCTATTCAAAACCCCAAAGCGTAAGCGGGTACAAGAAAAGCAAGTGAGAATATTACGAACAAATGTTTCTCTTTTGGGCCAAATGAGCATAGCTACACAATCAAGAAAAGGTAATATGGACGAAATCTTTGCTCATGAATTTTAAGAGTACCGTCCTTCAATTGTAAGTACTTGACAAGATGTACCATTTCAAGAAATCTGACGTTCTTGTGTGCCTTCAGAATGAGTCTCAGGTCCATGAAGCAACCGATGTCATTTCAGCTGAGCCTTTAAATTATCATGCTATTAGTTGGAATGGTGGAGCCTTAATTGATTTTCTTACTTTTACGATCGGTTCTATAACATTTGAAGACTACTTTTATATGTGTTTCTTGAGACAAATTAAAATTAAAATGAGTAAAACATTGGCATTACATGTTGTCTGGGACACATATTATGAAACTTTCATAAAAAACCGAGACAGTTAAAGATCGAGTCATGAAATGAGACAGAAGGTAGGCTCAAATGTGAGGATACCCAAAGATTAGTCAATATTTTTGCTTCAGTCACAAAACAAACAGGAATCATTTAAATATCTAAGTGACGAATCCGTTTGAAACCTTAAAGATGTACGAAATGATTTCTACATAACTGCAGACGATACCGTTTGCCATGTAGGGTCTGCAAATAACATGACAGAAAGATGCAGCCATGAAGAAGCTGACACCAGGATTGTATTACATGTGTTGCACTCATTGAGAGAAGGAGCAAGGACAATACAAGTACGAACCTGGAATTCCGATATTGTCATTTTAGTTTATCATTTTAATAGCTGCAGAAGACTGTCAACTGTTGATTCATTTCGGAACAGGAAATACGACAAGAATAATTGACGTAGAGAAGATCACAGCAGTTCTCGAACCACTTAGGAGTAGTGCTCTGTCACTATGGTATGCTCTCACTGGATATGACTCAACTTCTTCAATAAGAGGAAAGTCGAAAGGTATGGCATTTAAAACATGAAAGAGGAGTCCTAAGTCACTAATTGAAGCATTGGTAAACATGATGGATAATTTATTCTTTCACTCTCCTGGATTTTGACGCATCCGAATTCAAATCTATTGAACTGTTTTTTATTAATCTATATGAAAGTCAGGAAAAAGACAGCATAAAAGGTTTAGGGAAAACAATATTTTCCATGAAAATCCAAAACCCAGAAAAACTGCCTCTTACACAGAATGTTCTTCTGTACCATTGCAGGCGTTCTATTTACCAAGCAAGTATTTGGGATTCTGCAAACATAGCCGAAAGAAGCAATAGACTCCTACCAATGTGGTTCAACATTCTCACTGCTGCTAATACCTGTCAGAAGATGGTCAAGTGTGGATGCAGGAAGTGTTCAAAATCATGTGACTGCACGAAGCAATTATTAAATTGTACTGCACTTTGCAAAAGTTTACGTAAACAAATGACTGCCCTTATAAAATGTAACAGTTATTACTTATATTACCATTATGATAGTTTGCTAACGTTGTAACGGAAAAGTAAAACTAAACTTAGTTCGTCCCAAAATGAAAAATTATGTTTCCATAATTATTTTGTCAGAGATACAAATTATTACAATGCAAAACAGTATTGCTAACTGAAATATTATGAAACTTCATTCTGTAAAAATAAAATCTTGTCAACTTATATAATTTTTCATATATAATTTTAATATGAACTTCTTCTAAAATTATTATTCTTTCTTATATAATTTTTAACTCTGAAAATGGTCTCCAAAATTTATAGATAATAGTATAACGGGATTTTGTACGTTACAAATTTATTTTGTATAAATGCAATTAACTTGCTTCACTTTGGTGCAAAGAACACGATTCTATTTTCGTTCTGTGGGAAGTTGTACGGTTTTAAATATTTTACTAGAATATTTACGGGCGGCCATATTGATGACGTCATAAGTTCCGGTTTATTAGAATGTCACTTCGCCACCCTATGTTATTAACTAGGTGATCTAAAGACTAAATCTGCAGTGGTAGAGCATCTGTAACTGTTATTTAATGATACAAGTATAACATACCTATAAATTACAGCTACGAAGCCACGACACTGTGTGTTCTACAAAATCACAAAACTACCTTATGTAAAATGATACAGAAAATATATTGGTACCGTTTTATAGATCATAATAAGATCTACATTTTTGTTACTATAATATTTTTAGAATTCTTGATAATTACGGAATTATTCAGATTTAAAATTTTAAAAAAATATTTTTTTCAAGTTTGCTTCAATATATCTCAAACATGGCACCATATACAGATACTGCAACTAATTATGTATAATTTGGAGTTAATTTACTTTAGTTTGGGACCAAAACAATGGTTTTAGCTCTACTGTGAGGGAAATTATACTCGTTTTAAAATTCTATGGAAATTTCATGGGCGACCATGTTGATGACGTCATAACTCTCGATCTACTGGAACGCCAGTTTGGCCCCCCTTCTATTGTTTGTGTATATGGCACAAAGAATGGATTTGTAGGGGTACCAAACTTTTACATTCACGGTAACTCGCACTTAATGATTCATACCTACTATGAGTTGAAGAACATTTATTGTATGCTATTATTGTCTTTCTTGGTATATGAAACTTATTTTGAGCTATGTTTATAATTTTATGAGTTACTCTTTTGGTTTTGTTAATTATCATTTTTATATGAGTGTTATAATTCCTTTGTTCATCTATGATTATATCCAGTGGCGTATTTACGATTTTGTTTCGGGAGGGGCTTTGCTAACTTTCGGGGGGGGCTTTACCTGGAAATGTGAAAATTCTGCAAGATATTTCATTTACTTTACTATACTAAGTAAGATTTCGGGGGGGGGGCTTAAGCCCGGAAGCCACCCCCCTAAATACGCCACTGATTATATCTAAGTATTTAAATTCTTTCACTCTTCTTATATTTTGATCACAATATTTTATTGTTGGATTTCTGGTTAATTTTCCAGTTATAAAAAAAAATACCAGCAGGTATTTTGTTTTGTCTATTGATATTTAAAATTTACTATTATCACATCGTCAAATTTCCCATGATTTTATTGGTCTTAACTCTAGTTCTTGTCTACTTTGGACGCCAGCCACTATAGCTAAATCATCTGCATAGAAAACCATTTCTGCAGTCTTCTACATATTATTTAATAATTTTAAGTAGAGGTCGATAGCAATGTCCGGTGGCGTATTTAAGGAGGAGCTTCCGAGCTTAAGCCACCCCGAAATTTTATTATTTTAAAGTAAATGAAATATCTTGCAGAATTTTCACATTTCCAGGAATAAAGTTAGCAAAGCCCCCGAAACGAGAAAATCTTTACAAGGCGGTATTATTGTCGCCTTTCTGTCATCATAGTAATTTCTCATAATTTTCTAAAGTGATTTCGGAAATTTTAAATTAATAATTTTGTTTAATAGTGCTGGCCACCACATATTGCCACCAAAACCTCCAGAAATATCTAAGAATATTACTGCTGGATATATATGGATTACGGTGTCATTGTCGATTATATTAAGAAATCTGTTTATTGCATCTTCTTTTGATCTATTCTTTCTGAATCCGTACTGTATTGTGTCTTGATTTAGATTGCAACGTAATTTCTTAATCCTGTTTACTAGCGCTTTCCGGAATATTTTACCTAAGGTATTTAGAAGAAAAAATAGACCTGTACGATTTGCTAAGTGTTTTATCTTTATATTTTCCTTTAAGTACTAATATTACGCTTGTTTATTATTATTATTATTATTATTATTATTATTATTATTATTATTATTATTATTATTATTATTATTATTATTATTATTATTATTATTGGGAAAATTTGCTTCTGTATGCACAAGTTTAATAGTCTAGAGATATAGAGGGTTCGAAAATTTTTCAGTTCTTTAAATATTTCATTTTTTGTTCGATCTGGTCCAGGAGCTTTTTTTCTTTTAAGATTTTTAATTGTTATTTCTATTTCTTCATTAGTTATAGGTTCTACATTTTGATCGTTTATTCCTGGAATATTATCAATATTGTAAAATTTATTTCTTAGTTCTTTATAGTGATCGTTTCCGTTATTTTCATTGTCATCTGGTAAAAAGAAGTACAAGTGGACATTGGCTTTTCTTCCCAATTTTTGGTCATCATACAATCCGGTTTCTCTATGGTTGATAATTGGTCTCGGAAGCCAATTTTTTAGGGAGTAACTTGGTAAGGGAGACTCCATTGTTGATCTGTAAATTTTCTTTGACAGTTTTCTTTCCAGCTTTGTTTAATTAATTGATTAGGTGACTGTTGATAGCCTTTCCTTGATGCCCTCATTATTGTTACACTTTAAAGGCGTCAGCTTTTTTTCTTTTTCAACCTCGATTAGCTAATCTTTGTATTGAATAAACTTCCAATTAAATATTGAGATTTTGTTTTATTGATTCTAATACATACTCTATGAAGCAGAAACATGGAGATTACGTAAAAGAGATGAAAAAAATCGGAAGCTTTCGAAACGTGGGTATGGAGAAAAAACGGAAGAATTAGCTGCGTTGAACGGAAAACGAATGAGGTTTTAGGAATAGTAGCAGGATCGGAGAAAAGAGAATTTTAGATGTAATTAAGAGGAGAAGGAGAAACGGTTGGGACATTGGCTAAGGAGGAACTGTATTATCAGGAATGTGCTACATGTATGATTAGTGCTCTCAACGGGTCGGGTCGGGTCGGGTTGAAGACTGACCCGACCCGACCCGTGACCCGACCCGATGACCCGACCCGACCCGACTGACCCGAACCGTGATCCGACCTGATTGACCCGACCCGACAACCCGACCCGAGCTGACCCGACTGACCCGACCCGATAACCCGACCCGACTGACCCGACCCGATAACCCGACCCGAGCTGACCCGATTGACCCGACCCGACAACCCGACCCGAGTGACCCGACCCGATAATCCGACCCGAGCTGACCCGATTGACCCGACCCGACAACCCGACCCGAATAACCCGACCCGACAACCCGACCCGACCTGACCCGACTGACCCGACCCGACAACCCGACCCGAGTGACCCGACCCGATAACCCGACCCGAGTTGACCTGACCCGACCCGACCCGTAACCCGACCCGAGCTGACCCGATCCGAGTCGGGTCGGGTCGGGTCACGGGTCGGGTCGGGTCAACCCGATCCGTTTGAGAGCACTATGGTCACAACACTGGGTGAACACCAAAATGCACTCCCATTGGGAATTGAACCCGGACCACGTGTACCGAAGTCTTACACGTTAACCACTAGCTAGATCAAGCGGGAATTTGTATATGCATCTTAATGAATATTTGGCACTTTTGAGGTTTGGTTATTTCTTTTTATAACTGATACCAATGTCCGACGTGGGAGAAATTTATTTTTATTTTTATTTTATTTATTTATTTATTTATTTATTTATTTTTATTTTATTTTTTTTCTTTAGTTCTATGTGACGAAATTTTTCTTCAAGGTCAGTGTTCTCACCTGCTGGGACGGCAGGGCGTCTTCTCGGAAGGCAGTAGCAAGAGTCTCTTGGCGGAGACAAAAGGAAATCGTTTAACTACAATGATAAGGGTTGAGGAAACAGGAGAACACCTGTGATTTTTTCCAACCCTTCAACTTTCATTCCAAAATAGGTTCGTATGATTCTTGGACCCGTACCACTTTGATTTTTCTTTCTCGGTAATTAAAACGTATTTTACAGTATATATAGTTGCACGTAAGAAGATACATAATATGAATTTAAAAATACAGGTTGGTATTTAATTATAAAGTACTAATTTTATTTCATCACTTTCAGCCCAACAAATGAAATTCAAACAATTCGCTCCCTAGGTCTTGGTCATCAATACTGCGTCTTATTCTTTGTCTTGCAGTCAAGTCTTGGTCCTGCATTTCGTAGTCTTGGTGATCTTTCATGCTATACAAGAGCCAAGAATGCTCAACTCGTCGGTACAAATGAAGACCAAGTGTGATTTTGATTATGGTATTTCATACTATACGGAAAGCTAGAAAATACGCTCATCGCTACTTGGTGATCACCAAAACAAGGCCAAGAGCAAGATTACTATGCAATTCGTCTTGCATATCCAATCTTTATCTTGTTCTTGTATCGATGTCCTTGGGCTTGGTGAAATAAAATGAAATATTCACTTTAAGCAGGGGTGTAGCCAGCAGGTTCGTGTAGGAAGGGCCCGTCGTTTTTGAGGGGGGGGCGGATACAATGTACAAAGCAAAAAATGTGTTGCTGCTAGTGTTTTTCAGGCCTAAAAGAAAGGAAAATTTTGGTTTCCTTCTGGAAAACTAAAAACACTATTTTATCTTATTTATTATTACTATTATTATTATTATTATTATTATTATTATTATTATTATTATTATTATTATTATTATTATTATTATTATTATTATCCATAAATTATATTCAAGATAGTTTTTATTATGCTTAATCAAGAACTACTGCCCGCGACCAAACGCTATACTTTTGTGCATAACTATAAAGATAACCAGAAAGTTCTGTCCCTTTTCGTGGAGGTCTGTGTTCAATTGGACCTCACACCGTGAGTTGAATGCGAGTGGAGATAAGGCGGACGTCAGTTGTTGGTGTGGGTATATCCAACATACTACCTGGTTGTGGCAATTCAGATACACAGTGAACTTGCGTAAAGACAGAGGGAACATGGGACATCCACAGAGCGTCATAAGAGCATGTATGCTGAACGAGTTCAAATGGAGGTCAAACGCCGCTGTAGCGGGACAGAAAATATTCCAAGCCTTTGTTGAGGGTGTCGTGACGACGCGGACAGTACAGCGATGGTTTAACCAGTTTAAGGACGATGACCAAACACCCGAAAACACCACATGCCAGAAGACCAACACATGTACGTACAAAGAGGAACTGGGACTACAATTCAGTGTGTGGAGATACCATTCGGCAGCACATCCATCAAGTTGGGAAGCACTACAAGTTGGGTCTCACATGTTTTGACTCCGGGCCAGAAGGCAACGCGGCAGTCGCATGGGTTTATTTACTGTTTCGGAGCCATTTCTGGACAGGGCGTTGACATGTGATAAAAAGTGGGTCCTATACGAAGCTCCACGGCGCCGTCATCATTGGTTAGCATTGGTTAGCAATCCCATGAACCGATTTCAAAACAGCCGAAACCAGCACTGTACCAGAAGAAGGTCCTTCTGTGTGTTTGGTGCATCGGGCATCGGGAACTGCTACCAGCTGGTCAGAGTATCAATGCAACTGTGTAGTGTCAGCAGTTGGGCTGTGCTCAACAAAAACTCCAAACTCTGGAGCCATCACTTCTGAATTGCAAATGGGTCCTCGTTTACGGGACAACGCTAAGTCCCACGTGGCTAGGATGACTCAGGACACCATTCTCCCCCTTGGATGGGAAACAATATTGCAACCACTATATTCCCCGGGTATTGCACCGTCCGATTATTACCTGTTCCATTCTTTGGACAATCACCTTAGAGGCCGCCAATTCAAATCCCTAGTAAAAGTCCAAAATGCACCTGACACCTTCTTCGTTTCACGGCCCACCAACTTCTACCGCGATGAATTCCATGGCCTTCCAGATTTTCTTTAAATTTCACTTAATTTCTTTATAGTTTCCTGACAAAAATATTTATTTATTATTCGTGACTAAAAAAAAAAAAAAAAAATATTTTATTACACTGAGTAGAAATAAAAGAGAGCGAATGAAATCCAAACTGAATAAAAACATTGTTTCTCACCAAATTTTCCATTCTCTGTCTTTTAAAATACTTGTTAAAGCATATAAAAATATAATGTACTTACAAATCAGTTTAGTACCTTTGTTTTATGGCTGTATTTATAATACCTTGTTAAAATGTTTGTCTTTAAACTGTCAAATATAAATCGCAGTAAATTGTGTAATCTGCTGTCACAAAAATGTATCCTATTTTTCGATCGGTATGGAAAAACAATATTTCTCCATACTATTTTACCGTAAATTATTAATTGTCAATAACTTTGTTACTTTTAAATGAATGAAGCGAGATAATTTTACTATGATGTTTTTAAAGCTGGTCATTTGGGAGGGGGGCAGGAAACCATTTGGGGGGCCTGGACACGATGGTTCCCCCTTGGCTACACCCCTGAGTTTAAGGTCCCTCGATTCTGCTTCGAGGCTAAGGGATATGGTGACCATGAGAAATGAATGAAATGGTGGAATGAAGAAAGTGGGAGGAAACAGGAGAACCCAGAGAAAACCACCACAAAGCCTACACGGCGTTTCTCCACCACAAAGCCTACTTAACACAAGCTGGGATCGAACCATGGACACCATGCACCAGAGATGAATTCTCTACCACTGAGCTACCGCGGCCCTGCTTGGGCTTGGTTGTCCATATCCAATCTTTCTTTTGGCCTTGCTTAAACAACTTCTAGTTTTGTTCTAAATCCAGACTCCATATTGGCGTAGATATTAATATTACAGTCGATTGGTAAAATCAATCTTCCACATTTAAAAATTAAAGTACACCCAAGTACAAAAATAAGCATTTACCATAAAAACACTAGCTGCAATTGTTCAAAATACATTTATGGCTTGTATAAAATCAATTGAAAATTGCTATTTTTAATTAGGCAGCTAGTGTAAAACAGCAGTTTTCGACTCCAGCCGAGTTTAAGCTCAACCTAAACTTAGTTGACCAAAGTGAACTGACCCGACTGACCCGACCCGACAACCCGACAACCCGACCCGATAACCCGACCCGACTGACCCGACCCGATAACCCGACCCGAGCTGACCCGATTGACCCGACCCGACAACCCGACCCGAATAACCCGACCCGACAACCCGACCCGAGCTGACCCGATTGACCCGACCCGATAACCCGACCCGAATAACCCGACCCGACAACCCGACCCGAGCTGACCCGACTGACCCGACCCGACAACCCGACCCGAGTGACCCGACCCGATAACCCGACCCGAGCTGACCCGACTGACCCGACCCGACAACCCGACCCGAGTGACCCGACCCGATAACCCGACCCGAGCTGACCCGACTGACCCGACCCGACAACCCGACCCGAGCTGATCTGACCCGACCCGACCCGTAACCCGACCCGTTTGAGAGCACTATGTATGATGGAAGGAAAGAGAGAGAGGGGCGAAGGAGACTGAAGTTGATCGAAGGTATTAAAAGAGAAAATTGCTACGTCAAGACAAAGAGAGTAGCTGAGGACCACCGTACATCGAAGCTTCTCAGTTACAGCAAGTGACCTGCCAATAACGACAGAATAGCCATGATGATAATGGTGATGATGATATATGTAGCAATATTGGCCAAAAAGCAGAGAAAAAATTAAAATAATAATGATTATAATCAAACCAGGTTTAAAGAAATCTGCAATATTTAGAGTTTGCTGCTGCTATTATAAAAATAATTCCTGCACTTTGTTCTTATGCACTGATAAAAGATGTTTTTTTTTTCAGTCCTGAAGTGTTTCTGTTTTGCATTTTTTATTGCTACTTTATTCTTCGACTTTTTTGCATAGCTTGCATAACCCATAGGGATCCTAACATTAGTGCTATCACAGTTTACGAGTTATTAGAGATTTTTGGTGGGAGACAACTTGAGAAAGATCTAAATCTATACAAATTGACATAGAAACATGGGGTTAACGGCAATCAATAGTGCATCGTCAGTGTACGTAAACGCACTAAACACTAACGTTAGAGCTATCATATTTTCGGATTTATTCAAGACTTTTGGTGGGGGAGCCGACTTCAGAAATATCAAATTCCATAAAAATTGACATAGAAACATTGAGTTAACGGCAATCAATAGTGCATCGTCAGTGCACGTAAACGCACTAAACACTAACGTTAGTGCTACCATATTTTGGAATTTATTCAAGATTTTAGTAGGGGCCAACTTCAGAAATATCAAATTCCATAAAAATTGACGTAGAAACATTGAGTTAACGGCAATCAATAGTGCATCGTCAGTGCACGTAAACGCACTAAACACTAACGTTAGAGCTATCATATTTTCGGATTTATTCAAGACTTTTGGTGGGGGAGCCGACTTCAGAAATATCAAATTCCATAAAAATTAACGTAGAAATGTGGGGTTAACGGCAGTCGTTAGTGCACTTCAACGCACTAAGCACTAACGTTATTGGTACCATATTTTGGGATTTATTCAAGGTTTTTGGTGGAAGCCAACAGGACCGGCCTTAAGCTGATTGGACCGATTTCTCCCAATCGGGCCCCGCGCCTAAGGGGGCCCCTTGCTGGTACACTTGCGACACCTAACGCTGTGTAGCTAGGCCACCCAATATACACCTTCTTATCCTATAATCGTGTCTGGTAAAGAGACCTCCTCTCTCTCCTCCTTTCTTCTCTCCATGACTAAAATTAGCTAACAAATTAAAACGCAATTCTAATTTCAAACTACACATGTATTAGAATCGATGAAATGAAAAAACAAAAGCGAAACGAAAGAAGATTCATAAGTTGATTTAGGGAATAACTGAAACACACAATGAAAAATTGAAATCAATGGATGTATATTACGTAGACGTTCAGAACAGAGGCAGAGAGAGAGAGAGAAAAGGCGAGAGAAGAAGAAAAAGAAAAGGGAGAACAGATAAAAATGTTAAATTTTAAACTTAGTAAGAAAACAACCTAACATTATAAAGTTCCGTTACCAGAAATCCAACAGTAATATAGATATAACGTTTGTTTTTATATTTTTTTCAAGGCTATTCGAATATATAGAGGATGCTTGAAACATTCATTAAGTCACATTCAAAACGGATAGCATACTGAATTTCCAGTAGAACTGTAGATCTCTCACACACACATCTAAGATAATGTCAACAGAGATGATTTGTTTCCGCGTGGTTCGGTTGCAAATTCGGTAGTGTTCATTGGACGTACTGATACAAACCACATTGTAATAAACCCATTAGGCAGAGTAGATCACATCTTCCATTCCAGACTACTAATGCAAAATGAACAAAAAAAAAAAAAAAACGAAAAACGAAAAGAAAAAGGAAGAAAGAAATAAAAAAAAATGAATGAGTGCTATTTTACTGGTTAATTTTTATAAGAAATATCCTATATTAAAAGTCCAAACCGTATCATAATGAAAAGTTATAAATGTTCAAATGGAAAATTGGCTGTTCCTTATAGATGTGGCAGACCTTGCATGTTTCAAATTTCAACGTGAATAAATCACATTGAATTATAGGATGGAAACAAATTTGTGTCGAACTAGTATAAATAAAATTTTGTTTTCAAATAACCAAAGTGGTTGCCATTTTCTAGTCTTTTCCGAAGATGTATCTGTTCCGAACATCCAGCATCACTTTCATCTCTTGCGGATATAACGTTGTAATTTGCACAGATGGAATGAACACGCTAGAGCTCAATCGGATCATAGTGTCAGACGGATGATGTTGGTTCGTTTATGGACCACCACTTGGTCCAGGATTCAAAGCCGTAGTGGCCCGGTAATTCGACCGAGACCCGGTAACCCAGGTGATAAAAAAATATATTTTGCTTATTTCTTTGCGTTTAAACAGTATTTCTTTCATTGATGACCATGACTGTAGATGTTATCCCCAGAGCACAAAAACTCGACGCTGAAGTTGGCAGTTAATTACATTTTCCAGACCAGGTCTATCGGTCTCTTGCTCAGTTTTAACTTCGTCAAGAAAGAGAGAGAGAGGAATATAAATTTAAATCATACTTATCATTACAGTGAATGATGAAAAACACACACACTGTTTATTCGAATTGTCGCCAGTGAAGCTTTGTAAGTTCTCCAACAGAAGATAAATCTCTGTTTGCAGCCATTATGTTATGCGAAAAATTAATATTACTTGACGGGGAATCGAACCTAAAATTTCCGCTTGGCAGTCTGGTACTTTACCACTACACCACCGATTGCTTTACCCAAACTTTGTCCAACAAATGCTTTAATATTTCTTTCTGAGAACGATAACACGAAAAGTGTTTACTGCAGATCAATGAAGTGTTTCGAATATCCTGGCAAATCCCTTGCCCTTTCTCAACCAACAATCGTAAATCGTCTCTATCATGATAAAGATGTTTGTTTCCACATTCTTAAGCATTGCAGTCTAATATGAGAAATCTATTCTTCACTATCACTTTGTAAAAAATCCATTGATTTCAATTTTTCATTGTGTGTTTCAGTTATTCCCTAAATCAACTTATGAATCTTCTTTCGTTTCGCTTTTGTTTTTTCATTTCATCGATTCTAATACATGTGTAGTTTGAAATTAGAATTGCGTTTTAATTTGTTAGCTAATTTTAATTATGGAGAAAAGAAAGGAGGAGAGAGAGGGGTCTCTTTACCAGACACGATTATGGGATAAGAAGGTGTATATTGGGTGGCCTAGCTGCACGGCGTTATGTGTCGCAATTTTTTTGTTGCGGAGCGTACCTTCTACTGTAGTCTCCAGTGCCGTTTTAACAGCATATTAGGCCCCAGAGCAAACAAGTGTGTTGTGGTCACTATGACTAAATTTTACTCCTAAAACATGTGCAACATGCCATTCTGCTCGCGGGGCCCCCAGCCAAGTGGCTATGGTACCTTTAAGATATCTCTGCTACTCTCCGAGCTCCGAGCTCGGGGGGGGGAGTGCCCCCCCAAAAAATACAAGTCTAGAAGAAACACTGAAATAGAAGCACTGAGGTACGAAAGGGGAGTTTTCGGATTTTGATATCCCCTCTTAAACATTATATGAAAGATAAAACATTTATCATATTAAGGTAGAGTATGTATACAAAAATCTTAAATAATTTGTGGAATGATTAAATAATTCGTGGAATGCACAATGAAGACTGAACATACTGAAATGAAACGAGAAAACCCATGTTGATGAGAACGGAATTTGTTGTAGTACATTTTACTGCCGCTAGATGTGGTAAGAATACTTCTTTATACATTGTTGACAATACAGGTATGCAGTATGCAGGTAAGACATAATATGCAACTGTGAAGCAATACGGGATACAATTGGCGTAAGCAATTCTTACCTTCAGATATAACTGAATTCAAGATTTCATTCAACAAACCTCGTTTCACTGCTATTTCCAAAAATATATATTCAAAAGCACGCAGCCACCAATCAGCGTCAAGATCTCTCTCTCTATTAAAAAAAAAAAAAAATCAATCAACCAATGTTCAGCTCTTTGCACAGAAGACCTGGAACCATTTCTGTCCAGGTAAATGCAGTACAGATCAGTGGCGTAACCAAAGGATACTGATGCGGATCCAGCTAGACCCTATCTTTTCTTAGTACAGAAATATCGAAATTGGATTCTGCTTACTTACAGTATGTTCGATTTGTGAACTACGATGTTACGACGTTTCTCTATTAATTATCACAAAAAAATAAGCAAATAAGTAAAATCATGTTCAAAAAATGTACTTACCTTAAGTTTTATTTTTAACTCTACATAAGATTTCAATATATCAGTTTTATGCTTCTTTTTTTCCATAATTTTGAGTTCTTTTTCGCTAGCGTACACATCAAAATTTGTCATGTGCGAGTGCGAATAGAAAGCATTTTTTAAAAAGTAGTTTAAGTTTTTAAAAATATTACTGAGTACCTGCTTAACCGTTTTAAGATATCCACTTTTTAAGGTAAATTTTAGACTCAGTCAAACAGCTACTGCTTCATTACTATTTATCGTAGGAACATGGTTAGGGATGGTATCGAGACGAGACGAGACGAGACTTAGTACAGTCTTGGTCTCGTCTCGGTTGATAAGTAGCGGTCTCGGTCTCGATCTCGTCTCGAGTCAAAAATCGCCGTCTCGGTCTCGGTCTCGTCTCGGTCAACAGATGCTTGTCTCGATCTCGGTCTCGGTCTCGAAGGCCAAGTCTCGGTCTCGTCTCGGGTCTCGTCCCGAAAGTCTCGAAATTAATAGTATGAAATTAAAATTGTGAAAGTATAATTATCGTACAGTCTGTCGTTTCCGGTTCTTACCTTTTGCCTTCATTCTTGACAGAATTATGGTATGATGTACTTCTTCGTAGCTAAATTGCTAACGCTAATGCTTTCCATGCGTGTGTTCTAAGTTCAATCATCAGTGGGTATAACATACTTGGGATAAAACCCTAATAGTAACTCATATTTCACTTTCGGCAATAGACTTTGTCTCAAATAGCCTCAGTACTGCCTATACAATTAAACTCTAATAAACTCCAGTACTATACAGTAGTTTATTTCCTTCCTTTGAATCAGAATTGTTCAATATCTCCTAACGGATAACGCAACACATAGCAGTACGAATATATTTAATCGTACCAAAATTGAAATTTTACAATTTCTCAGTTATTATCCAAAACACTCTGCTTTGATTGTCGTTTTATAAAACAGAATATAACGTTCATTATCTTAACAAATAGAGTAAATTATTACTACCATATATTTTGTTTCAAATTGATCAATTGCTTTATTACCGTTTCACATCTCAGTGTTTAATTGACACTTTAAAACAGGCACTTCCTTAACCTTATGGTGTGAGCTACTGCATTCATCTTTGCTATCTGTGGTCTCGGGTTGGATCACCAAACAAGTTAGATTCAAAGTCTTATGTTTCGTATAGTTCTCACTTTAAGTACATTCTGTTTCTTATACAAGTTTATAAGGTCGTAATGTATTATATAGGCATATATCCAGTGCCGTAACATACATTAAGCTTATTCCTGAGTTCTCAGCGGTGCATGGGGCCGCGGTGGCTCAGTGGTAGAGCGTTTACCTCTGGTACTTGGGGTCCCTAGTTCGATCCCAATCCCCGCCAAGTGAACTTTGTGGTGGACAAACAGTGGGCGTAGGTTTCCTCGGGGTTCTCCCGTTTCCTCCCACTTTCTTCATTCCGCCATTTCATTCATTACTCATCATCACCGTCTCCTTTAGCCTAACCGGCATAACCGTGGGACGTAAAACTCAAAGATTTCATTTCATTTTTCTCAGCAGTGCATGTGATCTTTATTCGAGAAAACTAATCATGCGTTCATTACACTGAAATTTTATATTGTTTGAAAATTACTTGCGAAACATGAACATACATATTATGTAAGTATATAGGTAATTCGAGCTATATGTATCTATTTTCTCTGTCCCGGCAAAACAAGTGATTCTTAACTTTCTAGTTTTCTTTTGTATTAATTTTCGTAGTTTTGCTGCAATATGAAGGATCAAATTTGTTTTTCGCTGTATGAATTTCGTTAAATTTTGAATCTATTTTTACCCTACCTTACCTAGTAAAAGTTATATATATACATGAACTTTAGAGGTAGACTATGCTGTCATTGTTTGGTCGAAATTGAGTTAAGAATACTTTTTTAATAGACTATGTTCTTTCTAGTGGTGTAACAATGTAAGTCTAAAAGCATCCTATTACTTTGTAACTACTTAGTATAGTTTGAAAACTGTACTATATGTCTTACTTAAGGAACTGGTTTTTCGCTTCTCTTGTAAAATTACGAAATTATGACTTGGTTTAGTTTACCTCTGAGGTCCAGATATAATAAAATCATAGCCATAATCATAATGAACCATTGTCAATCCACTGCTGGATGAAGGTCTTTCCAAGTCTTCACAACTATCTATCTTGAGCAATTCTTTTTCAGGTTGCTCCCCAGTTGTTCTTGATTTCGTCAAACCTTCTTGTATAAGGACGTTTCCTAGGCTGTTTTTATCTCGTGGTATCCTGTCTAGAATTGTTTTTGTTCACCGATCATAATTTCTTGCAATATGTCCAGCACATTTTCCAGCCGATGTTAAAAATTATTCAATTCGTACCAGTCATTAGTTGTCAAATAATTCATTTCTACTGTATATATTTGGCCTACAAATAGTTCAAATCCGCTACTTTTGGACCACAGACACGCTACTTTTTGATCTTCGAATCTGGCAACACTAACTTAATGATTTAAATCAATACAATGTGAGGACCTCCATTTGGTCTAGCGGCTAGCACGCTTGACTTCGGTTCGCGTGGTCCCGAATTCGATTTCCGGTGGGGGTACAGTTGAACGACCGGATTCCATTATAATCATTAGCTCCACGTCTCCTTTAGACGCCCTCGCATAATCATGGGACGTTAAACTAAAACAAACCAAACTAAAAATCAACACAATGTGTATTACTAACTGTGAGTCCTTGAATACTTGCATGTAGCTATATGGTATGGATCGAGTTTGAGGTGGTCGGTGGTCAAACTAAAACAAATGAAATGTAACTAGGGTGTATTTAGAACTTTTAATTAAGCATGGTTTTGTCTACATCAGACCTAAAGCTTAGGGGAACAACTAGTGTTACTGAAAAGTTATGTTACATTTAATATCAGTTACAATTTGCATTTACATGTATTGCTGGAACGAAAACTTTGACATTAACATTATAAATAGCCCAAAGAATATGAAAAACGCCGTGTTTTGAAACCATTCTTGCACCATAAAGCAAATTACGAGTTATTAAAATATTTTGCAGCTTAGTTACGTTGTTTGCACTATATTTAGAATAATATTTAGCAATTTATTTAAGTTGGCAACACTCCTTAAAATAATCGAACTGCAACTTGTAATTAAAACAACCAAAAACTATTGTTGTAACGCTATAGAAGTAAACTAAAACAACAATCATTATAAAAACTTAACACAAATGCGTTATTTTAAGCAACAAAACAATCACTATCAACGTGTTTGGTATCTCTGAAACGGTTTGAAATAATTCTTGTAAATGACATTATGATCACTTAACTCTTTTGGAAGCATCTACATGATGAGACGTGATATATCAGTACGTTTTCGAAGTAAAGTCTTTAGAAAAAGTTAAATTTTTCATTTCTTGTAACTTTGTTCCTTCCTTCATTCAAAATACATTATACCATGATCATAGTATTTGACGCTAAGATACAAATGATGCGCATTGCACCGTCTATGCTATTTGAGTTATTAGAGATCTCCAAAATGTTGATGTTAGTGATACTGTATTGTCCTCTATTACACTGAATAATGTATGTGGTATTATGGTTTTATTAATATCTAAATTAGAGATAGGTAATACCTTACATAGTGCAATTTGAGAAAATACAACTTTATTTTCCGTTGGTAACACTGCTTGTTTATATATAGGCGCGGATCCAAGAGAAGTGCTATAAGGGCTATATCCCCCCTTAACGCTCAGGTACATTCCTCCTTTACATTATGGCACTTTTACTCTAAGCATCTTCTCCTCTGTTGCAACATTTTCAAGTCCTGGAATGATAAATACCGTCTGTGATTTCCTATAGAAGTTTTATTCTGTTCATCCGTTATTATCTTCAACCGTTTTCATATTAGTGCTACTGGACGTTCATCTGATGCAGGTAACATATCTTGCGGGCTATTTTGAATACGGTGACCGATACGAAAAATCTTTTACCACATCGCCTTTTAGTTTTTAAAGACCTATTGAACGAGGTGTCACTCGACCCATGTTTCCATTTAAGATATTAAAGTTGGGACCCGGGCCCCCGTGAAGAGCGGTCCTGGGGGGCACCATGACATCGCCATTCGATCTGCCCCATGGTATTTCTTATTTTAGTTTTTGTTCAGTTCATTTATATTCAACCGATATATATTACGTCTATCTGTCTACCTATCTAACAACCGTTAAATTTTTCAGAGAGAGAGAGAGAGAGAGAGAGTGAGAGAGAAGATTATATACAACAGCAGTGGATTTTGTTTCGGGAGAGGCTTGATGAACGGGTAACAAACATTCGTGTTGTACGTGCAATGCGAAAAAAAGATTACTAATTTATTTCGGGAGGGGCTTGAGCCCGATACCCACCCCCCTAAATACGACACTGTACATCAGTCAACCGTTCTCATATTGTCTCATACAGCAACGAAACAAATTTTGAGTAAAGGCAAAATAACTATCAATATTCGAGACGAGACCGAGACTTTGGAGACTGACCATGGTCTCGTCTCGATTTATAGAGGTCCGTCTCGGTCTCGTCTCGGTATGTAAAAGTCCGTCTCGGTCTCGTCTCGATGTATAAAAGTCCGTCTCGGTCTCGGTACCATCCCTAATGGTTCATAATTCTCTTTTCTTCAGAACAGAGTTGCCAGAGCTACTGATTTTGCAGGAGATCTCCTGCTTTTTCTACGTTCTACTGATCTACTGTGAAAGAAAATAAGAAGTGAACAATCTCCTGCTTTTTCCTTACTTCGAGAAGTTAAAGAAATATTTTATTATTAATATTGAATTTTCATTTTTTTTTTTTTTTACATAAAAAGAGGAAATTTCTCTGTACCCATACACAAAACTCTGTAGCGCATATAGTTATAGGGTTTTGATATGGCCTATATAATGAGAATACAAGGATACAACTGTACGTCATCTTCTATGTGCATGATAGTTGGCGATCTTTATGACTTACTGCAAGATTTACGAGTAAATGTTGTTTAAATTGGGACTTGGGTTGGAAGCAGCGTAAAAGAGAGGGGTATGCTGGGGGGACGTCGCTACCGCACTTCCAAAAATAGCTATGGCGTCTCCCACTTCCTAAAAAATTACAGTAAGTAAACATAGGCAAGAGGGACGGCCTGCGGCCTATCATGTGTCACCCTACCATTTCAGAACCACTTTTACCCCTGGTTGGAAGAGTAGCTTATCATTTCTCCACGATCGTGAGCTCTTATTCTGAAGTAATTAAAATTCAAATTTATGTTTTGTATGTATTGTTTTATTTTGAAATTAAAGTAATAATGAATTCTGGACCTCTTGTTTTGACCGCTGTCCCCCTTAATAAGGGCAAATTTTTTGGTCCCCCTGGATCTGCACTTAAATACCGCCATTTTATGTGTCTACTGCTTTCTCCTGTTTTCTATGTTCGAATCTTCTGCTTTTCCAACTGATCGGTCTGACAACACTGCTTCAGAATACAGCATCCTTTTGTTTGTTCTTGTTATACACCAGAAACAGAAAAGTCGTTGAAAACCGTGAGTTTTTTGACTTTTTTGTGAAAATTTTTCCGACCCTCTGCCCAGAGCCTGGATTCGCGTAGGAATATATATATATATATATATATATATATATATATATATATATATATATATATATATATATGTATATATATGTATATATATATATATATATATATATATATATATATATATATATATATATATATATATATATATATATATATATATATATATATATTAAATATACGTAATTATGTACACAATGCGTGTGCAAAATTTTAATCTGGTATCTTCAAAAACAAGGGCGATTTTTTTTTGAAGGTCTGAAGGTGACCCATTTATATATATATTTAAATTTACTGCGTCATCACTATTTGACCTAAAGTCATGGTTTAAACGTCATTTTCTTCAATATAACAATCCCTTTACACCGATATCACTCACATGCCCGTATCATGCACTTGAACTAGGAAATTCAGGATTTTTTCTAAAAAATTATTCCCTGGAAAATTTTGTCGCTCTGGCCCGGGTCTGGGTGCATGTAGGAATCTGAAAATGTCTTGAAAAATACGTAGTTACGTACAGAATGCGTATGCAAAATTTTAATCGTGTATATTGAAAACATAGGACGGAAAATTTTTTGAAAGTCTGAAGGTGAGCCATATATATACAGATGTCTACCCTAGGCACATGCGTGACATGTACCTGGGGAACGTGCCTAGTATGTTCTAGGTATGTTCCCCACGCCTTAAGCGTCAATGAACCACAAAGTTACTCCCAAAATATATTAAAACGCCTATATGCGTAATGTGTTTACATTAAGGTGAGTCTAAAAACACTTTAAACAAGTAAAAAAATGTACCCCAGGCTGGGCGCGGACCACCAACCTTTAGATTACTAGCCGCGTGCTCTTCCGATTTGGCTACGGAGGCGATGCGGAGAATGTCGCTTAAAATCTGCACGCCATGAAATTTTATAACAAAATGACGAGTGTCTATTTACTTTATTTCATGGTTCTTCCATATTCACTTTCAAATGATCGACGACAGTTGCCATCTAATAAAATTGATGCGTTTGTTGCTTCTAGTACACAATCGCTTAGGAAAAGTAGCAACAAATGCATCAAATGTGGGAGATTAATTTAGAACACCTACATGGCGTATGCCTAGCATATCTTGTACTGTTAGGGTATCTGAAACAGTATGTACCTAAAGGACGTACCTAGACCATGAGAGATATATGTCCCACGTGACGATATAAAAACGAGTGTGAAACTGAGCCAGGTATATAAATGCTATATTTGTGGTTCATAGTTGCAAATATCAATTAGGTGTAACAAGTACTTAAAACTGTAGGTAGCTGAAGTGCATACTTAGGACATGAACATCATATGTGCCAAGTGTTGAGTACCTAAAAAGTA
The DNA here is from genome assembly GCF_964235325.1 of Thermobia domestica. Taxonomy (NCBI): domain Eukaryota; kingdom Metazoa; phylum Arthropoda; class Insecta; order Zygentoma; family Lepismatidae; genus Thermobia; species Thermobia domestica. Next base: position 130,274,097 of record NC_137458.1, on the reverse strand, counting down.
GCTGTGATACCTAAATGGCACATGCCTAGCACATCTTGTGCTGTTAGGGTTCCCTAACAGCACAATTACATAGGAGGCATATGTCTATCATGTTCCCTCAGATACATGGAAATGTGTCCAGTATGTGCCTTATGTAACTCTGAGAAAGAAATCACATGGATGGCAAGTGATAGTCACAGTCTATGTCCGCCCCGTGGCACATGTCTGACATATACCTGGGGAACGAGCCTAGTATGTTCTAGGTGTGTTCCCCATGCCGTAAGTGTCAATGAACCACAAAATTACTCCCCCAAAAAAATGTTAAATCGCCTATATGCGTAATGTGTTTACATTGAGTGTAAAAAACACTTTAAACAAGTAAAACAAATGTACCCTAGAGTGGACGCGAACCACCAACCTTTGGATTACAAGCCGCGTGCTCTTCAGACTTGGCCACGGAGACGATGAAGAGAACGTCGCTTGTAGAGGGATGAGTTTTTGAGCTCTTTTGAATTTGGGTAATCAGAGTGCTCCTTTAACCGAATATATTCGACGATAACCGTTTGGGATAAGATAAAATCTACTTGCTATGTAATTTTATAACAAAATGACGAGTGTCTATTTACTTTATTTCATGGTTCTTCTATATTCATTTTCAAATGATCGGCGACAGTTGCCATCTAATAGAGTTGATGCATTTGTTGCTTCTAGTACACAATCGCTTAGGAAAAGAAGCAACAAATGCAACAAATGAGGGAGATGAATTTAGAAAACCTAAATGCGTATGCCTAGCACATCTTGTGCTGCTAGAGTATCTGAAACAGTATGTACCTAAAGGATGTACACTCATGTCCAAAATTATTGTCGCATGTCTATAAATATCTTGTAGGAATATAATTTGATAACGAATTCGCTCGGTAGTTCTTATAATGTTAGTGTGTGTATAATCGGCCAAGACATGTATATGACAAATGTCATGTCAAAAGAGTAGAAAATAAGAACAATAAAACGAAAATAAAACTTTCTTGTCCATTTAGCAACATTTTGTTTTACTCATTCTTATTTTCGTATAATTCTTTTCCTGTGAAATTTACCACAAATATACATTTCCCGATTATACACATTATTAATCAGTATCAGTATTAAAAGTACCCTGCAAAATCATTATCAAATTATGTTCTCACAAAGAGACAGTTATAGATATGCGACAACCATTTTGGACACGAGTGTACCTAGAATATGACATATATGTCCCAAGTGACGACATAAAAACAAATGACTGTTAGAGTGCGAAACTAAGCCAGGTATATAAATGCTATATTTGTGGTACATAGTTGCAAATATCAATTAGGTGTAACAAGTACCTAAAACTGTAGGTAGCCGAAGTACATATGTGCCAAGTGTCGGGTACCTAAAAAGTAGCTGGGACACCTAAATGGTACATGCCTAGCACATCTTGTGCTGTTAGGGTTATGTGGCAGCAAAATCCTGATTGATGCTATAATCTGGTTGAAATGGGTTGAGTTGTTTCAATTCATTGTAGGTATTTATGACGAAATCCATAATACTGTGATCTATATGATGAGCATAATGTTTGTTAGGAACTTGGGCGTCTCGATTAGCTAGAATAAAATTGTTTTCAAAATTTGTCAACAAAATGTAATCAAAGTTGGCATCTAGACCCACAAGGAAACCGATTCAATTGTGACACGAAATTGTGAACGAGTTTATGCGTGTACAATTAAACCCATTCGAGGAAAAAACCCTCGATCTCAACTGTTCCGGAGATATAGAGGAATAAGGGAATGGCTGGTGCTCCGATATTTTGCGAATTTTTAAATATGTAGCGATAGTACAAGTAAAAGAGACTTTTAAAAATGAAGAATTCCTTCATTCACGAAACTTTAGTAATCTTTAGATATAAGATATACAAAACCGAAGAGTCCATTAATATTCTAGCGGAAGAATGTTCTGGAGGGGGAAGGCGAAAATAACGGAGTTCCATTCTTGCCTGAAATAGGCGTGTAAGGTGTCTATGTACAGGTTTCCTGGTACGCTGAATCGAATACAAACATCATCAGGTCAAATAGGATGAAAAATGTAAATAATAGTGCCCGCCCGAACTTTCAAAACATTTATAATTTCTACAATTATTAACCGGTCGGAACGAAAAATGGCCCAAAAGTGCGTTTTACTATATAATAGTCAAAAGTGAAAATCGGAACGATCCATCGAAAAAAATTAAGTTATGTGTTTATGCTTCATATTATTTGATTTGCTTTTCTATAGCGCTTTTGCACAGAATATGACCTTCTATTTTTGTCCACATAATAAAGTCTCTGTTCCTTTAGCAATATAATTAATATATTTTCATATTACATCTTCTACGAACTAAAGATATGATATATTAGCAAGTAATATCATACAATTTTTTTCTTCGTGTCAGTGGCGTTTGTTATCCCTTATAGCTCCTATTTTTTCCGGCGCCGGGTAAAAGCTACGCCACTCACCTCAACATTCAACATCACTTTTATTCGCTGTGCGGTGCATCTTACTTAACGTTTAAATACAATTTTCAAACATATTCACTCGCAACATGGCCAAATATCCACACAATATCAGAGCACTAGCTTTCCCTTTATCCCTCTATATCTCCGGAACGGTTGAGAGCGAGGGTGTTTCCCTCCAATGGAATTCATCGTTCACAAAAACACTTCGATTGCGCATAAACTCGTCCATAATCTCGTGTCACACTTGAGTCGGTTTCCTCGTCAGTCAAATGTTTATAGGTAACCAAAGTTGGCGTTTAGATTCAGTCAAATAGACATAGGCAACCAAACTTGAGGTTAAGACTCAGTCAAATAGTTATAGGTAACCAAAATTGGGATTTAAACTCAGTCAAATAGTTATAGGTAATCAAAGTTCGAGTTTAAACTGTCAAATAGTTATAGGCAACCAAAGTTAAGGTTTAGACTCAGTCAAATTTTCGAGAAAAAAAGCATTAAATATAGACAGAATTAGCAATATTAAAAAAAAGAGAGTTTATTTCCAAGAGAATAACTCTGTTGATATGAGATTAGGGATGCGCTCGAGTCGAGACATGTCTCGAATCTCGACTCGACTCGACTCGAATTCGAGTCGAGACACACTTTGTAAAATTCGAGACGAGTCGAGACAAACGTATTTCTCGACTCGAATTTTCGAGTCGAGACACGAGTCGAGTCGAGACGGCTCTTAAAAATCTCGACTCGACTCGAATGTCTCGAAAATCTTTCTATAATTTTTAATATTATTTTGAAGAAAGTATTCACTCAGAAACAGCCTTAAAACCAATTCCAGCTTTTATTCCTTCAGAAAGGTACAGAACGCATAAAATTAATAGTTAATCTTTAAAGATCAAGATTTAATTTTCAGCTCAATTCAGTTAATTAGAACTAATAGTTAATGTCGTTGTATTTGGTTGTACTGCAAATATAATGATAATAATAATAATAATTGATTATCTAGTTTGTATAAAATTATTATCCGTAGTCTAAATCTAGTTTGTATAAAACTATTGTGATAAAGTGAACTTCATAAATTCTCTGAATGAGCAGTTGGTAGTCTATAGTAATTTAGCATAGTTATAATTATTGTGTTTTCGTTCCCATGAACGCAATAGGGTTACGTAACTTCTGGATTATTCGCTTGCCCAACTATTCTGAGGCTTTAATATGTTGCAGCATATCACGAGCTACGGATAATATATAATGTAACATTTGTTGTAATTCACATATTATGATACGAGACTATTTTACATAGTATATCTTATCTAATATAAATAAAATAAAGAGTTTGTTTGTGTGTTTGTCTGTCTGTCTGTGTGCGACCTGGGGACCAGACGAGTGGACCGAGAGTTCCCAAAATTTGGTCACGGGAACCTTAGTCCAGGCCCCAGATCAAGACGAAGCGTTTTTTCTTAAATTTCGAACCAGGGGGGTCTCGGGGGGGACGTTTACTGGGACCGACCTGGGGACCAGACAAGTTGACCGAGAGTTACCAAATTTTGGTCACGGATACCTTGGTCCAGGTCCCAGTCTAAGGCGAAGCGTTTTTGTCAAAATTGGAACCAGGGGGGCGTTTAGCGAGACATGTAGTAAAAGTAATCCAAATTGATCGACATTAGTGTCAAATCCATAGTTTTCACGGTCGCTGAGATCAATGGTGACACTTCCATCAGCGATGACTTGCAAATTCAGCTACTACTGTATGCGGGCCGGGTGTTAGCGGGTGAGGAATACCGAGACATGTATAAATAGCCCATATTGATTGATACTAGTGTCAAATCCATAGTTTTCGCGGTCGCTGCAATGAATGGTGATACTTCCACAGGTGTTGACTTCCAAATACAGCCCCCATGCGAAGAATGGGTATATTAAGCTAGTATTATAATAAATGGACTGCTTGGATGCCAAGAACTAGTACAGATAAGTACCATTCACTTCTATGAATAGGTATTTTTTAAAAGGATTTTTGTAAACACTAAGTTATAAAACAATGAACTACATACAGTAGTTATGGTTTTGGTTCCCAACATAAAAGAAATATGGATTGTTCATGAGATATTGAACTTCAACTTTCACTCCTGGAAAATTTCAATTTTGGAGTTAGGCCACTTGGCATCAAAGCAGTTCACTGTAAGATAAATACATTCCGCACATTAGTAACATAGTTGTTCAGGGGCCTCCGATTTCCATCCTCTCAAATGAAAGCTGAACGATTGCTTGATACATGCTGACTATATAGGAGAAATAGTGTATTAAGTTTTAGAGCTTTGGTGCGTATCCGTATTTACACTCTGATATAACTTTAAGTTCACACTCAAATCGAGCTAATTGTTTAATGCATTTCGAAAGCTTTTGTTTTTATGCAGCTCATTAAGGAAAATCTATTTCATAATCGTAACATTTATGTACTAAGAAACTATGAACGTAAAGTGGACTCGACCTAGCCCCGTGGCCGCTGTGACTCAGTGGCACAGCTCTCACCCTTGGTGTGTGAGGACTCTGATTCTGTGTGTGTGTGTGAACTCCGCGGCTAGTGTACGCGTCTTTGCCGTGAAAGACTCGGGTTCAATTCCCGGCGCGAGCTCATGTAGTTCGGATTCCACGTTAATCAGTAGGTCTACATTTCATATATCCTCGCTGCTGAAAGAGACGGTAAAGTCAAAATCAACTCAACAATATATATGTGTGTGGGCTTATGTGAATTTCCTCGTGGTTGTATGGTTAACACATACGCCTTGATCGCGGGAGACTCTGGTTCGATTTACGGTGGAAGCTCATGAAGTTGTTACCGGTATCCCACTTTAAACTGTAGACCCATGCCTCATATAACCATAGATATAATATATATGCCTTTGATACACTTATTTTCCGACTTGGAAGCCATCGAAAATTTCCGGACACAGAGTCCCGTAGACCGAAAATGAGAAACATGGGTACAGAGTAAAAGAGCCATAGAAATTAAAGCTTTTTAGGCTAACCTAATCCTTACATATAATGCAAATAGTTTGGCCAAGTTATAATGGAGGAAATGCTATCATTGCAACACTCTGAGAATAGAAAATGTTCGTCAGGTATTACTATCCCCCCTCTCCTGCAGAATGAAAACCCTGACTAAAACTCTCTACTAAACCCTGACTATATAAAACTATTTTGTGTAATGTAACAAACAGTGGCGGATAGTATTCATGTTTCCTTGCAGAGGTCCTTACGAGGGTTCGCTTCCATCTTCCTCTCCCCAAGGACTAAAATAAATTAAAAAATTGCTATTACTTGTTAATCTTGTACAAAGGACGCAATTAAAGTCCCAGTGTAACACCCCTTCACATTTAGATTTTTCCCCTGGAAGAAAACCAGTTATTATTGTTTCTTGATTTCTCAGTCTCACCTACATAAACATACGAATAGAATTACAGGATAGGACATGTTTAGAGTGCTTGCACGTGACATCTAACTATATTTCTCATCAAATGTGTCACAGATGAAAATTTCCGTTTGTACTGCCTCTATTTTCTGGTACATATGTTTCATTTATGTTATGTTGCTAAAATTCGTTAGGAAACAAGTACAGACTGCGCCTGTGTGCCTGACAAAACGTAAATGTACTGGATAATTATTTCTTCACTTTCTTCCAGAAAAAAAGTAACCCATCTCATGTCGGCTAACAAAAGGAGGTAGCGGACCAAAGATAGCCGTTGTTTACCTAAGATCGTTACACAGCAGGGGTTTCATTCAGTCAGAGGGAAAATAAAAAATAATTTAAGGTTTCTACATTTGTTTTGAACTGCAATATACTTCTTCCTTTTATTTTAAGAACCATTTCCTTCTCATTTGTCTGCATCAGAAAAAAATGCAAAAAAATCACTAGAATGTGCCTATTTACCCAAAGTACGTACTAGATCACTAGTTCAATAGTAAAATCACTAAATCTAGTACGAAATCATAAATATGGCATCCCTGGGTTGGAGCGAAAGTAATGGTTGGAGTAAAAACTAGTCCGTATTTCTACTGCGTTCTGTTGTTGAATTCACAGAAATGTTCAAAAATAAATTCAAGAAGTAAAACACGATCCTACAAAAGACTGTTTACTTGCTCACTGGTTTTCGTATTGTGAACTGAAACTCAAGTGCGCAGTCATGTTGAATACTTCTGTCCCTTTCTACTTTACAACTTGAGGGGGGATGAGGGTCAGGATAGATCTAGTGATATACCGCTAAAGGAAGTGCTTCAGTACAGAGTCGGAAGCGGTATGTATTGTTTATACTACTTACAACGTTACCCCCACATAAAATATAAATTCACCCTTTCTCCCTTCCCTTTTTCGAATACAATGAACCGACTCTTTTGCTGAAGAAATATGCTAAAAGAAAATTGAAACATCTGTGTCTAAACTTTCTTTGAAGCGCAGTCTTTTGTATTTGTAAGGTTTTGCGAGTGTTTTCGAGATAGCCAAATCTTTTACCCTGGACTCCTGCTGCGAACTGACCGTGAGTAAACACGCGATCTCGCTGTGCTCAATTTCTTTCGCACACGTGAAATGGGTTTGTTGTTTCCAAAACAAATAGGAAGTTACCTTGTGCTTTTGCATTTCTGCACGCACACAGGTACCATTGTTGTTTTAATGATCAGAAGAAATATCAAAACCATCCGATATATATGATACGAAACAGCTAACAGAGGGAGGCAAAGATAAAAGTAGGCCTATACCAAGTTTTCCGCGTGGTACCATTATGGAGAATAAATATTTGATAAAGACACGTAGATGCGCTTAAACCTATTCTATCTGTCCTTATAACTTTTCTGGTCTCATCAATTTCTCAGGAGAATACGTACAACATATGTCCAAATTCCATATATACTCTTTCTAAACTAGTGAGTAAACTCATTAAGAACACCAACTGATATCAATAAACAGGAAAGAAAACAATACGTTATACTTCTATCATTTGGTACACATCTCTATGAAGCACAGCTTGTTTCTTTTCGAAATAGCTCCTTCGTGTCACAGCTGTGGTTAGTTTTGTTTTGTGTTAGGATGAAAGAGAGAAATGCAACATTTGCTTCGCTGTGAAGTTATATATATTATTAAGATGAGCGGTGATAAGCGAGGTTTAACAAAGAGTGCCTTTCGGATGCACAATTTAACGGGTAGTTGCAGTCCGTGTTAAGAATCGAACCAAAGCTATGTAAGACATGTTATGACAAATCCAAAAGGTGTGTTGTATCGGTGCAGTACCAGTTTTTCACGTTTTTCAAAATGTTCCAAAACCCAAAGAATAATCTTTAATTTCTGATATTTTAGTCGTCACAAATTACAATTTTATAATGTAGTCAATGTATATAATTACTGGGCAGTTGGGCGTTTAAACTAATAACATCATAATAAAGTCAAAACCATATTTTTGAGTTGAATTGATTCTGAGTTTAACGTCCCGTTCAGCAGCGAGGCTATGTGAGACGTGGACCTACTGATTAAAGTGGAATCCGAACCACATGAACTCCCACCGGGAATCTAGCCCAGGTTTCCCACGCCAAAGGCAAGTATGCTAACCGTTAGCCACGAAGGAGCTCCACCATAATTTTAGTGGGCGATAAGAAATAGCTCTTACAATAAATAGCTCTTACAGTGCTTTTACAATAAATAAAATTTTATAAGTATTAAAGAATAGTGGTAAGAGATTTTATAATAGCTCTTTTATTTATGAGATATGAGTATTTTGAAAAAAAAACAACTAAAGAATAGGTTGGCGGAACCACAAAAGACTCGTAAAATAAACTTTCTTATAAATACATACGCACCTTACTCACCTTTTATAATTGCCATGCTTACGTTCTCCATAAAAACAGAAATTCTCTTTTAGTGCTACTTTACACAAGATCATGAAGTGGGTTCAAATTTAATTAAAGGCAAAATACAATACAATAATCCACAAATATTGCCTCAAGTGAGTTTAAACATTTCTAAACACTCGTGCGAAACCGGGCTCTGCCGTTGCGATCGATTTACAGGTCTTGAGACGAAAGTAAGAAGGGACTTACGCACACAGTAAGTAAAAACAATTAATATGCCTGTAACTTTCCCCCAAACGGGTGTATCTTAAAACTAACCTCACCATTATTTTTCTAATTAAATTCTAGCCCGAAATTATGTATCATATTACCCTATTCCCATTTTGAAAACTTGACCTTAATTCAAAATGGCGGATTTCAAGATGGCTGCCATCAAGGCCATATCTACCATACGACTTCCCCCCAGGTCTTATATGTATCCACATGGTTTTTCTTCACTTTTCTTCATTAACGCTCCGTTTACAAAGGGTAGTAAGGGACTTCTGTAGTAATCTCTAATAACCACATCACAACTCTTAAAAGTTATTAAAAAAAATAGAAAACATGCACCATGGCAAAAATTTGTCATCACAAGTAATGATGCATACATGCCTTCTATCAGCAAAAAAAGTTTCATTGAAATTGGAGCCGGACATTTGAGTGATGTTCCTTATGGGATGTGATTAAACGTGACGTCAGAACACATCGCCCCCCTTCCCGGAATTTACGGGAATTAGGTGACCTGAGTGAGCACATGTGGTGCCAGCTCTCTCCAGCGACCTATCAAGGATCATTGCTTGTATGCCAAGACGTGTCGCCGTTTTTATCCATGCCGAAAGTCGACATACTGACAATTAGGTAGGTAGTCATGATGGTCTGGCTGATGTGTGCGTATATTTTAACTCGTACATTTTGTCTCGACTCGAATTTCGAGACGTCTCGACTCGAATTCGAGTCGAGTCGAGACAGAGACTGTCGAGTCGAGACACGAGTCGAGACACGAGTCGAGACAGAAACATATTTTCGAGTCGAGACACGAGTCGAGACAACATTTTCTCGAGACGAGTCGAGACAGGCTTAAATCTCGACTCGACTCGACTCGAATGCATCCCTATATGAGATGTGGGTAGTAAGGGCGAACTGTACAAAATGTACGTGCTATCCTAACTCTTCCAAAAATTACACAGTAATACCAAAATCCTCTCTAGCAGCCAGTTCTTGTGTATGGTTCTTTCCTTTAAAAACATACAGTTTCTAAATAAACAGACGATTATTTTGACCGTTCAGAATGCATTTTCAGGGATCAAGCCTTTGTTGAGTTTGTCCTTACTATTGGGAACGTCTCATATAGTCTTCTGTAATGTGGAGAACAGTAAAGTAAAGCGGCCAGTGGCGTATTTACGATTTTGTTTCGGGGGAGCTTTGCTAACTTTCGGGGGAGGGCCTTTGCCTGAAAATGTGAAAATTCTGCAAGATATTTCATATACTTTACTATATAAAGTAAGATTTCGGGGGGGCTTAAGCCCGGAAGCCCCCCTAAATACGAGACTACAGTCAGAGATGGAGTGGATCAATGGGTCGTGGGTCAAGTGGGTCAGTTTGTCGTGGGTAATTAGACGTGACCCACGGCGATCTACCATTCACCGTGACACCCTCTGACCTACCGACCTACTCTATTCAGTGCACTTTAGACGCTATCTTCTGAACACTGGTGAATTTGTCTACGTTTCATTTCCAAAGCTTCCATTTTTCTTCCTTTCTTGTTTCTATTTACTTTCCTGAGATGAGCATATCTAAGTAAAAAAAGAATTTCATACACTTTTGGATATTGGTATTTGTAATCGTAATAATAGCAATAGGACTTACTAGTTGTCTTTCGAGACATATTCGAATTTTGTACTGATTTTTTTCCCTTGGCCTAGTTTACCTTGATTTGAAACTTTCAAATTTCATCCTATTTTCCACTGAAAAGTATCTGTAATTCAACAAGGAAATAATTATATATAATAATTAAATCGAAATTCATCTTAATATGGCCCATGACAAACACTTTACCATTTTATATCGTAAAGGTCAGATCCACCGTTATTGTAACAGAGCAATGCTTCATCGATTGACCGCCGAAGAAATTCAATTCAGATTAGTGATAATTTTACAGTCTTGTTTTATTACAAGTATAAACTCTATAGTTAGTGGAGAGGAGGGCTTGGATCATGAGTCAGAGTTGATGACGATGGGTTTTGGTAGTTCAGAGGGTCACGGTGGGTGCAGGTCAGAGTGGGTAGTGGGTCAGGTTTTCATTAACCCATGCCATTCGTGACTACAGTTCATGGGCGGCAGTTAAACGGTCAATTGTTACATCAAAATAAGAGATTACCTAACAACAGAATCGTGTTGCAGGGAAGCTTCTGGGTTCGCAGTAAGTGGCCTACAGTATCTGCCGATGATAGCAGAATGCCTATAACAATGACAATAATATATTTAAAAACTAGCGTCGTCTTTTAGTCGTTTCTTCAGCAATATACTTAGTTTTTTTTATATGAGTACAGTATTCGAAATAGGCTGGTATACGCCGGTATCCCACACTGCCACTTCTTTATCCATTAATTACCGGGACTTTTAATTACAAGCAAAAATTGTACAGCGAAATATTAATTTTGTTCGTACGGATTGAAAATTCTATGATGAAATAAGCGTTATCGTATTCTCATCGAGTTTTGGGAAAAAACAGAAAGAAAACGGAGTAGCAGCAAATTTATTTGTCGATACGAACACGTATTGTATATTAGGTAATTTCTCCCCCTCTGTGCTGATTATTGGTTGTAGGAAGTTCAACTTGCTACGGACAAAGAGCCCTAAAATAAAACACCAATCTAAATATATTTCATTGTTATATTCAAGTGGAATGTTTTAATTTGGTATGATTATTTTAAATACTTTCGGTCGAAGCTCTTGTCAGTTTCTAAGAGACTAGGATACCACAGATGACCGCATGAAAATTAGAGGTGATGTGAGAAAGGATCCGACCAGATTCTATGTTCAAGGTACCATTCTGGTATTTTTACATAGCAGATGAGAATAAATCACAGAAAATCCCAGTTAAGATGACCGGCCTTGGAACTCCCAAACGAGAAATCACATTATTATTATTATTATTATTATTATTATCATTATTATTATTATTATTATTATTATTATTATTATTATTATTATTATTATTCGAGCGAGAAAATTTCGGATATCTACTTTCATGCTAAAATTCGACATTTTATTGAAAAGTATGGAGTTTAGATATAGTTAATATTGAAATCAGGGGCGCACCCACGGGGGGTCCATCGGGTCCGGACCCCCCAAAAGAGAAAACTTCCCAACTCAACATACATTTATATACTTTCGAAATAAAAATATACTTGTTTAATAAGGAATGATTGATATAGTAGGAACATTTGATTATACACTTCATCTGTACCCTCTCTTTCTCTTTAAAAACAATCTACTTTTATCTTTTTTCTCTAAAAATATAGGTGGAAATATTTTACAATTACTTATCGAGTACAGAGTAATACTCGTTCGATACTACATAGACGTAGTCACGTAGTATTGGACTCCCTCCCTCCAAAAAAAAAAAAAAAAAACTTGGGTCCCTCCCAATAAAAATTTCTGGGTACGCGCCTGATTGAAATACAATAGTATGTCGACACTTCTCATTTTCCATCTCGACCACTCTATAGTTATCAAGTAAATTCTGTAGTCTGCCTATCAATGCCTCTTTTGAATTTATCAGTGTTTACCAGAAGAACTTATCTCGTTCCCGTATGTCAGTGTTTACTTTGTTAATATGTGTTAACTCTTCTCTCTCTTTCTAATCACACAGGTAAAAATGATGTTTTCGTTCTGATACCGTTTGAAATGAGTTCTCAAAAAAAAAAAAAAAAAAAAAATGGATCTTTTTTCAAGTGACTCGGGTCGCTGCGCATCGTTTCTACAAACGACACGCCACGTCACGTCACGCACAGGGAAACCACATGCTCTTTCGGTTCTGTTTACAAGGACATGGCCATAACGCGTGGAGAATGCGAATCCCTGTGATCATGGTCACTGGCCCTTGAGGAGCAGTGTAAGGAAACGGTAAGGTGGAGTGCAGTTTCTTGTATCTGATTGAAACAAGCGAAGAAGTCACTCAAGGAAACAGCAACAACAGTCTTAGGCAACATGGATTAAAGAAGAGGACGTATATTTCTGACGTGGAAGCGCATCAGCCTGCAGGTAAGCTAGAATTTAATTACTGTTATGTGTAAATAACATACTTCTTTTCTGTCTGTATTAGTCTGTCTTGTGTAGCCGGTATTTCATCTTAATTTCTTCAGTCTCGTCCCCACCTATCAGATAATTGTATATACTCTATCAATGAAGAAATTACGCATTTGTCTCCTCTACTGCGCTTATCTTCATATTTCAAGTACTCGCGCAAGAAACACAAACTTATGGTATTCCTTTACAATACCCATGTAACAGCGTTACGAACTCTATTGAATGGAAATACACGGTCACAGGTCCGTAGTCAGAACTCTTAAGACGTTTGGGGAAGGGGGGGGGCACTTTGGGTCTTACTTGAATTCACCTCACATCTTTTACTGCTAATTTTTCTAATATACCGGTATATATAAAGAAGCAACTGAAAGTTTCAGGAGGGGGCATAAACTGGTAGCAGCGGGAGGGGTCAGCTTCAACTGGCCAACCCTACCTACGGGCCTGAAAGGTTAACGCTTACTTCTTTGATGCATTAGATCCAGTTTCGGTTTCCGATAAAAATAAACGTGATTATTATTTCTTGCAAGTATATTTCCGGGGAAGGCTATCCCGGAGTTAGTCAACCCTCCTCCTACAACCGATTGTGATTACATGTCCTTTATCGAATAGTGTTCCAGTGTAGCCCCTCACATTTTGAGTGGAGCCTCCTGGACGAAATCTTCTGGAAGAAAGCCTGAGTGTGATTTATCGCGTTAAACCTTAGATCCATGTCTCATTATATACTTACTACTTAAAACGAGTGCTGAACTGTAATGATTCAAAGAGTATCAAAACCAAGATCATGATCATTGTTATTCTATTTTATTTCTTTACTTTTGAACAACGAAAGGAGAGAAGAAAGTCCCCTGATCGTGAAAAAAAAAAAAAAAATCGAATTCGAGATTTCAGTGGATCTACACGTTTCATTACCCCTTCATATCGAAAAAGAGATTTTTCGATGCTTGTTCATCTAGGTTTTATGTATACTCGTCTACCGTTCAACGAATCTAGACAAAATGTTCAACTTTTAGGGTTCTTAGAAGATTCTTCAAAGGAGAGAGGAGAGTTCGAATTTTCTATTCGAATTTTCTCGAAAACATCTCTCACGACTTTGATTATTTTTCATAAATCAATATTTCATTAACAACCACATAATATAATATAATTTATTTTTCTAGGAAATGTTCAGAAGGGGTAGTTTACCTTTGGAATGAGTTTTTAAACGATTTTCTTAAAAATAGTTCTACAATACGACATAAATAATTTTGCATGCAAAAGTCCACAAGGGATACTTTATCATCATTCCGCAGGATTTTCTCAAATATAACAGACAAATTTGTTTATATTTCATTAAAAATTCTACGACATACATAATTTTTTATGAAAAAGTCGACAAGAATAGTTTTTCCAAGAGATTTTTTTTTTTGGGGGGGGGGCGCCTTTCTAAAAAAATAATTCATTTGATTTTATTCTTATTTCACACACATACACACAAAATTATAAGGTCAAGAGGGGCGAGTTTACTCTTAGGGGTAAGTTTTTTCGGACGTTTTCTCAAAACTATTCAGTTAATTTGTACTTATTTCATAAATAAACATTCCATTAACCATATTACAATACGGTATAAATCGTGTTGAAAAGAAGTCTACAAGGAGTCGCTTACTCTTAGGCAAGATTATTTTTCTCTCGAATGATTTTCACAGAAACTGCTCAGTTATTCTTGTGCTTATTTAGTAAAGAGATGTTTCTCTACAACTATACAATATAGTATCTTTTTTTTTTTTTTTTTCATTAAATGCTTCCTCTCGAAGATGATTTCTTTCCAGATATATTAAAAAAAAAACTGTTCAGTTGATTTTGTTTGTATTTTATAACATTTCTCTAACAGGCTTATAATAAAACAAATAATTTTTCATGAAAAAAAAATCTACAAAAAGTAGTTTGCTGTTTGGCGTGAGTTTTCTTTGGCCAAAGTATTTTGAAAATTCCTATTACATATACGATATATATATGCGAAAATAATACATTACATATACGAAAATAATACATTGTGTTAATTACGTAGATAAATATTTTGGTAGTAGCTGCAACATTATATGATTCAATTTAAGAAGAGGGAACGAGAAAGTTTAGTATGATGGCCCCTGCCGTTATTAGTACTATTAACCACTTTGGATATAAAGCTTGTAAGAATGGACATTATATAAATATACAACAACAGCAATGGGAAAGAAGTGGAAGGAAATTGACCCGACCAGAATCTATATTTAAATAAGGCATCATTCTACGCACCATTCGTTAGTGGAACTGAGGAGAAACCCTGGAAGACCTCAGTCTAAAATGGCTGGTCATTGAATTCAAACCCGGGATCTCCCAATTGGGAGGCAAGAACGCTAAGCACTAACCTACAATCATTTCTGTACGATTATATTAATTTACGTATATTTGTGTTAAGTTCTCTATGTTATAAATTGTGCTATGTACTCCCATGCGCAAAAAAAAAAAAAAAAAAAAAAAAATTGCGCGTATACTGTAACTCAAGATTTTTCGCATTTATTCCATTTTCCTTACGTTTATGGGTAAAATTCAGTTATTAGTATGTGGAGATAATAGAATGCAATCCATCTAAGGAGATATTTCCAAAATATATAATAAAATAATAAAAATATAAGCAAAAAACAAAATTATGCTCGGATTTGTGTATACTGGCAACGATGATTTCTAGGGATTTTTTCAGTAGCAGATCACAATTGCGGAGGGAATTCAGTAGGGGAATCGAGAAGTTGGATCAAGGAACTGATAGTGGACTAAAATGTTGCATTTATTGGTTAAAACCTAGTGTGTAGATTGCCTGCCAAATATAAATTAGCTTCTGTAACTAAGATGTCGTACGAAAATATAGAATTAAACAGAAAAACTCTTATCTTAAGGTTCGAAGCGATACGCACCATGGTTATGAAGATTATTTCTTTGAAAAAAAGAGCCAACACAACGTAGCCTCCGTGGCTAGGTGGGTAGAGTAGCGGAGTCGTAGTTATTTTATTATTTTGACACCACATCGAATCCCATCCCATTTCTTTTTCTTTTCTTTCTTTCTTTCTTTTCTTTTCTTTTCTTTTTTTTACAAAACATTATAATTTTCATGTTAATAAGAACCGAAGCAATATAATAAGGACAACTTACTGATATTTTGCTGTAATGACGTATTTATCCAGGATTAGAGAACTATTGTTAATAGCTATTGTTTTCTGTTCATGTTGTTGTATAGTTTCTCTCATCCTGTTTTCTTGGGGAAAAAACAATTTTGTCTCCAACGAAGTGTGAAGGATATATACGGACAGAAAAAGACATCTTAGTACCAAACGTGATTTATCGTGATAAAGTGGACTAGTTTGCCATTAATAAAAAGAAAAAAATTGAAGTTGGCTTTTCTTTAGGTTTTAGCTAAATATATATATATATATATATATATATATATATATATATATATATATATTTCTTTATAAGACTATATGAGGCAAGGTGTGTGATCATACAAACAAATTTAGCTAGGGAGTGAAAGATAATTGTTTATAAAAAAAACATTTTACAGGTTTAGGTGCGTGAAACACCAATACACCATGGTCTCGCTTATCCGACCATCCTTTGTTCCACATACCATATGATCCGATATATCATTGCAAATAGCACCAATCGGCAAGAAGATCTGCAAGTTGTGGTCTTAATCTATTTTTCATGCTGTGGAGTCTATCGCCTAGCGCGCCCGTCTACACCTTGACTCATACGTCTATCATTCAGTGCAGACACGTATCCAGGTTTTCTATTCGAAGGGGGCCCAACACGAATCCTCGTAAGCACGTAATTCTAATGTTTTTAAATATCAATAATAATAATAATAATAATAATAATAATAATAATAATAATAATAATGCAACAGTTCTGTACCTCTCTTAAACTTTTTCCTACTTTTCATTTATAAACCGTTTATTTTGGAAACTGCATTATAGCACAAACAAAATGAAACATATTTTCGAGAGAAATGTAACTAAAGAAAACTGTCTGCTACGTATATCACATAACAAAAATAGCAAGAAGACATGGAGTGTATCGTTCTAATATATTAAAGTTAAAAACAGAACGGAAACGAAATGATAATCCTATTTAAAACTGTTCTTTAATTCCACCTGGTCAGTGGCGTATTTACGATTTTTTTCGGGAGGGGCTTTGCTAACTTTCAGGGGGGGCTTTGCCTGGAAATGTGAAAATTCTGCAAGATATTTCATTTACTTTACTATACTAAGTAAGATTTCGTGGGGGGTTAAGCCCGGAAGCCACCCCCCTAAATACGCCACTGCACCTGGTATAATGGCATTATGGTATGTTCTTAGAATTATAACAAGACAACAGCACATTGCCCAAAGTTTGGACACTGACTACTAGTAAACTGATTCAAAAGAACCTCAAAAGGGTAAAGGCAAGTTTATTAAAAAGTGCTTGAGTTTCGGAGAGAGACAGCTCTCAGGCTCTCACGCTGGATACGTCCTTGATTCAGTGCAGTGCAGTTATTTGTTATAAAACATTATTATTAGATGCGTAATATGTAAAATTATATCATAAGTTTTAATTTTAATAGGTCTTTTCTTAACACATCCATATTATCCAGCGTTCTGCCTGCCTGTTTATGTCGGATAAGCGAAACTCTACTGTATTTCCAAAGCTAGCATATACATGAACTAGAATTGTATCGTCCTAGAACAGACAATAGTCTGAAATGCTTATATTAAAAGGCTGGAATAAAAAAAGCATAAGTACTGATTTGGAAGCGTGAGAACAAATTAAAAACAATTCAATATATTTCCTAGGTATCAGATTATCATCTTATTATGTCGATGTGTATTCTTTTTTAAACATAGTTTTAAAAGTTATACCATTCGCAATATTCCTGAGGAAATCGAAAGAAAAACTCCTTGTGCCTCTTATGGCAAAGCGGCTTAAGTGCATGGTCCGAAACCGATTCCCACGTTAAGGTATAGATAAAGTCCCCGTACTTCAAAAATGCAAATCCGGGACGCTACTAAATTACGAGAATCTTTGAAATGCTTAAAACTGAAAGAAGTGTTGAATACTAATTTACTTTCCTCCATTAGATAGAGTTGTTCAAGTATTACGTTATCACATTTTTATTCATTTCACCAGATCTTCCAAGGACGCCAATTTCTCTTTAAATTTGGGGGGCATTCAAATGCAGAAGATATATATATGAGAATTTTAAGACAAATTACACTCAAATAATGCCAAATATTGTATATTCATAAATACAAAGGAGGCTACATGAGCTTTGAGCGGGCCCGACCCCCCACGATCGGCGCCCTTGCCTTCTTCCTAGTTAAGCAAACGTAAGCAGATGATTTACTCCCTCCCCCTGGTAAGCAAAATTGTTTTTTTTTTCCCTCAAGTTCTGTTGTGTTTCGTGAAATAACAGCAGGAATTTCCTGATTACTTAACCATCTAAATGAATGTTTTCACTTAGAGCCATCCCGTCGATTCGCGTTGCCTAGGACTAAAATAAATTAAGGGTCAATAATGAAGATGAGACTTCCATATCAAACATGAAGAGACATGTGGATCGGAGATATCTCTTTGTTCCAACTTTGATTTTTTCAAATCCATGATGGGAAATTACATTATGAGTACAATTTTCGAAATTAATAGTATACAATCGTAAAAATATCTTACAAAACGATGGTTTATTGCAAAATACTTTGACTCAAAGAATAAATTACAAGTAATAAACTTGTTGCTTTTCCTGAAGAGTCTAAGTCGTGAATGAGACGGAAGCTGCCGAGCGTAGTGCTTGGAACGATTGCCTCACTTGCTCTACCTTCCCGTGGCGCAGCCTTGATTTGACTTGATCCTAAACGGATTATTCAGAAGTCGAAGTCGGAAGATGTTTCCCATTTTTCCAAAACACTCTTGGTCGATTACAATCTGCCTCACTCGTGAGGGGACAATCCCATGCCGTAAGCGTCGGTGGACCACCGATAGGCAACTAGTGACATGTCCCCAAAAATTGGCGGTCCCGCAGCCAAAAATTGGTCCCACTTCCGTTTTGAAAATTATACCACCACCGGCAGAGAAGCGACGGAACGCCAACGAACCACAAAATTATTCCCCTAAAATACGTTAAATCGCCTATATGCGTAATTTCTTTGCATCAAGATGAGTCTAAAAACATTTTTAAAAAAATAAAACGAAAGTGCCCTGAGCTGGGCGTGAACCATCAACCTTAGGGCTGCTAAATGCGTGTTCTTCGGAATTCGTCACGGAGGCGATTATGAAGACACAGCTTGTAGAGTGATAAATCGTTGAGGTCTTTTTAATATTTCTAATCAGAGTGCTTCTTTAACCGTGTATATTTGAAGACAACTGTTCGGAATCAAATCAAATGCACTCGTCATGTAATTTTATAACAAAATGGCAAGCGTCTATTTACTTTTATCATAGTTCTCCGATATTCACTTGCTAGTGATCGGCGACAGTTGCCAACTAAATTCATACAATTATACGCACCCACCTCAAGATTTTTCACTTCATGATGTAAAGGCAGGAGTTAATCTTGACCCCCGGAGCTCAAATATTGTCCTTATAATAACAATTCGTCAGGGAAAAATAATATATAATAATAACCGCATGCACATGACTGGCCGTAGTTCATGTTGGTCCCTTTACGATTCTCCGTGACAAATCAAACGAGCGCGGACCAAAATGAAGTCCTCGTTCTTATGTTGTGGTAACTTCAATACCCCCGATTTTTTTTTTCATTCGCTCAGCCGCGTTACTGTCAGCCGGTGCCTTGAGCATTCAAAACCGGCGAAGTATCATCATTGCGAATGATTTCTCTTTTGGGTTTGTTTATTTCATAATTTTAAAGAAGGAAAGGGAAGGAAAAAAGGACGTGAAACTAAAACAAGGGATTTGACAAAAAAAAAGATAAAACAAACAAACAAACAAACAAAAAAATAACTAAACTTAATATTTGCTTAGCTATACTCTTATTTCTAGTCTTGTGAGATTTTGTGGTTGTTTTTTTTTTTTTTTTTTTTGTTTTTGTTTTATTGAGTTTGAGTTTGTTACGTGTGTGTTGTTTTGTATGTCGTATGTTTTGTGTTTTGGTGTTTACCTATTGGTCATCTTCTTCTTTCTTCTTTTCTTCAGGTTTTCACTCTGTATGTTTGGTTTCTCTGGTTTCTGCCTGCATTTCTCTCCTGTGTGTTCTATTTCACATTTGCACTATTTACACTGGCTTTTCACCTGTAAATTTTACCTCTTTTCACTATCCTGCATCAACACTACACTACACTCACTACGGATATTGACACTGACTGCTTTTGATGAAATCACTAACCTTCACCAACTAGTACTTACACTATGAAACACACACACACTACACTTACTTTTATCTAAATTTTCACATTTTCAAAAACTTTTAATTTTCTTATGCTTCTATATAAGCGTTTCCTGTTACTTTTGCTTTGATGCTTTAGTGTTCTCAGTTTCGTATCAATGCCAGTTTCTACCCATTTGTGCTGGCTTGAGGTCCAGGGCCCACTCAGAGCACTTAGTGCAGGCCCTGGTCCGTTTTATCCTTCGGCCGGCACGCCCGGGATGGGCCGTCCTATTGGCGAGAGTTTCTCTATGTTTTCTCTCTGAGACACTATCCTCGCTTCACCTCTACTCATGCACTCACGCAACATTCACTCTTGCACCGGAGTTCCTTTCCAAACTAAGAGGCTGGAGGTGCAGCACGCATTCTGGTCCTCGGCGAAAACACGGTAATCCAGTGCTTGGGTTCCAGGAGTCTTTTCTCCGGTCCGAGGACTTCTTCACACATCCTTCCACTTGCACTCATCCTTCTATTCTTCTTCTGTAAG
Organism: Thermobia domestica; assembly: GCF_964235325.1. Classification (NCBI taxonomy): domain Eukaryota; kingdom Metazoa; phylum Arthropoda; class Insecta; order Zygentoma; family Lepismatidae; genus Thermobia; species Thermobia domestica. Next base: position 130,253,525 of record NC_137458.1, on the reverse strand, counting down.
TTTTTCGTCTTAGTTCGGAATATTCATTTGTCAAATTTTCCAATTTTTTGCAGTCTTCCTCTACTTGTATTATTTCTTTCAGCGGTTTTTCTCTTATTTGAGTTCTTAATTCTAAAATTTCTTCTAATACTGGACACCACATGACATGGTGCTCAGGAGTTCCTTCTTCTCCGCATTCACACATTGGACTGGGTCTTAACTTGATTCTGTGGAGGTGTTGTTCGTATGGTCCATGGCCTGATAGATAATGAACCAATCCACATGTTGGATTTAAGTGTTTTATTTTTAGTCTGTCGACGATGCTAGGAAAGATTCTATGTAATCGTTGCGCTCCACTGTATTCCTGCCATTCTTTATCCCATAGTTGTATTATGTTGTCATTAATTTCTTTTCGTCTTTTAGATCCCTGTTAAAAATTTCTCTAATTTTCCTTTTCTCTTCTTTTCTTAACCAGTAATTTGTTGCCCTTTGCAGTAACACATAGTTCATTGGTTGGATACCAAGGATTATACAGAGTGCGCTATGCGAAGTAGTGTTAAAAGCTCCAGACATTCTGATTAATAGGTTTCTTTGTGGTCTATTTATTTGGTTTCTGTAGGTCTTATTTCTTAATAGTCTATCAATCCAAACGCTGGATGCGTACGCCATGGTAGCTGACAAAATAGTTTCTTGGTATAGTCTTAGTATTTTTAATGGTAACCTGTATCTGTTTCTTGCAATAGTGGTCAATTTATTCGCTACACTGTTTCCCCTTTTTACTATATATTTCAAATGTTCATCAAATTTTAGTCCATCGTCTAGCATTATGCCAAGGTATTTTATGCTTTGCACTCGTTCTACTCCTACTCCATTTAATTTTATAGTCGGATTTCTTTCTAGTTTTGTGCCGAAAATTAGATATTTGGTTTTCTTTGATGATATCCTTAATTTACTCTCCATACTCCATTCTTCAAGTGTTTCTGTTATCTTTTTAACTTTTTCTTCTAATTCCCTTCGGCTGTTCCCTGATGTTGTTATTACGACGTCATCGGCGAATGCCACTATTTTATCGACTTCTTGCTTTTTGTTTATTTTTTCTAAGCATGGTTGTAATTCTACGTCCCATAGTAGGGGTCCTAATATTGATCCTTGCGGGCATCCTTTCTCTGTTTTAATTACTATGTCGCCCTCTTCATTGGGTATTATTATTTTTCTGTTTTCTAGATAGTTTCTTATCAAATTCGTTAAGTATTCTGGCATTTCCAGTTTTTTTACGTTTTCAATCAAGGATGGAAACCATAAATTATCAAATGCTCCTTCGATGTCAATAAAGAGCGCTATTACATATTTCTTTTCGTATATCTTTTCTTTGATATCATCTAGAAGAGTATTTATGGCGTCTTCTGTTGATTTTCCTGCTCTGAATCCAAATTGTAGTTTGTCTTCAGTTACGTTTCTGTATTTTTGAATTCTGTTTAATATTATTCTCTCAAAAATGTTTGATATATTTTTAATAAGCATATAGGTCTATATGAGTTTACTTCGGATGGATCCTTTTCTGGTCCCTTTGAGAGAATAATTAATTTTGATGCTTTCCACGGCTCTGGAATTTCTTGTTTCTTTATTAGTAGGTTGAAAAGCTTCGTTAGGTAGGGGACCCATAAATCTTTAGTCTTCTTGTATATTTCGTTTTTGATGCCATCTACACCCGGAGATTTCTTGTTTTTAAGTTTTCTAAAGATCTTTTCTATTTCTTCGTTAGTAACTTTGTCCGATTCTGGTACAGTTCCTGTATGCTGTTCACCCATTTTGTTTCTTAGCACTGTGTTTCTTTCTGTGTCGTTATTGTTTTCATCTCTGGGAAAAAATTTGTCCGCTAAAACTTTTAGAGTTTCTTCTCTGTTTGAGGTGTATGATCCATCTAATTTCTTGACTGTATTTAATACTAATGGGTTTATTTTTTGTGTTATGAGTTTGTATGGAACACCCCATGGATCTATTTCAATATTTTTCTTTAGGTAAAGATCCCAACTTCTTTTCTTAGCCTCTAATATTGCTTCCTTATATTTATTCTTTGCGTTTCTATATTTTTCTAATCTTCTTTCCTTTAGTATTGGGTTGTAAGTTGCTTGATAACTTTTCCGGGCTGACGTTGCAAGTCTTTTTAATCTTTGTAGTTTCGGTGTCCAAAAGTCTTCATATACTCTTCTTTCTTGACTTTCCGGAGTAGCCTCTTTTAAAGCTTTTTTTGTTGCTTGTTCAATTTCGTTGATTATTTCGGTTAAGTTTTCATCTTCATTTATTTGGGGTAGATTTAATTTGTTCTTGAAAGTAATCCAATTTGTCTTAGCTATATTAAATTTGTTTTGTTCTTTTTCATTTTTTTTCAATTTTCATATCAAATAGTATTATTTCGTGGTCGCTGAGAGTGAGTTTATCTCCAATCTGCCAATTTTCAATCCTATTTGTTATTTCAAATGTTCCGCATGTCACATCAATATGAGAGCTGCCTCTATTCCCTACAAAAGTTGGTCTGTTTCCTATGTTTGAGATTACAAGTCCGTTTTGCATTACAAAATCTTCAACTATTTCTCCTCTATCATCTGTTTCCGGGGCACCCCATAAGATTGATTTTGCATTTGTATCGGCAAGGATTAATATTTCCGTATTATTCCTCTGCCATATTATCTCTTGAATTTTGTCTATGAAGTCACGTGTTTCTAAGCTGTATTGGAAATACGCATTTATTAGCCAGAATTTCATGTTTCCACACTTAACTTCAGCTGTTGTTATCCAGTTGTTACTATATTGGGTTAGTTTAAGTACTTCAATTTCTCTATTCATGAAAACTATAACTGTTTTAGATTCCTGTCCTCCGTACATTATTTTTGAGCTTGCTGGAAAGGTTGTTAATTTCCCTTTTAGTAAATATGGTTCTTGTATTGCTACGATATCAATCTTTTGAATTTCTATTAGTCTTCTAAGTTCCATTGTGGCTATTTTACTTCCTTGTGCGTTATTTTGCATAATTTTCAAATACGTCTGATTTTTATCCATATCTCGTGTATATGTAGGCATCCGTTCCTGATTTCGTTGGGTCGAAGTATACCATGCGCACGCACCTGTTGTTTGTAAACATTTTCTAGCGTCCAATATATCCCTCGTCTCTCAAAAACCTCATCCACTAGATCAAGTAACTCCCATCCGTTTGCTGGGAGATCATAAATTCGTAGTTCAATTCTATCGGCTTCCTCCAAAGTTGGAAATGTTATAGTTCTTCCATTTATATGAATATCTCTTACTATCTGTCTTAGTGCAGTCATTAGGATTTGTTTTTCTTCCAATTTTGCTAGCCTATACATATGGTTTATATTTTCGTATAATTGTACATTATTTATTAAGATTTCTTCATTTATTGGTTTTACTGGAGTATTTTCTGTACTTGAAACTTCCGGATCTTGGATTTGTTGTATATGTTCTTCTTGAATTGGGAAAAGATATTTTTCTTCACCGTGGACAAATGATTCATTAATGTTCGGGGTCTGTTGCATACATTTATAATTCTCTTCTAGATACCCCCGATTCTAGATATCTGCTTCGACTCGACGAATCCCTGCCACTAGTGGCACGCTAGCGGCAATCCTTCGACGCGTCGCTATATCGACAATCGCCATTTACCGGCAAGTGAGCCACTAGTAGTTGGCGACGTTTACGGCATGGGGAAGCTAATAAACAAACAAAAAAAAAATAATAATAAATCTAAAGCCTTATAAAAAAGATTTCTGAAAAGTTACATCTAGCAAAATCATTTGTTGGTATTCCAGAACTGTGAATTCACCTTTATTCATAATTTACTTCTATCGTAGTTTTGATATGAGAATGATATGTCTGAAACTAACACAGGTCATTAATACTTTTTTTTTTTTTTTGCTTTACTCAGATTTAGCAGTTTTACTTAACAGTCAGTCAATTTGGATCTGTGATATCAGAGTTTTAGAGCTTTCCTTAATTTTTTCATTTCTAAAAAAGTTTGCAACTAACACCATTAACGTATCTCTTTCGATATTTCCATATGTAATGGCTTGGTCACTCCCAGTATATTTCAAACAATAAAATATTTACGGTGTCTTACTCCATTAATCCGAACTACATTTTATATTCAACAACTCTGTGCATTTTCCCTTAAATCTGCAAACTTTCTACTAGGTTAAAACTCAGTATTTTCTATTTTCTTCCTTTCTTGCTAAAACGAAAGTGTTCTTTAGACAACCTGGAATGATGACTCTATACTACATTAAGTTGCATAGGGCATTTTATGTAGCATATCATTTGACAGTTGGACACTTTCTTTTTATATTGAAAGCAACAGGGATTAAGTCCTTCTACACTTATATGATAAGTAAACACATTCTTTTTGATTCGTGGAATTGTGCCAATGCACTAGGTCCAGAGAGTTTTTAATTTAAGATAATAATAATAATAATAATAATAATAATAGTTATTATTATTATTATTATTATTATTATTATTATTATTATTATTTTATTGACTTAGGTTTTCCTGAATATTAAGCAATATTTCACAAAAAGCTGGTATTTTTAAACAAATGTGTTCGATATCAAGTTTTCATAAAAGTAGTCACTCTCTCCTCTAAATAATTTCAGAGGGGCCGCGGTGGCTCAGTGATAAAGCGTTCACCTTTGGTGCATGGGATCCTTGGTTCGACCCCAGCTCGCACCAAGTGAATTTTGTGGTGGAGAAACACCATATGCATGGGTTTTCTCGGAGTTCTTCCGTTTTCTCCTACTTTTTTCATTCCACCATTGCATTCATTTCTCATCATCACCGTGTCCTTTAGCCTAGCCGGTATAACCGTGGGTCGTAAAACTTAAAGATTTGATTTCAAATAATTCCAACCCAAACAGTTGCAGGAAGTATGTCATTTCGAATAAAACAAACCACTCTATAAAATTCAGAGTATTATTATTTTTTATATATACAATTCTAGCGGACCTTATTTCTAAATCGAAGGGTAAGAAGACTAAATTCACTCTCTTATTATTATAAATTCATTTCAATTGAAGCAGTTAAAATAGTTGGGAAAAATTAGAAAGCCATACCCTATATTCCAGTGTGCCACAACCGGATAACGTGGCACACTGGCGTGCCCAGCAAAATGAACAGTGTGACGCAAACTTTTACCTATTATTTACAAGAATATTTGTCGAGTTTATTTTATTTATTATTATGAACGATTTTTCCACGGATCAGCTCTCTGTATACAATTAAACAAGCAAGTATCACATTGAGGGAATGAGTGTAATTATTTACTTTAATAGTAATAGAAATATATATATATATATATATATATATATATATATATATATATATATATATATATATATATATATATATATATATATATTTGTATTTTCTACCGGGAATAACTGCATCCGGTCTAGAAAGCTGGGACTAACAACAAAGGAACCCGATGTGCTAAACACACACCACCTACGCACTTCAATACACCAACGAAGGTGCAGACTATTCATGAATTAAAGTCTCTCACCCAATGTATTCTCCTAACATGTCTCCCAGCGATTACAACATTTTTTTGTATCTCAATCACTTCCTAGTAGGATAGGTTTACCTAGAGACCACTGATTAACCTGGTATTGGATGTTTCACTTTCTTACCTTTGGAGTTGACAGTCATCGGTTGGACAATCTCACACGCAAATATCTAATATTAACAACGTTTCTTCTATAATTTCGTAATATTGTATTATTTATTAGGTTGGTTAGGCTTGTTTCAACACTTTTCTCTTTGCACCTACTTATTACCTATACCTTAACGTTGGATAAAAATACACTAGCTCTCACCGGGAATCAAATCCAGAACCAATGGACTTGAACCATTTGGCAACAACAAGGCACATTTAAATAGAAGTTTCGATTTTGTTAGGAAAATTGTGATTAGGTGTAACATTTAAAAATATATTTAAGAATGGGTACGGATGAAACGCACTGAATTTTCTCGCTCGAATTTCTTAAACTGACTCGTGTTAGGCTGCAGCTATTACTGAAACATTTATTTGGGAAATGCGAATAAAATAATGTGTTTTGGGAAAACTTTGTTCGAAGCAACTTATGTCCAAAAGTAAAGTACCCATTGGTCATATTTCTGTTAGAAATAACTTATGCCATATATTAGAATTATTAAGGAAATAATTGTATGTGAACTATGAGCAAAAGCGTCCGAGTACTTTCTGAGAAATCGTCAAAAAAAGTCATCCCCAAGAATAAAATATCCCTTGTGTATCTTTTCAGGACAAACGAGTTATGCTATTTATGAAATACGAACAAAATTGCCTGAGTCGTTCTCCACAAAATCGTAGGGTAAATCTTACTCCGAAAAGTATTATACCACTTCTAGCTTTTTAGGATGATGGAATTATGCCGTATCGTTAGGTAATTTATGTGACATTTATTTATGAAATATGAACAAAATTGGGTCAGGCGCTAATGGGGAAATCGTCGAAGAGTAGGCTAAACTACCCTTCTGAATGTTTACAGGACGAACTAGTTGTGTCATATTGTTAGGTTATTAATGATACATTTATATATAAAAAGTGATTGAGAAAATTGTTCGAAAAAATGCATCCCATACAGTAACTTACACTTGACGTATTTTTTCAGAGCAATGATTCAAACTATATTTGTAAAAAAATAAGCAAAATCTTTACAGCTATTTTTGAAACAATTTAATTATTTTAAATTTTCATCCTTCAGTAAACTACCCTTATTTTTATGTGTCGGAGAATATATAATTCGAAACGATAAAGTGTTATAAAAACTTCATGTCTAGACTTAGGTCCAGATACGTCGAACAGTATGGCCTCTATTTGAATGCATGTAAAAACATGACGAACCGACAAACGAACAGATGGACAGACATCAAAATCACTTTTTCGATATGCGGGGGCGTGAAACTTGAATTCATTGAAATCTCGAATTCGATTTTTATCACTATTACTACAATTTCTTCTTTCGTCGCTTGAACGTGAAAAAGAATAGGAATACAACGACACGTAAGGTGATAATTTGTAATTCCCAAAATTTAATGAGTTACGTTTAATGTGTTGCCATGCTAGAAAAAAAAGCTTATGCCTGTTTGTTATATCATTTTAATATCAGTTTTTCACGCTACTATATAATGTAGAAATATGGTATGATTATCGTTCATATTCATTCTATATTTGGAAATATTCGTGTTCCGTATACATAGATCTGTATAATTTAGTTACGTTCAACGAAAGCATTCTTGCACTTGTGGATATGAAAAAAAAAGAGAGAGAGAGAGAGTCAATACTCTAAAACGCAAAAAACAAGCACACACACACACACACACACACACACACACACATAAACGATCATTTAACATCAGGTCGATGTAACAACGGGTAAGACTGGACAGACTTTCAAGGTCGCGTATGTTCTTCCTGACACACAAACCCGAAGTGAGTTGTCTGCTGTTCAAGAACGGGAAGTAACATGCAAGACTATAAACTGAAAACAATAACTGTTTCCAATAGTACACGTATTCTAATACTGAATAAATACGGCGATTAAAGGATACTACCAATAAATTATTTCCTTATTATATTGTTTCGGTTCTGATTAACATCAAAATTATACACTTCCTATAATGTTTTGTAAAAAAAAATGGGATGGGATGGGATTCGATGTGGTGTCAAAATAATAAAATAACTACGACTCCGCCACTTTATCCACTTAACCACGGAGGCTACGTTGTGTTGGCTCTTTTTTTCAAAGAAATAATCTTCATAACCATGGTGCGTATCGCTTCGAACCTTAAGATAAGAGTTTTTCTGTTTAATTCTATATTTTCGTACGACATCTTAGTTACAGAAGCTAATTTATATTTGGCAGGCAATCTACACACTAGGTTTTAACCAATAAATGCAACATTTTAGTCCATTATCAGTTCCTTGATCCAACTTCTCGATTCCCCTACTGAATTCCCTCCGCAATTGTGATCTGCTACTGAAAAAATCCCTAGAAATCATCGTTGCCAGTATACACAAAACCGAGCATAATTTTGTTTTTTGCTTATATTTTTATTATTTTATTATATTTTTTGGAAATATCTCCTTAGATGGATTGCATTCTATTATCTCCACATACTAATAACTGAATTTTACCCATAAACGTAAGGAAAATGGAATAAATGCGAAAAATCTTGAGGTACAGTATACGCGCAATTTTTTTTGCGCATGGGAGTACGTAAAATACTTAAATATTTTTCAATGAATGTTGAAATATTCCTAGCATATACTGGAAATATCTATGATTGATAGTGCTCTAGCTTTTATCTACGTTAGGTTGCCCACAAGACGAGATGAAACTGAATTTTCGTGCCGAGATTTGAGATAAGACAGAACTCTTCCATAGACATTCTTCGAAATGGAAAGTCAGTTTAACATCCCACGATTATGCGCTTTAGGCTAAGGGAGACGATTATTAAAGTAAGTGAATGATGAGGGAAAAATTGGTGTAATGAGAAAGTGGGAGGAAAACGGCAGTATCCCGAGAAAACCCACAGACACGATGTTGTCCACCACAAACTTACTTGGCCTGGGATCGAAACAGGGACCCCACGTACCACAGATAAGTGCTCAACCACTGAACAACCGTGGCCCACTAGACATTCTTCGGAACGACACCTCCTTTCACGAGACAATTTTGAGATGAGGCAGTCTTAAGTTAATTCTTGTCTCGTGAACATTCATAATCTATAGACTCCTTTCAACATCCCTTCAAGTTTTCTATATCACCTAGTTTCATCTCGCAACCTTACCTTTTCCTGTAAGCAAGTGTATTCTATATAGGTAAATTATCAATTTTACACTGGTGTCTTTTATCGGAGAAACGCAATGAATATCTGAGTAGTGAATTACATTTTTTCTCTCAGTTCTTGTATACGAGGGTATCTCTAATCTTTATTCTCAAACTATCCTCACATTCCAGCACCAGTATACCATATATTTTCTGACACATTGGGGGAAAAAAATGACCACCCTACCTCATCCCTGCATCACTGATATCATCTAGCTATATTATGATAAACAGATTAGAAGCTGTCTTCAAGCAAAGCATTCAATAATAATAATATATTACAGGTAAAATAATAAGCAGATCTTCGAAAAGGCCAACAGGAAAATGGAAGGATCCTACCTTAGCGAAGTACTGTAGGTATCAGCAATCATGAATGGATTGAATTCATAATAGATATGATTCAATAGCGATGGTTTTTTTTTTCTCTGTGGCAATGAATCTTTAGACATTTCAAACCATCAACTTGGTTTTATATAGTGTTGAAACAAGACGAGAAATTTCTCATGTCGCTCGCAGATGAGGCTAGAATTGAGATGAGAACTACGAATTTAAAAATCGAGATAAAACGAGAAACTTGAGATGACAATTTTAATCTCCTTTTCAAGACCAGAAACTTCTCCTCTCGTGGGCAACACTAGTATTACGGTATTTGACAAAAATTCAGAATTCAGAAATAAAACCATATGATATCTTCACTTTTTTCGTATACTTTCTGAAATATTTCACTCTATAATTTCTTGATTTTACGTATATCTACGCGTCACCAAAATAGTTCAAATTGAGAGAAGGAGGGATTTCCTTATTTGGATTCTCAGAGTTTTTTTCAGCTGGATCTGACTAGTGAACTGTATGATTCAATCAACTACAAAGCTCTCTTGTAACTCCTATGTTAATTAGGAACAGAATAAGGACCAATGACACTAGAAATGGTGAAACAAGGAACTAAGTACTCATTAAGTACTAAGTGTTGTTACAATGTATAAGTTCAGCCAATTACTGTAAATATACGTATTTTGATTTATGTTAAAGGTAATGATTTTATATTATCAATATTTTTGAGGAATTCGATAACGTATTAAAGATAGGCTTAAATCGATATAACGATAATAATAATAGTGACTATAAAAACAAATAAAATAAAAACAATATTTTATAAAATGCATTATACATGGAGAACATAATAAAATGCACTAAATAGAAAAAAATAGACTTTTGTGCCCTAAATCAAACAAAATTACTAGTAAATATTATTATTTTAAAAGAGCATTAACTGCGAGAACTCAACTGTAGGAAGAACGCCCAATGCATTTAGTCTTTGTTTCTTCATCCTAACTTCCTTAACTTGAAAATGATACATAGTTCAACAGTTAAGCTTAGATATTCGCATTTTATATTCTAAAGACATCTTACAAAGACACACAACAGTTCATTCGAAGTTTTCGGACATAAAAATATGAACACATTTTTTATATATAAGATCGAGAGATTGCGTAGTCGTTTGCTGCAACCAACCAAACTTCTGTGATGGTTTGGGTTGTATAAGCAGCAGGCGTTCAATCACGCGCAAATCCCAGGGGGATGAGGGGGACATATCCCCTCCACTCTTGGAACTGGGAAGGAGTGTCCCCCCAATAATCCGATTTGAAATGTGTTTTTTGGGGTGAAATGTGAGGATTTCTGTCCGATTGCCACAAAGGAAAGTGAGATTAAATTGATGTCTTCCCAGAAAAAGAATCAAATCCCGCCGCCTCCAAATGTTGAAGACAACCCTGATCCTCCACAGCATTGTTTATCAACTTCATAAATATTTTGAACATCACTTAATATATATATATATATATATATATATATATATATATATATATATATATATATATATATATATATATATATATATATATATATATATATATATATATATATATATAGGAATGGGGACACCGTCCCCTCACCTCCAAAAAAATATGTGCGGCGTCCTCCAACAATTCCTGAAAAATTATAATGGGTAAAGATAGGCAGGGGGAACGGTGTGCCATCATGCTGCTACCTACCGTCTCCTACCTTTTTCAGATCCAGTTTTACCCCTATATATATATATATATATATATATATATATATATATATATATATATATATATATATGGGAATGGTGTTACCCTTCCCCCCACTGTTGAAGACAGATTTGCGCAGCTGTGTTCAATAATTATTTTTATTAATTTTACAATAAAGCAGAGGTACTGCGAAAGTATGTGAGAATATTGTATTGTCGTGGGGTTTACGTGTCTCTACATAAATTCAGAGCTATATAGTTAGTATGGAAGCCTGTGAAAGATTAAGTTGCGAGATTTTATTCTAACAATTAAACAAACAAAAGGTAACATAATAAAACCACTGTAAGAAGAAAGTGTTACTGTCACCAGTTAAAGGATCAAATAGATGATAAATAAAGATTTTATTCAAAACGGAAAAGATGTCGGGAATATCGATCACGAATAATTAAAAAGAGAGTTCATTGAGGAATACAGAAATTCAAATCTTAATCTACGTAGATATTGAAGAAGGATTTCGTGGTTTGTTGCAGAAAGAATGAGTGGTAGAGTTCGTGAAATGAAATGGGATTTTTAATGTTATCGTTTCACTATTTAGACTTATGCCATTTAAGCTAATAGAAACGTATGATTAATTAAAGTGAATAATTATGAAATGATTGGCGGAATAAGAATGTTCGAGGAAACGTGAAAATCTCGAATATAACCACAAACGTAATTATGTTCATCGCAAACTAACATACCCTGGATCCATGGCCATATTTAACATTTTTGCCGGTCCGGACTATGACCAATTTTTGCCCATGCCTACAGTAATGGAACGAGTCATCGTAATCTATGATCCGAAAGACCGGAGACAGTTAGACCCACCGGATCGAGTCTTAAACGATGATCCGTGAACGGGAGTCACGCGGTCTGACCCGGTCAGACCCAGTATGACCCAAAGACGACGAAACGTTGTCATATACGTGAGGACTATGTGTGATTCTGTTGAAGTAATTTTCACGAACACGATTCTCTCCTCTTTCTTTCACTGTCTCGTCATGTTTGCGTCTGGGTGTGTCGAAGAATTGCACTGAAAGATAACTACAAGATCTATCAGAGTATAAACACGTGAGATTAACAGGAAAAAGATAAACTAAATGTTTTTCTTACCAAGAATCGTCAAACTTTAATCGAACGAACCTGTAAAATTTGTTATTTAGAATATGAAGGATGTCAGTTTACAGGTCTGCTACTAATCTAACGAGGAAGAAAATTTTCAGAATGAGAGACGGTTTCATTGAAGAAGGTGGCAAGAAATGTACAATCAACTAGTAAAGTAGTTTTAAAGTGGAAATATACCGAGGATGCCCATGAATAAATGATGCTACTTGTCAGGCGCGCACCCAGAATTTTTTGTTGGAAGGGTTTCAAAGTTTATTTTTCGGGAGTCCAATTTTTGTAGTATTAAACCTGTGTTATTCTGTACCCGAAAAGAGGATAAGTAATTGATAATTACTGCCGCCTATATTCTCAGGAAATCTGTTACAACTAGATTATTTTTATAAGGAAATGGAAGTGTAAAATCAAATCTCAGTTACTTATCAATCTCAATTACATCAATCATTGCTCTGTTAAACAAGTATAGTTATGTTAAGAAAGTGTTAGTCGAGTTGCGTAGTTTTGGGGAGATCCAGACCCAGTGTATCCCGTGGGTGCATACCTGCTGCTTATCTGTGCAAAGCACAATGACGCAAAACGAGATTCGATATGGCAAGACTCATGCTCCAAAGAGTCGCATCCGTCCATTAATTTAGCGTGGCCTAGGAAAAGGTTTTATTTACTTTAAGCTTAAAGTCATCACAAAGAAAAAGTTGGTTTTTCTTCCTTTATGATTAGACGAAAATTTGTTGCATAGGGTAAATACAAGGTTTATTATTATTAATACAAGATCTTAATGTGTGAAAACAAGGTATCTTAATTCTGACCGCAGTAACGCGTTCATACGAATAAAAAGTAAAAAAAATACACCAGAACGAACATAAAAGGAGTTGATTTTGAGTTTAACGTCCCTTTCAGCAGCGAGACTATATGAGAAGGGACCTACTGATTGACGTGGAATCCGATCCACATGAGCTCCCGCCGGGAATCGAACTCGGGTCTTCCACGACGAGCTTATTTTTTTAAAAAAACTTCTACAGGTTTTATACGAATTGTTCCACGTACTTTATTATCATAGACATTAAACAATTCCTGTAATATATCTATCCATTTATAATTTCCTGGAGTACTAAATTATTCTCACATGTTTTGTTTAACAGTTCTGTTAAAACGCTCTACTATATGTTGTTTTACGAAGACACATGCTCAAAATGGAGGACTCAAAATTGAAAAATTCGCAAAATATGATCTCTCTATGACTTACGATTCCCGAGATATGGCTCCTTAAATTTCCCGAAATCGGAACTACTTTCGCCAATATCTCGGGAACGGTAAGAATGACACGAAACATACTATCACTTCTTTCAGATAGTTTTTGTTGTTCTATCAAAATTTAAAAAAAAACGCAAATAACACACACAAATACACACACACACACACACACACACACAGACATAGAGAATTCAGTAATGGACTTTCTAAGTTAGTGGAAAATTAATAAAAGCAGCTGAAAATATCTAAGTTAAATATGGAGATTACAAATAAACCAATCGAGTCATTTTTGTGAATAAAGTTGTGTGTAGTATAAAATACACTAAATAATATCATTTGATAAGTATTACTTATCATGTATATTTGCGTGAATTGTAGTGATTCATGAAATGCTTCAAGTGTATAACTTAGTTCCTTGTATAACCCACTAACCCTATAATTTTGATCAGATAGTGCGTCTTTTTCACATGTACGTGTGTGAAAAATAAGAATGGAGATAATTTCATAGTAGTTAATGGTTTTTCTTTTTTTCCTCTTCAGGAGATGCGCTTACGTAATGTGTCTGCACGCTCGCTGTTTCTAGGAGTTGTAATAACTGTTCTTCTTGTCATCTACCTGCACGCTACATTTCCCGCCCACGACAAAGGATTTGCCCACGAATACAGACAGCAGGAACATCATCTGAGCAACGAGGAAACACGACAATTAATCGTACGTATGTCTAATTTGAATTCCAAGGAAATTTATTTCTATGGAATAGTCTTCTAAAAATATGGAGAAAAAACAGTGGTTTCAGAAATACTGCGATGAAAATCTTTATATATGTACTTCTTGAAGGACTTCTTACTGTCCTATCAGGGGCCCCAATTTCGGTTCTTGGGTGAGGCCGCAACCTCTATCGCTGCTACTGGGAAGGAAGATTCGTAACTACTATATTCATTTATTCCAGGGTTTCTCAACCTGTGGTACGCGAGCCTCTGTTGGTGGTACGTACGACTTATGGTGATATTAGTAATTAATATGCTTTGGTGGTAGCCTACGCCAGTGGAAAAGGTTGAGAGATCCTGATTTATTCCCATTTAAATATTTTGCATTGGTGTATCTTGAGGAGAGTCAAATCGGTAAAAGTTTAAATTTTGCCACAAAAACTAAGGATGGAAATTTAATCAATGTACTAAATCTTGGATACAGCTTTCTGAAGCTGTACAAAGATCTCCTTCCCTGGCTTGTAGCGAGAAAATTTAAACTTTTACCGATAAGACTTCTCTTAAGACCCGCCACTAAGACAAAATTAAACGTTATCGTTTAAATAAGTGGTTAATATTCAATAGAAAATATGGCATAATTTCAAGAGATCTTCCAGGAAAAAACATTCAAAACCGTGATAAGCGCTTGAAAACTTATTTCCATGGAATAATTATGTATCTAAATTTTATATGACAAGTGTTCAAGTGGCTCTTCGACTTCACTGTGGGCAGTAGGAATTCGACCCTCCTCTTCTTCTTCATTATATCTTAAACTTGAAATATACACGTAAAACCAATCAAGAATGGGAAAAGATTTATTACTTATTAAATGGTGCTTATCAGTTCTGTCCCAATTTACATTTTTTTAAATGTGGAAATTAAAGGTACTAAAATTTCTCTGTGAAGTTATTTAGTACTTAGAAAACAGTACTTACTAAAATCATGTGTTGTGAATATGTTCTTCATCCAGGGACTTACGCAGGAATTTATTTCGGGAGGGGTCTAAAGCGTTTCGGGGGGTCCAAATAGAATTTGAGGCTAAATTATATGAACATTTCTAAAATTTACCCCTCCCGAAACGCTTTAGACCCCTCCCGAAATAAATTTCTGCGTAAGGCTACATTTACAAAAAAAAGTTGGGATTTCGGGGGAGGGTCCGGACCCCCAGGACCCACCCACTGCGTACGCCCCTGTCTTCATCGTCAAATGAAACCTTCGTCTTCGTCTTCGATTAATTATATCCTCGTAGGCTTAGATGTTGAGTATTTTGAATCTAAATATCTATAGATTGATCATTCTTTATTTCTGGAGGAATGATTTGGTTAAGCATATCAGAAAAGTTAAATACACATGAAATTTGATATGTAACAAATTGAATGTATGGTAATGTCGTGATATGTAAGATAAACTCATATCTTGAGACATCATGAGCTTTCCTGGAACAAATTATTTCAACACTAAATCTGAACCACTTTCATTGTGCTGCTCACTCATAAATACAAGTGTAATGTCAGTCACATTTATACATTTACATCGGTACCAGACATCACAAAACTTTCTCTTTTTATATCGTTATTGTAACTACCGCCACATGTTCCACAGTACTTTTGGATGTTAGCAATAGCACTGTTTCTTTTACGTTTTTTCTTTCTCCAAAGGTTTCTGGAAGTTGATCATTGCTCTTTTGAGAAATCTGTCCTAGTGCAATAACTCACGTCCAATTAGACAGCGCCCTTACCTCTTCTGCATTTCAGCAAAATAATCTGAAATCTTTATGCACGTTTGTGCACAAAGCAATTTTAAGATATTTTAAAAAAATAATTTGAGATGGCTGTCTAAATGGCAGCCCCCCCCCCCTTCACTCCCGCCGATCGGCTCCTAAATGGTCTCCATCGTTAGTGCATCGTTTGTGTGCGTTTGTGCATTCAAAAATCATCTTTTATGTAAAATTTTGTTATTTCTCAATCTGGACACTAACTTTCCCAGTTCTACCAATTGGAGCCAAACTGGTTTTGGTTAGGTTTTCTGCTTTCTCTTCTAGCCTACAACAACAAGGACGATTGGAGACAAACTTACAGTATCCATAGCTCTCTGCCCTACGATTAAAAACCAAAGAAATAAACTTTTTTTATAGTGTAAAAGACGTAATCGTAGGACGTTAAACTTAAAAAACATTTTTATCATTCTTCATTTCATTTTTTTAAAATCAAGGACACTATATATGGTACCACCACCTGAACTCATCGATCGGGTGATATGGTGGTAGAACATGGCCTTGACATAAATGTGTGAAATAATGTTGTGCAAACTTAGGTTAGTTTTAGACGGAAGCATTTATCGTAGCAAAAAATCGTATCATCGATATCCTTCCGTGTAAAGTACCGTGCAAATGCTATATAGCATATCCCATACCATGGCATATCCTATGGCATTTCTTGTCGATAGAACCTGCTCTATTTCGTAGCATTTTCCCCAGCATTTCTGGTCCGATTGCAGCGCCGTGGTGTGTTAAAAGAAAGAGGAAGATTTTGTGACAAATATCCATGCTCTTTGTTTTGTGTGGGAAATTGAATTGTAGTAAACAAAAGATGAAATGAAATTTTTGAGTTTTATGCTCCACGGTTATGACGGTTAGGCTAAAGGAGACGGTGACGATGAAAAATGAATAAAATGGTAGAATGAAGAAAGTGCGAGGAAACGGGAGTACCCCGAGGAAATCCACGCACACGGTGTTTGTCCACCACAAAGTTCACTTGGTAGGAGCAGAGTTTGAACCCGGGACACCATGCACCAGAGGTGAACACTCTACCACTGAATAATTTATTGTCGTTAAACAACATGATGTTGTAATAGACAACGTCAAAATTTAAGTTCGCGTATATGCAATATTTACAATTTTAATTAATCAATACAATATTTTATATTTTACCTAGTACTACTTTTCTATTCTAATCCTGAAATTTCTTCCTGAAATTCTGAAATACTATATATACACTTTTCTAAGAGCCACTTTTTACAAAAAAAAACATTTAAAATTTTTAATCTCCATTTCTCTCACTCTAAGTGGCAATAGATTATACAATTTCATCCCTATATATTGATAACTATTTTGAGTTTTGCACAGCCGCACATGAGGAATATTCATTTCATTTTTGCGCCTTGTATTGTGAGAGTGAATACTACTTCGAGTAACATAATTTGTACAGTTTTCTTTGATATACATAAGACACGATAATATGTGCAAGGACGGGATAGTCATTATTTCAAAATCTTTGAAAAAAATGTCTACAAGATTCTCTCTCTGGAATTCCTGTTATCGTTCTTATCGCTCTTTTTTGCCACTTAAATACTGTTTGTGCCCCGGAAGAATTACCCCATAATAGTATGCCATACGACAAATGAGAGTGAAAGAAAGCATAATATGCAGTGATTAATAGACTTTTACTTACAGATATTTTTAATTTACGTAACACTTATACTGCCCTTGATAATTTTTTACAAAGTTGCATAGTATGCACATTCCAGTTTAATTTCGTATCTAAGTATATCCCTAATAGATTAACTGAGGAGCATTCTTTTGTATCAGTTGTGGAGCTGCTGAGATGAAAGTATAACTTCTCTGTTTTATTATGATTCAAATGTAATTTATTATGGAACAGCCAAACAGTAGATTTATCTATTGCTTTATTATTTTTCGTGTGTATTGCGTTGATATTATTATCTTTCGTTATAAATGTAGTGTCATCGGCATACATAACAGTGGTTTCTGATAAATAGTCAGGTAAATCGTTAATATATACCAGAAATAGAAAAGGTCCAATGACACTTCCCTGTGGCACTCCTGTTAATATTTCAAGTACGTTTGACTGTTTATTTTGTACACACACAACTTGTTTTCTACTTTCTAGATAATACCTGATCAATAACAGCTCAGTTCCTCTGCTCCCATAATACTGTAATTTCTGAATCAATATTTCATGTGAAACAGTATCAAAAGCCTTACTTAAATCTAATAATGTTGCGCAAGCGAATGAACTGTTTTCAACGGCATCAATTATCTCAGATACAACTTTTTCAACACCCTTAATTGTGGACATACCTTTCCGAAACCCATATTGTGCACAGTTAATGAGATTGTTATTTTCAAAGTCAGAGTTAATTGTTCTTTCATGCAATGTTCAATAATTTTTGATACAATTGGTACGAGAGATATTGGTCTATAGTTGCTAGGACAGTTTTTGTCCCCTTTTTTATATATGGGAATAGTAACCGCAATCTTACGACAATCTGGGAACACTCCTTCTACTAGTATCCAAAAAAGGTATTGAAAAAGATTTTACAATATTTACGTTCCTTCCTCTGTTCATTCAAATTATAACAATTTTCCTTTCATTATGACCTCAACTATTATAAAAAGTGCATATCCACTAATATAAAAAATAGATATCCAATATTGTCTTGTAAAATATTTTACAATATATGCGTTCCTTTCTGTTGAATTAAATGTTTAAAAAAAAAAAACTTTTTTCCCACATAACTTTGTTTTCCTTATTAAGTCAACTACTATCTGTTCCAAATGATAAATTAAAGAAGCAGTAGAAAACTGTTTCTGAAATAACATGTTTGATATTGCAGATAAGCGATGACGAAAATATATGATAGAAAATATTCACACTATTACAGAATGGCATTATATTTTCGAAACCTTGAAATTTCCCTGACTAGTAGCAGAAATTCTGAATGTTTTCTAGATATTTCAAATTCCCTGACTTTTCCCAGGATATCCCGCTCATTCGCCACCATGTATTGCAAGTAATACAAATCTCCTTATAAGAAAGAGTAACCAAAATCTTGCTGTAGTTTTTTTTTAAATTTTTAATGCTGATTCTTCTTTTTCTCTTTTCTTTGTTTCATTCTTCCTTATTTTTTCATTTCTGGTCTCGAAGGGGGTCCGGACCCCCTGGACCCCCCTTGGCTATGTGCCTGAGCTTAGCGCATTCACTCCTCCAATTCATCAAGAGTTTTTGGTTTTGGGTGATAATTTCTTCTTTCGTCCGCCCTCAGAGGAAGAAGCCACAGGGCGTTAGGTCAGAAGTCCTTGCTGGACAATCAAGGAGCTCACGATGTCCCAACCAAAGTCCCGCAAATTGGATATTGAGCTATGCACGTACAAGACTTGCGAAATGAGACGGGGCCCAATCTTCCGTAAAGGTAGGTTGTTGTAATTGTACCATGTGGATACGATATCCTGAACATAATTTTCAAGCATAATAAAGTATCGTTCTGGATTTATTGTGTCCCGAATGGCGAATGGGCCCACAACTTTTGTGGATGTCATGCCGCATCACACTATGACCTTTGGTCTATGCTGGCTTTTTACAACCACTCTTGGATCCTCCACTGTCCAATACAATGAAGCAGGTGGTTTAAGTAAACACTGTTCTTGAATTCAGCCGCAGCAGCACTGCGGTTGGCATCCTACGCTGTGTACCTACATCTGTTGGCAAGCCACAGACACCATTACGGAAAACATTCGACCATGTTTACGTTTGTTTGTGAGTAGTTAAAATGCCTCCGCCGATTCAGAATCCCACCGACTGTGAAATACGCGCTATGATTCGTTTTCTTAGTGTAAAGGCGTGAAAGCTAGGCATGGGCGCGAGACGCGAGAACGCGAGAAGTCTCGTCTTGTCTCGTCTCGCAAACGAGACGAGAACGCGAGACGAGACTTATAATATTTTGCAAGACGAGAACGCGAGACGAGACCTGATATCTTTTGCGAGACGAGAACGCGAGACGAGACTTAAACAAGTCTCGCGCGAGAAGTCTCGCAAGACTTCTCGCGGTCTCGCATAGTTTACATTTGTGATATTGATATGGTATTCTTTTGCAAGTACCATCATACATATTGAAGAGAAGATACTTAATAATGTCAGGATCAAGTTTTGTAATAAACATGGGTGTACCGACAGTAGAGCGCCAGCAAAGAGTGATGGCAAAAGAGCGACGACCAGGAGAGCGTTAGCCAAGAGATCGACGGGTCAAAAGGCGACGCGCAAAGAAAGCGACAGCCAGGAGAGCGACGGTCCAAAAGGGCGACACACAGAGATCGATAAACTATGGATCAAATGCTTGAAACGTGGTCATAATTCAAAATCAGTAAAAATGGACAAAAATTGCTATAATGAGGCTTTTGATCTTGTTAATTATCAATTTGACATCAAATAAAAAAAAATGGAGGACCAAATTTGGAAAAAGTAAAATTGGCGAACTGGACTTGGTACATTGGTGCATTTGACTTTGTTGATTACAAACTTACTAATTTGACATTAAAATTTAAAAATTCAAAATGGCGGATCCATATAGCGGACTGTGTTTGAAAAAGTTTGAGATTCGAGAGGGAAAGATACTTTGTCTACTTCAATAGCTAGGACAGAGTCAATCTACCAGTCATTTATTAATTAAAATATAACTTAATGAAGTCATTTTAATTTTTCAGTTAAATAATTGTTCTTCTCCCCCTTATTTTTCGAAACCTTAGTCCTCAACCATATAGAATCATTCCACTTGAAAGCGAAAAATCGAGCAAGACGGTCGATTATGTGAATGATAATAACCAGAAATATATATATATAAAGTTCTAAACCGTGTGGAACAAAAAGGCACAGTGGAATACTAACAATATTTTGATTCCAGCAAGAAATATGCTTCCTCCAGAAGTGGTGAAAATTTCAATTTGTATTTAGACTTACTTCTGTCCCGGCATGTGTTTACGTGGCTGCACGTTCCTTGCTGCTTCACGTTCCTTAGCAGCTGTAAAATTCCACAAAAACATTCTTGTAAACAAAGTCCGGGTGTAAAAAGGAATGCAATCACAAACGAGAGTCGAGTTTTTCTGTTTTCACTCCTTTTAGTAGACTCAGTTCACGATTGTTTGTAATTGCTTGCAAAATTTGATTTTGTTTGTAGCGGTTTCAGACCCTGGAATGCAGACAACACAACAATCTTGATGTAGCGTTGGAGCTTCAAAAGGCTGTAATGGTCACATCTGTTTTGGAGATTGATATGTATTGCTTTCTTTTCTTTTTTTCTCTCTCTCTTTCTTTCTTTCTTTCTTTCTTTCTTCTTCTTTTTTGAATTTTGGAGCAACAACAACAATATAAAGTGACAACAAGAAAACAGATACTTTAGTGAGGCTCAGAAACAAATTTGAGCGTTTTAGTCATTTCCGATCAGAAGTTAGAGGGGGCATACCTCAGCATCCGTTCTCTATGCACTATATACTTTATACCACTAGCACTAATAGGAATTAGAAACACAAAAGATGATTTTCTTTTCTATAGAAAGTACAGATGATACTTATTATTCTCTCAAAATTACGTTCCCTTTGACACAACAAATTTGGTCCTAGGCCCAAAAATTTGTTGTGTCAAAGGGAACGTAATTTTGAGAGAATAATAAGTATCATCTGTACTTTCTATAGAAAAGAAAATCATCTTTTGTGTTTCTAATTCCTATTAGTGCTAGTGGTATAAAGGGGCCTAGGACAAATCTGCCAATGACCAAATGCGCCAATCGTGAAAATGGACAAATCTGCCAATGGACAAATCCGCCAATGGACAAATCTGCCAATTGACAAATCTGCCAATTACCAAATCTGCCAATTACCAAATGTGCCAAACGCGAAAATGACCAAATGCGCCAATTGTGAAAATGGACAAATCAGCCAATTACCAAATCTGCCAATTACCAAATGCGCCAAACGCGAAAATGACCAAATGCGCCAATTGTGAAAATGGACAAATCAGCCAATTACCAAATCTGCCAATTGACAAATCTGCCAATTACCAAATGCGCCAAACGCGAAAATGACCAAATGCGCCAATCGTGAGAATGGACAGATCTGCCAATGGACAAATCTGCCAATGGACAAATCTGCCAATTGACAAATCCGCCAATTACCAAATCCGCCAATTACCAAATCCGCCAATTACCAAATCTGCCAATGGACAAATCTGCCAACAGATAAGTCACCGAACTATCATTTTATTTTAGATGTATTTTTCAATCATCATCCCACAATATTACGAAAAAGAAGAAGAATTATTTATGAAAGAAAGCGGAAAAGGGTATTTAATTTTGATGTGTCTTACTTTAATTAATTCGCAATTATGTTTCAAAATGAATGTTTACTGATGTTGGTTGTTGGAGTTTAGTATCCCATTGCTGTACATAGGTTATATGAGACGTGACGTAACGCGTTTGAATTTTAATGCCCTCTTACTAGGAATCGAACCCGAAAAGACTAATGTTTGTTGTAATTATTCGATAGCCAAAAAATACTTTTCAGAGTAAGTTTCTCTTTATGTAGTTAATACGTTTAATGTGGATTGAATATGATCCAAGATTAGTTCATATAAAAGGAAAATTAGTATAATTGAGTTCACTTCGCATCTATTAGTAAATACACATTAGTAACTGGTGTTTTGTAACTTGTATGCTTAGTGATTTTGTAATAATTTTGTGATCCTGATTACAGATTTCTAAAGTGAAAAATATTAACTGTTAACAATCGAATTGTACCTTTTGTTACTTGATTTCTCTTAACATTGACACACATATTTCCAAGAATGAAACGCGTAGTTCTAACAGTCTTCCAATGACGAGACATATATCATTCCATTGATAATATTGAGGTAAACAAAATGTTATACATGCGTGTAAAAACCCATGTAAACTTTTCTAGAACATGTAGTAAAATATCGTATTCGTAGATATGAACATTGATGCTCTGTTACAGCTACTTACTGATATAAAAGTGAAATTGAATTAAATCGTCATTAACCATGCACACTGATCTTGGAGATTGGCCTCCCTGAATGTAGATATCTTTATTCGAATTTGTGACAAGGATATACACATATTTCAATGCCTCCCCAAAATTATACAGAAGTCGTCGCCGCTATCATTAAGATCTTTATTACACCATTTATAAGACTACATTACTCAGTTAATGAGATATAGTCCACACTGTTGATTGATTTTCTTCCTTTAAAAATAATATTGTCAAACACATTATATATGTATTAATCGATAAATCACATCGAACCAAATAAAATGAGATGTTCGAATGCAAGTTTAGTTTATAAAAAAATAATACGCTGCACTAACAACTGTATCTTTCGTTGCCAATAATCAGTGACAGCTTTCATTCATTATCCTGGCAGTAGCGAACTAGCAGTTTCCTTGGCTTTTCGTAAGGTGACACATACACTTTTTCGAACATGCTAGTTGTAATCGTAGGTAACAACAATCAAGTTAATTAAAAAGTCTTGGTAATAAGTATTTTCAAATTGGTTAAAATGAATACGAACCTGTTTTCGGGACGGGTAATTTAAATAGGGGCATCAAAATATAAGCCGTCACTTTAGAATCTTTTTAAAGAAAATTACAAAAGTGTTTACTTAAAATATTTACTTTATATTTTACAAGGCTATGATAAATATTTCATCACATTCTTTCAAATATTCACAACTTTCACAATTACAAACTAGAATTTCTCACCAAGCACAAGATCGTACAGAAAATAAATACCAAAATTTATAGTTGTAAAAGATTTTTTCTGTTTTCGGTTTTAAAATTCACGACTGTAAATCAGGTCAAGAGGACAAAAGTTACTTGTAATATGGGCAAAGTTCCTACAATCTAAGAACCCCGCAAACCTGACTCTTAATAAATTATATATATAAAAAAAACTAAATATTCTAAACGTTCTAAATAGAGTACTCAAAAGAGATCTCAAGATACGTGTTTGCAAACAAGTCATGATTATACTAACTACTGCCTACTTATTAACGATGTTATTATTGCTAAAATAATTGCGTTTCTTCTTAATTTCGTTATCCATTTTCTGTTAAAGATTATAACTTCTTGTTGAAGACTTTTTATTATTAACTTTTACCGACTGCATTTTTCTACTTATAATAAGAAATACATATATTGGTTTATTTCGAAAATGTAAAAAAGAAGCAGACATCCGCTTAATGAATTAGGTCAGCCATAGACAGGGCTGCTCGTAGATTCCATGGTCTTTCACACAAATTCTATGCGAGGTCCAACCAAACTTGTGAAATCTCCATCCCCGTAAAGGTCGTCAGCACAGTTGCAACTTCGCTTTTGTTGAAAGAGTCAAGTAACAATATTTATATGGTTCAAGTCCTTTTTCTTTATTATTTCTTCTACTATTTTTAAATTTGAAAATTGAAAGAGCTTTTGTGTAAAGTGTATCCCTCTCATAGTGGGCTTCTTACATGATAATGCACTACAGGCACTTCGTCGGTAACTTCAAACTTGAAATACTCATAACGGAATAAACAAAATAAACAAAGAAAAGAAATAAACTGGCTCCCTAAAGACCGTTTTTCCACAATATTAGCCACGGTTACCCCGTTTGCGGTCATATTAGTAAAGAAACGCAGTTTGTCCTTTACAAGATATTTCCTCGACATACATTTAGATTCTTTTTAAGAATAAATAGTATACGATAAGCCAACACATTACTCACATATTTATCTTCATATTCTCTTGTATTTCTTTCATTATAATATATTCATGGGCATATTTAGATTGATCCTTTGGAACAAATACTATAACTTCAATAAAAGTATCACAAATTGCCTACTTATAATACAGCATATATAAAGTATATATATTCTCTTATTATTTGTGTAAGTGTTATTCTCTTACATACAATTTTTACTTTGTGGTTTTCAATGAATAGGTTAGGTTCTCTAAAATAACTATGTGTATGACATGTTCCCTTTTCTGTACTTATAAATTTATTTATACAAAACAACATTTCGACTCATATTTCTTTGATTTACTAACTAGTTATATATTTTTCATTATTCATTTCGATAACCTGAGAATAGTTGTAAACTATAAATTTATAAAGTAGGTAGTCATAACTTCGAAATCAACATGTATTCTTCTTCCATTTCTCATTCAGTCACTTTCTTTGAGAAAAAATGTACTGTGTCTTTTTTACAATTGCAAACGTAATATAGAGTCACAATGATACAATTTAATGGCATATATAAATATTATAATGTCTTAGAAATGTTCGTTAAAATGTCATACATTAAAGCTTATACATACCACGCTCTTGATAAAGTTTTTACAACCCATTATGTATCAATAGAGGCATCTTAGGAAGAAGGGCAATGCGACATTACATTAGTAGAATCGCTTTTGGTGTTCTTTTAGGTACCTCATTGCAACCACAACCTTGAGCTACACCACGAGATGTAGAAAGAGTAGAAATAACATTCTAGATAAGTGTGTTAAGTCTGGTGAAGATACTGTTATAGTATTGAAATTTTACATTTTATACAGTGCTTTTACTAGAAAGTGCTGTACCTTGTCATGACAATTGAGTTAAATATAAAATTTGTTTACAAGGTCTACAGGTGGTTTATTTAACGTTAGAAATATTCATTGAATATATCGTTGTGCATGCTAAGGAGATGCAAACAATTTTCACCTATACAAAATTAAACATCACTTTCATTATTGCTTACAGTAACTGTATACATATACTTAATATTCAATTCTTTTCATCTTTGAAGCAAAAACAGATGATTCTTCCAGATATATTTATTTCCTTTCTACAGAAAGTAATTTATTACTTGAATTATTAAAAGTAAACTAAAATATTTCTCTGAATTTTACCACTATTTTACGTATTTATTTATAGACCATTCTCGTGGGTAATGATGTATATAGTTATTCGCAGTAAGTCGTAAGTAAGACACGTGCGGATAACCATAATTGATAGGACGATCACTACCAACTTCATTGGAACATGTGTGGCCCCATGTGAACGCACGAACAGTAACCAATCTACTATTGAATCGCAGGTTTATGTTCTTTTCCTACGATTTTTTCTCCATCTGTTCATCGCTTACAGGATCTTCGTCATTGACTAGGCACATGGAGGACGCTGATATTTCGATAATATTGTCGTTTTACCCTTTAACACAATGACGACTATTGAGTGTGTATGAATTTCGTATATAGGATGAATACCAAAATTTTACTATAGGGCATTAAGCTACATATCTCACTCATCTGTTGTTCCGCTATGGGTGCTTTCATCCTCAATTGTCATCTTTATAAATATTTGAACAACTTTTTGCGATTTCATCTTCGAGGAGGATAACACGTTTTCTTAACATGAATCAGGTATATTCTAGTCACTGTACACCTTCTACCCTCGTTTTATAACCTACCCTTGGTTCATCAAACATAGCCCTAGCATGCGATTCTGACAGACATATGATTATGACAGCATTTCCTACGGCCACCACCTAGCTACTTTAAGACTACCTACCTGCTCAAATAGCAGTTTGTATTTGTGCTGGAAGGTGATATTAACATGAGTATTATGCGTTTTTTTACAGCCTTTATAACATATGTCTGGTGCGAGCAAGTGATGCAATCATGAACACCAAGTTTCCCTTCTTCTTTTGAGCAAGCTTTAGTATAGATGAATGAATTCTTATTCTATGTACTTATCTTGAATGGGGGCAGACATCAAAGGGTATAAGAGTTAAAATGGCCTAAAGCAAATATTGTAATCATCGGAGTGTATAAGAGTTAAAATGGTCCTAAACTAATATTGTAATCTTCTGAAAGTCCTTTTTGCACATTTATCTACAATATCTATAAACCCTCCCTTTCAGCCTTCGCGTTAATCTAGTCGCTAGTACGTGAGCATTTTGTATAAGGGGTCCCGGCCTTGATTCCTGGTAAGATATACTTTGTGATTTGCACTGTCCGTTACATTTCTGTTTGTCACTAACGTGTATGCTTAAGTTGAATTGCAACCAAAAAAGATGACTACACAGTCGGGTGTCGCGGTTGCAACTAATTGAAGGAAATTAAGCTGGTATAGTGGCTGATGGGTGGGTTTTTGGTGTATGGGTTCGAGGTTTCATCCGCAGTGGAGATTCTCTGTGATTTTAACTGTCCTCGATCTTTCTGTGTCCGTGTCTCTGTTATGTTTCATTCAGTACAATTAGAATCAAAAGATAATTACAGAGAATATTGTCTCAGTTGGGGCGAGTTAAGAGACTGACAGCTGCTCAGAAATGCGAATTGCACATTTTAGTCAGCCATACATTGACGTATTTTTCGGTCGTAATCATAAAATTTCATACGCTAGTCTTGTTAGCAGCTGTCAATACGTTAGTGTATGGGACCTGGCGTAAGTTTACGTAACGAATTTTCATACGCTGGAAAAGTCTGTCTGCTTTTAACTTCGAGCGTAAATACGGCGCGTAAAAACGGCTCAAATGAAAGAGTTTTCGAGCAGCAGGTGGTCTCTTGCCCTTTCCAGGCCTTCTACCCGTTCTGGTTTTATTGTTTTCAGAAGAGAAAACCTGTTCTTGTGTTGTCCTCGCGGATCGTTGCTGAGGTTTGCTGGTAGACTCACCAGAAATAATCATTCCAATTTAGTTTCAGTCTTTCTATACAATACATGATTTCGGCTAAATTAATATTTTCTATTGCACAAAACAAGATATTATTTCCTAATTAAAATTCATAATTAATTTTCAGTACATAGAGAAAAAGCTATTTAAATCCAATACCCCTAATCACAATTCGCAAATGATGAGAGCTCCTCCGTGGCTATATGGTCAGCGTACGCTTCTCTGGCACGGGACATCCTGTTCGATTCTCGGCAGGAGCTCATGCAGTTTGGATCCCACTTCTCATATAGCCTCGCTGTTTAAGAGGTCGCTAAATTGAAACCCAATCCAATCGAACATGATGTCTTTCGACTACGAATTTAACATTAAATTTAGTATTTGCATATTAGTCCCTTCCCCCCCCCCCACACACACAGAGGTCGAGATGGTCATAAAGATGAAGTCACACCTTTAGAATTGCTCATGTTCTGATATTAAAAAGAGAAGTATAACATGACTTTTAATAGGGTGTGACCAATTCTCGCCAAACTGAAAATGTCACGCTATTTATAAAAAAGAGAGAAAGCAAGAGAAGGGAAAGAAGGAAGGTTAGGGCAACCAACAGCAATGTTACTTCCAGATATACTTTCGGGCACTTTGTTCTCTCCGGTCGAATATGAATAAAAATGTTCCCAGAAGCAAAGATAAATTACATTTCACTCTTGTGAAGAACACTCCACCAAATAATGTCCAAGTGCAGCTTTCTGATAGTTTGTTTTGTCCCACGCAGGGGTGTAGCCAGCAGGTTTGTGTAGGAGGGGCCCGTCGTTTTTAAGGGGGGGCCAGCTACAATGTACAAAGCCAAAAAGAATGCGTTGCTGCTGGTGTTTTTGAGGCCTGAAAGAAAGGAAAATTTTGGTTTCCTTCTGGAAAACTGAAAACACTATTTTAGCTTATTATTATTATTATTATTATTATTATTATTATTATTATTATTATTATTATTATTATTATTATTATTATTATTATTATTATTATTATCCATAAATTATATTCAAGATAGTTTTTATTATGCTTAATCAAGAAATACTGCCCGGGACCAAACGCTATACTTTTGTGCATAACTATAAAGGTAACCAAGAAAGTTCTGTCACTTTTCCTGGAGGTCTGTGTTCAATTGGACCTCACACCATGAGTTGAATGCGAGTGGAGATAATGCGAACGTCAGTTGTTGGTGTGGTATATCCAACATACTACCTGGCTGTGGCAATTCAGATACACAGTGAACTTGCATAAAGACACAGGGAACATGGGACATCCATAGAGCGTCATAAGAGCATGTATGCTGAACGAGTTTAAGGACGATGGTTTAACAAGTTTAAGGACGATGACGAAACACCCGAAAACACCACATGCCAGAAGACCAACACATGTACAAAGAGGAACTGGGACTACAATTCAGTGTGTGGAGAAACCATTCGGCAGCACATCCAATAACTTGGGAAGCACTACAAGTTGGGCCGTTGGGTCTCACATGTTTTGACTCCGGGCCAGAAGACAATGCGGCAGTCGCCTGTGTTTATTTACTATTTCGGAGCCATTTCTGAAGAGGGCGTTGACATGTGATAAAAAGAGGGTCCTATACGAAGCTCTACGGCACCGCCATCATTGGTTAGCACCCCATGAACCGATTTCAAAACAACCAAAACCAGCACTGTACCAGAAGAAGGTCCTTCTGTGTGTTTGGCGCATCGTGCATCGGGAAATGCTACCAGCTGGTCAGAGTATCAATGCAACTGTGTAGTATCAGCAGTTGAGTTGTGCTCAAGAAAAACTCAAAACTCTGGAGCCATCACTTCTGAATTGCAAATGGGTCCTCGTTTACGGGACAACGGTAAGTCCCACGTGGTTAGGATGACTCAGGACACCATTCTCCGCCTTGAATGGGAAACAATATTGCAACCACTATATTCCCCGGGTATTGCACCGTCCGATTATCACCATTTTCATTCTTTGGACAATCACCTTAGAAGACGCCAGTTCAAATCCCTAGTAAAAATCTAAAATGCACCTGATACCTTCTTCGTTTCACGGCCCATCAAGTTCTACCGCGATGGATTCCATGGCCTTCCAGAACGTTTTCAGAAGGTCGTCGATGACTATTTTTGATCTTCCAGGTTAGGTGACATATCGATGTTCGAAGGTGGTGGGTGAGAAAGCAACAAAACATTTCTTGGTTGCCTTTATATTTAAATTTAAGACCTTGTATACAGAACCTATCTACACAAGATTGATTTTCTTTGAAATTTCACTTAATTCCTTTACGGTTTCCTGACAAAAATATTTATTTAATATTCGTGACTTAAAAAAATAATTACTTTATTACACTGAGTAGAAATTAAAGAGAGAGCGAATGAAATCCAAATTGAATCAAAGCATTGTTTCTCACCAAATTTTCTATCCTCTATGTCTTTTAGAACACTTGTTAAAACCTATAAAAATATGCTGTACTTACAAATCAGTTTAGTACCTTTGTTTTATGGCTGTATTTGTAGTACCTTGTTAAAACGTTTGTCTTCAAACTGTCAAATATAAATCGCAGTAAATTGTGTAATGTGCTGTCACAAAAAAAGTATCCTATTTTTCGATCGGTATGGAAAAACAATATTTCTCCATATTATTTTACCGTAAATTATTAATTGTCAATAAACTTTGTTACTTTTAAATGAATAAAGCGAGATAATTTTACTATGATGTTTTAAAAGCTGGTCATTTGGGGGAGCCAGGAGACCATTTGGCGGGGGGGGGCTGGCACCGATGCCCCCCTCCCTTGGCTACACCCCTGGTCCCACGCTATCCATACAATACTTTTAGAAGAAATCATCACCAGCACAGAGGCTAGAGGTACCTAGTAGGTATATTTAAGATAAAAAGTAGTAATCCTGACCTTCAACAAGATACTATCTCGATATCTGGCTGATAAAACTGAGCAAAAAATTGCGTTTGAGTATCGAAATTCGGTGGAAAGTTTTTTGCTATTTCGACCACCTGCTGCTTGTTATTTTAAGTACCTTTTCAATCTTACAAGAAGTTGTAGCAAAATGGGTTCAGAAAGTCACTATTTTTTTCCACGTGACTTTACTCGTGAAAAAGAAAATGTGATAAACCACAATACATAGCCTAATGTTTCTTTCTTTGTGTATTATTTCAAACCTCAGATTGTACACATATTTAAATTTAATAGACCTAATAATCCTATTTCTCTATTAATGCTCACATACTAAGTCTAAATAGAAGAATCATTGTACCGCTCGTTTTAGTGTGCTTGCTTTCCAGTCATAAAAGTTCTAGCTCAATCCAGGGTATCAGTCAGCTATGTTGAATATTTTTCAACATTTTATTATATCTCGTCATGATGGGGACTGTACCAACACTTACTTTAATGGCTTATGTAGGTTCAAAACAGAACATATCTAACATCAAAATTGAAATGACACTCATTTGCAGGAAATAGGAATACACTCATAATAGTTCATGTTAACTTGTAGTATTCCATTAAAGCATTTTTCAACCTTTGTGGTATGGTTACTATCAATCTTTCCCAGATAAACGTTAACTTAAAGTATATTACCACAAAATATTAAATAACAATGAATACCTGACACTTAAAAAAATTTCTTTCATGAACAACTCAATAGTTTTACTGAGCTCCTTTGTCACTAAACGGTTAGCGTACGTGTCTTTGGCGTGAAGGACCCGGGTTCGCTTCCCGGTGGGAGTCATGTGGTTCGGATTCCACGTTAATCAGTAGGTCTCATCTCATATAGCCTCGCTGTTGAAAGGGACGTTAAACTCAAAATCAACTCAAGTTATATCGTTTTACTATGTTTGTAAGTAGCATGTCCATCACTGTCAGGAGAATTGATATAGACGCAACTTCCTACTTAATAGTGTGTTATTTTAGTGGTATTTTAACTACTAGAGCTTCGAAATTAATTGATATTTAATTGTTTTCAGTTTCGTATAACATACAAGTTTGTGTACATTTTTCTTTTTACTTTCTCCTTAATTTCTTATAACCACGCTTTATTACAGTGAAATATGCCTTATGTAATGAATATAAGAACTAGGAGTATTAAAGACATACAATTCGACGGGATCTTTACACTGAGAGAAATGAAAAGTTAAAATAAAACAAACCTGTTTATTTTCTGAACCAGTATGGAAACTCTTTCGACTTAGATTGCTTCAAACTGATTGGTTCATAAGTTGTGAAACAAATGTAGTAAAAAAATAAATTTAAATGAACGAATGGATTTGGTTCAAAGTGTCTTTAATGAGTTAACAGTTTAATCATTTGAAAGAAAAAATCTGAACCAAGATTGGGTAGTTCTCAATTCATTTAATTAAGCAGTTAGATGTTTGTACCAACATATAGTTAAATTTAAACGAACTAGTAGTTCAGAATAGTTTACCTTTGTTTGAAAATAACCTAATCTGAGTTGAATTGTAGGATAGAGAGTTGTGAATGGCTAATGTTTGGACCGAATTTGACTACTATAAGTTCGAAATTAAATAAAGTAAGGTCTATATTATGGTAAAGCTTCGTGATAAAATGCCAAATATCATAGCTACGCCAAATTCATGAAACAGCTCCAATCATTTGTAACAACCCTACATTTTATTATATGTTGTTCCCATATAACATATACGTGCAAACCTCTGTTTTTAGAAAAAATCAATATTTAGTATACTAAATAACTATAACAATTTTAATAAAGCGTTAAATTTATCTTACTTTCCGTGATCGATTGTAGTTGCGCAAAAACACAGATCCATTCACTTGGAATACAATAGTACGCCAATTGGGTATGAACACTAAAAAGGGGGACAAAACACTACTAATATAAAGGGGGCATGTAATTAGGTTATAGTGTAAAGCTAAAAAAGTGATAGCAGCAATAACCATCACGCACCTAATCGCCGATGGACAGCACACTTGTTAATATTATTCCCAATTTAACTGAATTTTAAGATATTGTTGAGGGATAATTTTAGTAGTATATAATTATATCTATATGCTTTTATTGAATCACTTCACTTCAGATCTACAATTAGTTTCATTATATTTTCATTAATTGTTAGTCATCCAACGATGCGTTCAGAGTATTCACTAACAATCATTGCATTGGCCAACAACTTAAATTAATTTGTTTACAGTTAACTAAATTATTTTTTTTTTAAAAAAACACCAAATTTGTTATATCTAATTTGAACATGTGGTTTGGTCCAGTGATTTGAATCAATCATTTTTCAATTTAAAAGTTGGTTTATATCGATCAAAAGTGTCTGCTTGCTGTTTCAAAATGTTTTCAGTAGACCTTACATTGAATGCTGTAAATTTCTTATATCTTATACACTAACATGAGAGGCGGACATAGGGCGTATTGTGAAGTTATACACTCAGAAAAAATGTATGTGGCGTACGTAAAAACGTAGGTTACATGTGTAAATCCTGTAGTTTTTGGACTTAAGGTACAACTAAAAAACGTATACCTAAAAAAGTATAACTAAAACATACTTTCCGTATAAATGTTTCGAATAAACCCACTTTCTGTACGAACGTAAGAAGTGATCAGGATGTCACATACAGCTGTATATAAGTGATCAGGATGTCACATACAGATATACGCATGTAACATACAGCTGGCGTATGTAACATACGTATACGTATGTGATATATGGAAGACTGTTAGATGTCATACATCCTGCAACGGCATGATGTAATATCTAAGCGGGGAAAGTCTGAAGCATACGGATAACGTATGTTCCGTGCAGATTTCTCTAGTAAACATAATGATTCCGTATATTTGTACAATGTATCGCTGTCCGGATAACGGACTTTTTTCAGTGTATTAATTAATAAGAATTTGCGTCCGGTGAAGGGGAAAGTTAAATGTTCGAAAAATTTTCTATATATTTTTTTTACAACAATGAGGAATATCACAGTCTTATCGATAAGTGTCAGCATAGGCGTCTCTGGCGGGGGCGTCCCCCCAATATTTTGAAGTACAAAATATTAAATATGTTGGGCCAGGTAGCACCATTTTAATCACTTTCTTCGATGTCCCCCCCCCAAATTTTACATGCCAGAGATGCCAGTGAGTGTCAGTAAACTAGACAAATGTTTAGAAGGGGAATGACAAAACAGAGCCGTAGCTATAGACTTCGGCGCCCCTACACTCACCTTATCGAGCTTTCCTTTTTCTTTTCTTTTCTTTTTTTTCTTTTTTTTTTCTTTTTTGCAAATAAGAGAAACAGCTGTTGTTATGCTACGTTGAATTTTTATCAAGCTGGTTGCACAGATTATTGCAACAGCAAAAAGCGATCATTCTCTATTCTTTTACAAATAAAAGCTGTTTTCAAGAGGCTTATTTTGGACTTTTTGTTGTACTTACAAAACTGCCTCTGGCTGTACACAAATCCACCTTGAGAACAGTTATGAAAATTCACAATGTATACGTTTCATACTATCTAGAAGAAATGAAATTTTAATATGTTTGAAACTATGTGCTTAAAAAGAAATGTTCGAAATGGGTAACAGCATCAATTTCCAATAATAATTGTAAACTTTTGTAATTTTATTCGGTATGTGACCACATAAAGAAGATTTTAATTTTGATTGTTTTACAGTAAAAAATATTTTGTGAAATGTAACGGAAGCTCAGAATGGACCTTCTTTGCGAATTTCTTAATATTGATCGATAGAGGTGAAGAATAGTTTAATGTTTGTACTTGAAATCCAAAATATAGTTTGGCTACTACATATAACATTATTTAAAATTATAGTATCTACTTACTTAATTTCTTAATGACTGAAAATTTTGAATTTAAGGTTGTATTAATAAACATACAAAATATCACACAACTAGATACGTAAACACACACACACACACACACACACACACAAAAGAAATCCTGGCGATACAAGTAGTTGATGGGGAAATGATCCCAATCGTGTCTTCACTCCCGTTTTGCCTTATGATTCTTATCACAGGAAACGTCAACCAAAAATTGGTACTTAATGACTTGTTATCATAAGGCAAAATGGGAATTCCCCTTTCGCCTTACAATAATTTTCATATATTGGTAGCCCTGCTTTAGCAAATATAAATGTAATTAAAATGTTCAACAGAAGGATACTGAAAAACTGGAAAGAAATAAGTTGCGTTGAAAATAAGGTAACAATGTAATGGATTCGAAATCAGAACTAAGAATTAATTATCACAGAGCAGGGGTGGACTGGCAAACTTTGGCCCACCATCAAAATATTGACCCATGAATCCGACCATTATGGCTCACGAATCCGGATTTTCGACACCCTACTGCAATTCACGGGAACAAAGTTATACCTAATTACCAAAAAAAAAAAAAAAAAAAAAGAAAGAAAGAAAGAAAGAAAGAAAGAAAGAAAGAAAGAAGAAAAGAAAAAACATCATAAACATAGTCCTACAAGTTCTGGAGTGCGTAAGTGTTTGTTTTTGTACGTAAAACAGTAGAATCTCTTTTAACATTATCCACCTTACATGTATTTTATTTCTTTTACCTCAATATAAATCGTTTATTCTGCCTACAGAAATAGAATTGTAACTCCTCGAAAACAACTTAAATCGGATCAGGAACGCAGAAAATTTTTGAAGAGAGAAAAAAGTCTTCACCGACGCTCAATACTTATGTGTAAAGAAGAGACAAATTAAAATGATAGTTCTCATAATTATGTTCCATTTATTGCGTAATGAAAACATGTTTGCACAAATTCCGATTCAGAAAACTTCCCAGACATCAAACAGTCTGAGCCTAACGATCCATACTATGCAAAAAATTTCAAGCAGAAAGTGTACAACTGTACTTAGTCAGACAAAAATATAAATGAACTCTTTCACAACCTAAAGGGAGGATAGGTTTATTTGGTAAAGTTGACATTAAAAAAATGCAACAAGAAACTTGCAATAGGAGTACAATACAGAAGGGTAACCAGAGAGTGGAACGAAGAGCTGGACCTTCAAACCATATCCTGCCAAATAGAGTTCGCTTATATGTTAATTAAACTTGTTTAATACTTACATACAGCCAGGAACGTGAGTGAGCAGGAATTCATTTCGGAGGGAAGGTGTCCAAATTCAATATGAGGACAAATTGTATTAAAATTTGTAATATCGCCCCTAAAATTAGACAAAATTTAAGAAAAGTCGTGATTTCGGAGAGTGGTTTTCGGATCCCCAGGCACACCCCCTGCCTACAGCAAATGAAGAATATAGTATAAAATGAAGTACTTTTTTTAAAAAAAAATGAACAATGCTAATACGTTAAAATAGTTTAAAGAAATGATTGCCGGGTAGCCAGGTAGCCAATCCGCTCTTGCCAGTGGGATAAATTACTGAAAAGGCATAAGAATTAATGTTTATATTCATGTAATTAGATTATTTCTATGTATTTGCGAAGGTAGAGCAGGAAAGGGAAGGGATTTTAGATTTTTGTGTAACTTTGTTTTCTGTAAGATAATTGATTATTACGAGTCAATCAGGTAACAGGTTTCAGATGAGATGTCACATTTAAAGATCTGTACGTTGCTCAAGTAGTTTCACACTGTGTATGATGAGTAAAAGTTCCTGATTAGTACTGAGTTCGTCACTCGAAAGTGTATAAGTGCAAGTGTGTTTAAGTGTGTTAAATGGCTATATCTTTCATTGCATATAAACGAAGGGGAAGGTTACTGTGTTAGGAAGAATATATTTATCGGATAAACTATTGTCGTGAGTCAAAATAATATTGCAATTATAGTGAAGGGTGTAAGGTTACTGTTATTCTAATTTTTGTTGAATTTGAATCTTTATCTGGTGAATACACACATCCTCCACACTTTTGGAGGCCTCTACGACAGTAAGGACGCAAGTGAGACGGATGGTGCATCGCACATCGAAAGCAAATTAGTGTCGAATACTATGGTCAGCATATGATGTATTTCTATCAAACAGAAGAAAAAAGCTACAAGGAATTCAAAACTTGACTTCTTGCAAAGGGCTTTGTTTCGAAAAAGAGCTGAGATAAGTACAATCACATCTAATTACGTAGATTATTTTCAAAAGATGTAATGATCATAATGCCGTTTACAGCAATTTGGGTGGCGTGTTGCTTGCTACGGTGTTGTTTGCCACGACTCGATTTTCGTGTTGTTTGCCACGAAGTATTTGCATTCCGATCTTATCATATCTTATTATCGTGAAAATTTACTCACATCTGGAGTAAGAGGAAGGGTTGCCAGGCACCTCTGTTTTTGATCCTCTGGAACAAGTGGTAAATGTTCTCGCCTTTGGGATGAGAGAGGTCTCATTAGAGTCGCTGTTGAAAGAGAACATTAAACTCAAAACAAATGAACATAGAACATCATTAATATCACAGTAACTTAATAAATTGATATAATTGCATTTTCTCTTCTAACGGAGTTTTAATATTATCTCCTGTTGTATAATTTTCTGTTTTCAATTTCAATTACGTCCTACCCTTATGCCGTGTAAGCTAAAGGATGGTAATGATAAGAATGAATGAAAAATAGTGTAATGAAGAAAATGGGAAGAAGAAGAACCCCGAGAAACCTCAGACACACTGTGTTTGTCCACCACAAAATCCACTTCGCGCGAGGAAATTCTGAGTGCCTTGTAAAGTTCAGGAAACACAAATATAACATCAATTTATAAGTTTTAGTGTGAAGATCCGAGAAAGTAGCTGCACAGAGACTGACTTATATACTTGTTTTTCTTTGGCAAAATTACAACTGAAGTTATCAGAGTAGATTGTAATTAATTTCTTGATTGCGACACTGTCATCCAAAGTGTTTACTCTGAGAATTGCTTGAAAAGTCAAGTAAATATATCTCATTTCTGTACACCGAGAATCCACCTGAGATACGATCTTGTGTACGATTACATCAAAAAGCCAATTTTTTAAAATTGTTCTTCTCTGATTTCTTCTCGGAGTGGTTCAGAATCAAATGCGGGATTCAATTTCTTACATTGATATAATCTAGATTTTATCTTCAAACGTCCGAGAGAATTAATGGTTGTAACTTAGAGAAATGTAACCTACCCGTTTCTTCTGCCATAGGTTTTATAGTCTTAAATCGTACACAGGGCTCCCTTGTGGCTATGTGGATAGCGTACGCGCCTTTGGTATGGGAGACCCGGGTTCGATTACCGGTGGAAACTCATGTGTATCGGAAACTATGTTAAGTTGTAGGCCCAAGGCTCATAATCTTCTGCTGAAAGGGATGCTTAACTCAAATCCGCTCCAATTCGTGTACATTCCATCTTGTTTCAGAAAGGCTATGGAAGGACTGCCGACCCTTGTATTTTAATAATCTCTGTGGGACAGATTTGATTTTCAGTCTTAGCGTCCCGTTCAGTATCGAGGCTATATGAGACGTGGACCTACAATTTAACGTGGAATCCGAACGAAATAAGCTCCCGCCAAGAATCGAACCTGGGTCCCTACGCTAACCGCTCATCCACTAGGGAGCTCTTTGTGTGGAATTGAAAATACCCCAATAACTATACATAAGTCACTAAATTTTTGTATTACCAATAGACTAAATTTTTCTACTTTCACCAAAGGTGTTTAAAAGATCGTTAAATCCAGATTTTTAAATCTAATTTTAATTTTATCTCTAGAAAGGTTATGAAATATATACGTATATATATATATATATATATATATATATATATATATATATATATATATATATATATATATATCGCGTATCGCGCCCCCTCTAGAAGGTTTGGGTCCCCATTTATCGGGATTCCTATACCCCCCTTATTGTTAGTCCTGATGATATGACTAGATTTAACGTTGGCTACACAGTCGAACACAAACAAATTGTAGGCAATATCAATTTTGAAAATGCACTTGTAGAGTTTCTAAGCAAACAAATTATTATATTGAGTGCTTGAACTCACCTTGAATAAATTTAACTGTGGCGTTAACAACCGATAGCGTAGTAACCCAATAACGTGCTTGGGACAATTCGTATTGTATGCATTCTGTTTATAATATAATAGATGTGATCATTATAATATACTCATCTGGCAACCCTTAGCTTATAAGTCGATTTTGTATAAGTCTTCACGATTGTGATATAAGATAAGCTAGAGAGAACAATACCGTGGCAAACGACACCAAAATCGAGTCATGGCAAACAACACGTAATAGCAATTTGTTATTTTACATGGTTTAGGAGATGTGATAATGAATGTTAATGTTGGCAATACTGCTAAAAGTCGTGAAATTAGGAGAATTTGTAGTAATCGCGACTACCAAAAACTGTTGGTCAAGTGTCAAAGGTAAACAAATAACTATCGTTTTAAAAATTTCTCGCAACTACGTCATTTTAAGAAGTATTGCCAACTGTAACAAGTATTCTATAGTGTAATGTCCAAGAGGTCGGGCACCCCAAAAACATAACCTCAGTGCAGAAAGGGGGCAATCACTCCAGCAAATAACAAGAACATTTATTTTTAACAGTTATAAATTCATCAAATTAACATATAAGAAGAAACAAATTATCTCATTGCGTTAGAGCATGTACGATTTATTGAACTTCTACATCATGTCTCTCCGGCCTTCATAAAATAACCAACTTTTTTTTTTTTTTTTTTTTACATATACTGAGTTATTTTAATGTTATTTTAAATGGTTACCTCGTTCAAATCCTCAAGTATTTGGGCGATGATTTGATTATTTTCTATTAATTACTTTTAGTTTCTTGCTTGATATTCATAAATACTTTCTTTCTGTATGCTTTTTACTAGACTATCCAGTTATTTGATGATAATACAAACAGAGTTCGGTGTTTTCCGTTTGGCAGATTTGGTAATTGGCAGATTTGGTCATTGGCAGATTTGGTAATTGGCAGATTTGGTCATTGGCAGATTTGGTAATTGGCAGATTTGTCAATTGGCTGATTTGTCCATTTTCACGATTGGCGCATTTGGTCATTTTCGCGTTTGGCAGATTTGGTAATTGGCAGATTTGGTAATTGGCGGATTTGTCAATTGGCAGATTTGTCCATTCTCGTCATTGGCGCATTTAGTCATTTTTGCGTTTGGCAGATTTGGTATTGGCAGATTTGGTAGTTGGCAGATTTGGTAGTTGGCAGATTTGGTAATTGGCACATTTGGTAATTGGCAGGTTTGTCCATTGGCTGATTTGTCCATTTTCACAATTGGCGCATTTGGTCATTTTCGCGTTTGGCGCATTTGGTAATTGGCAGATTTGGTAATTGGCGGATTTGTCATTTGGCGGATTTGTCCGGGTCCCAAATTTTTCAATATTTCTTCCGAAAATATAATTTTGGTTTAATTCATCGACTTGGACTAAAAAGATCCAAATATTTCGCAACCCAAAATGTGTATTTGCGTCACTATTACGTGGTAAAAGAAAAAGAAGGACTGTCCACATATCTATAGTGCAATTTTCAATTTATTTATTTATTTATTTATTTATTTATTTATTCATTTTCGATAGAGCTCAAAAAAAATGAACATAACTTAAGATTCAACTATGGCCGTATCTTCAACATGAATGGCGTGCATTACAAACCATTTCATTTTCCTTCCTATCAGATATTGATAAGTGTTGAGACAAACACTCAAATCTCGAATGCGACCGCACGAAGATTTTGACATAATTTGTCGTTTCCACATGGAATAACTCTGTAGGTATTGTCTGCATGTTCAGCCGAATCTCCATGGAACTTATTCCCTTCATCACCTTCGTTTGAGTCGTCTAAATTTTTGTCAGCTTCCGTGTTGGAAATAATTAGAAGGTTTACAGCTTCAGATGACAAATTCTTCATTTTCTTATGGAATGATTTGCCCAAAGAAGAAATGAAAGGATCTGTTGTTGCCAAAAGCCTTCGGAACTTATCATCCATGTTTTCAATACGAAAACAGTTTTGAGAGAAATTCTGACAAGCTGACAAGAATTCAGACGGTTCAGACGATGAATTCGATAAAGATTCGGCTGAACGTGTAGACACTTATATGGTTGAGGATGAAGCTTTCGCAAAAGAAGGAGAACAACAATTGTTTCGCTGAAAATATCTTCAGTATATTGTCCACTGATTTCGCGTGTTTATTCTTTATATAACTCCTCTTATACCATTACCACGCTAAATAAACACCAAAAATGAATTGAATTCAGGCCTTGTCATACCGAAATTGAAAATGTTTATTATTTGCCTAAACAAACAGCTAAATTTCCGTATTTTGTTTTGTTTAATCTTGTTTTTGAGGCGAGAGATAGAGACTGGGCGAGACAAAATCAAATCTGTCTCGCCTCGTGACCAGGACTGGTTATATTCAAGAAACAGTTCACATTTGTTTCGAGATAATACATTAACGACATCTCAAGATAGACTAATTTTTCCTCTTGTCGCATCTCGTGAGCATCACTAGTTAATATAAAAACTACTGTCATAATTATGAACTCCCCAAAAATGTTAATGTTCTACAAAATTGATACCTTAGAAGTGCATGGTTCTCATCGAAACATCCCTTCCACACAACATCATCACCTGAAATCGTAGAGACAATCGTAGACGAAGGCAAGTCAGTAACTAATAGTTTATTTCTAAACTTCTGGGCTAGCATTTATTTGAACATTTACTATAAATTATGTTGACTAGTGGAAATAAAAAAAAATACAATTTTCCTTTGTATTATGAAATTTGTATTGATTTTTTATGTTTTACTGTTATTTTGGTAGTTTCATAGTATCTAGTTAACGGGGTAAGTGTTGTGACTTTCCGGCAACACTGATAGTTGCTTAGTTAGCTGTTCTTGTTTCTTCAAATGGTTTGGTCAGGTTGTCACAATTACTGATTTCATAATAGGTTTAAGTTAACAAGGTTAATCAAAATCTAGTTATTTTAGGATATTTCCTCATGACAAAAGATTCAAGAAATAAAGATTGTGTTAGTTTTTCTTTCTCACTACTTTCACAAAATGCAATAAAATAGATTCTTCCATTATCTACACTGTTTTCTTTATTTTCTCTTTGGGGTCGTGAGCCAAGATCTTTGGTCATAAAGTTCTTGAGGAGGAGGAGGCAAATAGGAGAAAAAAAAACCGACACGTTTTGTCTTGTGTATGTCCTCCGCCGCGTTTTGTCTCCTGATGATGAGACAACATCTTGACAAATCATAAAAGCAGGATAGCAAACACCAGTACAATACATTTTTTTTTTTAATTTCTTTATTGAGGACATATTTGGAAGCTGTCTTTTCGAAAGATTTTGTAGACGGAAACAATGAACTTAGGTAACATTGCATATTCGCGGCTGCGGTTTCCGGTCTTCTGTTATTGCACCCTCGGTAAAAATATCCTAGTTCAAAAATATACGGCTCGCTTTGATTTTTCCTTCAGTGCAGAAATTCGAGGTCAGAGTATACCATATCTTCTCTCTCTCTCTCTCTCTCTCTCTCTCTCTCTGTTTCTGTCTGTCTCTGACACTGACTTTCTTATAATATATATGAGGGAAAAAGACACGTGTTTAGTTCCAATGTGATGTAAAGCCTCTGGGTTTAGAACAGATTTATTCCCTCTGCCCACCAAATTGTTTTCTTACGGTAACTTGTTTTATGAAGGCAGAAGAAGGGCCTATTGGCTTGTTTAAGAAGGAAAATTTTTTAGTCAAAATAAAGCAGTTGTTTCTTTCCGTAAACATAAATTTAGGATAAATGGATTTATGGCTGCAAGATGGATCCTCTCACCAAAACCAGAACTGATATCTGCTTAGCTTTTATTCGTCAGAAAAGGAGGGGGAGAAAAATGCTGTCGGTACTCCACTACTTTTTTATGGTTTTGTTTTGATTTTGTGGAAAAAACTAGTGTTTCAGATTGCAAACAGTTTGAAATATTATTTCATAATAATAATAATAATATAAATAATAATAATAATAATAATTTTATTTAAGCTCATTGTAGTCTTTCTTGTAGTTATTAAAGATTAATCTCTTAACTCTCAATTGTTAAGAAAACGTTTAGATGAAAGTGCATTTAAGTTGTGAAATATATATTACTAACGCTGCATGTTTACTATAAATACGGCTATTTGAGTTACCGTTCTTACCAAGTTATTTGAAAGCTTTTATCTTGCAAGTAAAATTACTCAAATGTAACGTACCGATTTCATTCATACTTCACATAAACAGAGACTACAGAAAACTGGCATTTTTTAATACCGAGAATGTGGGGTGTAAAATCAAGCATTGTGAATCGGAATGAGTGGATAAGCATTGTGTAACAATGCAACTATGAAACAAAACTATGTAAACTTTGAGTATACATTATTTCAAAAGGGTCGAATGAAGACTAC
Source organism: Thermobia domestica (assembly GCF_964235325.1). Lineage (NCBI taxonomy): Eukaryota > Metazoa > Arthropoda > Insecta > Zygentoma > Lepismatidae > Thermobia > Thermobia domestica. Next base: position 130,210,515 of record NC_137458.1, on the reverse strand, counting down.
ATTATTCCAGTATTGATTTGCGAGACCGCGAGACCAACGCGAGAAGTCTCGCGCGAGACCGCGAGACGAGACTTCCAAATTTTTGCGAGACGCGAGACAAGAACTTATTTCTGCGAGACGAGACGAGACGCGAGACGAGAACAGCTTTTGATTTTGCGAGACGAGACTTGTTTCAGTTCTCGTCTCGTTTGGTCTCGCGCCCATGCCTAGTGAAAGCGGCTGAAATTTATCGCCAGACTAGTGAAGTGCATGGAGAAAACTTATGAGCATGGGATGGTATGGAAATGGGTTAGAGCTTTTAAAAATGGCCGTACGAGTGTTTATAATGGGTAACGAAGTGGGTGATCTTCTGTCATCACTGAAGATTTGATCCAGAAACCTGACGAAAAAGTAAAAGAGAACAGACACTTCACGACTTTGTTGTTATCTGATAAGTTTTCTCAAGTTACAAGAAATGTTCTGTATGAAATTATGACTCATGATTAAATTACCAAAAATTGTGCTCACACTGGGTACCGTAAATGTTGACTGAGGTGCACAAAACCAACGTTTAGCCAGTATGTAGACTTCTGTTGAGCGGCACTGTGAGGAAGGTGATGACTTTTCAAGCAAAATTGTTACATGTGATGAAACTGGAGGCTTATGTTACACCGGAATCGAAGCAACAATCCATGGAATGGAATGGTGGCATTCAACCTCACCCAAATAAATAAAGTTCAAACAAACTATTTTACGGCGTGCAATCCAAAACAAAAGGTGTGGGATATTGAGTGAGGGAATCGTTTTGCTTCGTGACAATGCCGTCCACACGCAGTAACTCCAACTCAAAATCTCATCGCATCATTTGGCTGGGAACAACTTGATCACCTTCCGTACGGTCCCGATCTAGCGCCAAGTGACTACCACATGTTCCTGCATTTGAAGAAGTATCTGGGTGGTCATCACCATGTGCTCACTGTGGTCGTGTTGCAGTGGTTGTCAAATCAGGCGCAGACTTCTATGAAGATGGTATGCAAACGCTTGTTGCACGATACAATAAATATCTTAACATTGGTGGAAACTATGTAGAAAAGTAGACTAAAATAGAGGCCTTCATGTAACAATAAAATTGTTACGAAAAGTATACTTTTTTTTCTTTATTTCAAAACGGTACTTACTTACAAAAACACATCTGGTAACAATTGTGCTGGTTAACAATCACTCCCCCTCCCCCTCAACAACATTATGAAACACGGCTTCATCTGACCACAGGATATTACCGAAAAGATGGGACCAGTTTTCACACCAAGCAAGCATCATCTCCCCATACTCCAACCAATTATCAGTCTTCTGGCCATAATTCCTGGCAGTAATGTGATTTCCATGAACGAAAATTCAACTCTTCCTCCAGAACAGTTCGGATTGTGTGTCGGGTTAAACCTCTTTCACGAAATGTTTGTCTTCGTGATTTCTGAGGACTTCGAGTGAACATTTCCTGAACCATCTGCACATTTTACCCTGTTCTGGATGTTGTTTGGGCCACTGTGTCTCCTAATATTTGCTACAGAACCTGTGTTCATTATCTTTAAATGGAAATTTCTTATGGTCTTTGCATCTATCGAGGCACGAATTTCTTTCACACTCGCCGCTATCTCTGTACCCGTATCACGGTGTGTCATACTTCATATCGGGATGCCAGCTAAGCCCGCGTTGACGAAGGTTAGACGTTGTTGCACCATGGTCCGCCACTGATACCTCCAATGTCATATTAAGTTCTACCATTGTAAGAAACAAAATGCTTTTTGTTTCACGAAAATTGGTTAAGTACGGTATTGAAAAAGTAACAAACTATTTTCAATAGGGAGTTAATTCCCCCCACTCCACCGTGTACGTATATCATAGACCCTAATAATAATTTTTATTTATGCCATTTCAGTATTTTGACACTTTCAATTGATCACAATTGTCACTGAAGTCTTCAGATTAAAATAGAATACTCCCTTAATTGCAATTTTGCAACTCGCAATTATCACGGCACAACGGAATGATTAAAGTGGGAGGAAACGGGAGAACGCCGAGAAAACCCATGCATAAATTATTTGTTTGTCACAAAGTCTACTTGGGAGGCGCCGACTTGAAGAAAATATTGGGGGGTCCAAACAATGAATAAATATATCATCATCGTATTCAACCGTTTTTAATTAACTACTTGATTGAAGGCCCCCTTCCAACTTCAAATCTCAAGGGGGCGCGGTGGCTCAGTGGCAGAGCGCTCACTTCCGGTGCTTGGGATCCCTGGTTCGATCCCAGCTCGAGCAGTGTGGACTTTGTGGTGGACAAACACCGTGCTCGTGGGTTTTCTCGGGGTTCTCCCGTTTCCTCTCACTATCTTCATTCCACCATGTCATTAATTTCTCATAATCACCGTCTCCTTTAGCCTAACCGGCATAATTGTGGGACGTAAAACTCAAAGATTTCATTTCATTTTTCCAAATCTCGATCCGCTACTCCGCTGCAAAACTCACATTGCATTGATCTTCACTTGCCAGATGTTACCAGAGTGCTAGTTCAAGCTTCAGTGCTCTATTCAATACCATATCGAATAAGAAGGCTGTAGGGATGGCCACGAGCGACTTCGAGCGAGTTTTCTTTGAAACTCGACTCGACTCGCAACAGACATATTTAAACTCGACTCGAGAACTCGGCTCGAAAAATTTCTTCCAACTCGACTCGAAATCAGGTCAAATTTCGAGTCAAGTCGAGCCAAAACAAGCCAAATGGAGCTAAATTTTGTGTAGTTTCAAGTACTCTCTTCAACTATCCTACATAGACAGTATAATTATTATCAGTGATACTACTGCTACTACAACTCATTATTATTATTATTATTATTATTATTATTATTATTATTATTATTATTATTATTATTATTATTATTATTATTATTATTATTATTATTATAACATCGTGTATAAACATGAAAGATAGGCAATTTGTATCTGAATACCAAAAACTAGTTGACTGCGAACCTCGGAAGTCGTGAAGTCTAGGAGGCAAGGACATCGTTCATGAGATTCTGGATTTGAGTTCCGGAGAAGCAAGGATTTGGCTCTAGCTAAAAATTGTTAAAAGTTATAGGGCGCTGGCCACACATGTTAAAAACTGCTCAGCTCGTGTTTAGGGTTGTCGGCCTGGGTGAGCCGATCTAAGCCGATGGCTCATCCCAACCAAGCCGGCTCCAGCCGATGGCTCACCCAAACCGAGCCGAACAGAGCTGGTAGCTCAGTTGAGGCGAATCGATGGCTCATCCCAACCATGCCGGTTCGAGCTTTTTGCTTCGTTGAACCTTCGAGTCCATCAAGTTACAACACTACCCGGGTTGGGCTTCTGTTTAGCCTCAAAAATTCGACCTTGCAAGACCTTACCTCAGTCTTGATGGTAGGAATTACAGTATATACTTAAATTGGTGCTAACGACATTTGAGGCCTCGTCATAAAATCCTTTGTCATCTCGTTATCGAGACCGAACGAGATGCGAGCAGTGTCCCCTCTCATGAGCAACACTAAAAGTATTCCATTTTATCACTTACATTTCTCATGGCTTTCGCTTTCCAATCTAATCATGCCATGATTTTAAAACGAGCTGAACGAGTGAGCCATTTATCAAACTCGAGTCGACTCGAAATTTGACCTAAAGAACAGTGACTCGGTTCGGAACTCGACTCGAGAAAATTACGTTTGACTCAACCGTGCCCATCCCTAGAAGGCTGTTCCTAACGTTGAATTAAAGGAAGGACGAAGTTTACGACAGAAATTCTTGCTAGTCTTTGATAATTATGCCTCGGCCGGATTATATTGGAGGGGCGAGGACCCCACCTTTAAATATTGGGGGGGGGGGGGCAAAAGTGTCCTGCCCCCCCCCCCAAAGTCGGCGCCTATGAACACCAGTATGCTTAGGTTACATTGATACGTAAATAATGCGTGCTTCTATATAGATATGGTTCGATGTGTTAAAATATTCCGGATTATGTTAGTCTATAGTTTCTCATGCAACTAATCATTAATATTCGGTGCAGAACGTCATTCTCGCCAGAATATTATTTTATTCTACTTTCAGCAATTATTTCCAAGACAAACGATTTGCATTCTTATTTCATATCCATGTAATAATTACGATAATATCTTCTTTTATATTAGTTACGCTTATTTGAGGACTATATGCTAAGAGCACTGGGGTACGCAGGTTAGTCAAAAGGGGATATCAAGCTCTCGAGTTCGTGTAATTTCAAGTATTTGTATGCAGTAGATTTCTTAATACGCTAAATGTTTATTTTTGCATATCTTGCTCAAGGGGGGGGGGGAGTAAAACACTGAAACTTCTTGCGTTGTGCTAGTAGCTATGCAAATATACTTCAGAAATGTTACTCTCTAAGAAGCATATTCTCGGAAAATAGATTATTGTTACTTTCAAGGTTGAAAAGGATTTTATTTTTCATTTTCTGTATGTAGACTAGACATATAGTTTAATAAACACCTATTTGTTATCCAGTGATGTACGTAAGGACGTTTCGGAGTATTAACCCTGCCTTGAGCAAGATATTATGCAAAAATAAACATTCATCATATTAAGAAATGTATATAAACACCTGAAATTTTTTGAACATGGAAACTTGAATCCCTCTTGAGTGCGTGTACGAAACTGTTGTTATTCATGTCACTCAGGCCCGTATCCAGGGGGGTCTAGGGGGAGGCCCCCCTAAATTTTTACTGGCCCCCTCTAAATTTTTTTACGGTAGGTTTGCAAATGAACTATAATATGATGAACTAATATTTTTGGATCGGGCCCCCCCTAACTTCCACCGAGCCCCCCCCCCTACATTTTCGGACTGGCTACGGGCCTGATGTCACTTATGGTATTGTGCTTAGAATAGACTAAACTCCAAATCGCTTTTTCTTTTATGTGTAATAAACGGCTGAAGATGGTTGTTTGTTTTCGGGCTTGGCATTCCATTTCAGCAGCGAGACTATATGTGGACCTGCAGTTTATCATCTGATCCTAATCACATGAGATCAAACGTGTTCCCTCCACCAAAGATATAGTTCGATTTCCGGTGGAAGTTCATCGTTCATGCGGTTAGAAACATACGTTAAGCTATAGTTCCACGTCTCATACAGCCTCGCTGGTGGGAAAAAGGTATTAAACTCCAAATAATCATATTTTCCTTTATAAGTATATATTAAATGGCTCATGATTATCCAGAGCGAGAAAAGAGGTGAAGTTGACTTAGTAGTAGGATTTTTGAATCACAGCGTGTAAATCATTACACAGTCAGCAGCAAATAGTACAAAGGGTAAGTTAGATCTCGTAGACTGTTGTTTGGTATAATTGAAGAAAACTAGAAAATTTCCAGCATTTTGTTCTGAATGAAGAATAGAAACAATAACTTAAAGTGTAACAATTATTATTTTGTACCACGGTACTTGATGTAATCATGTAAGTGCTACCCTATCCATATTTATATATTGCAATCAATTAACTACCTACACAACATAAAAAATATGTACTAATCAGATTAATACGTTTTCGACCAAGCCCGTAGCCAGCCCCATTTCTTACGGGAGCAGGCAGTAGGGAACAATGACAAAAACGTCAAGGGACAGCACAAAAATATGTTACAGAGCGACAGTTCCTTTTACTAAGGATATACTGTGACTGAGAAATACGAGGGTACATAAACCAAAAACTACGAAGATTCATCATTAGCATACAAATATTAAAAAAAAAAATCAAATTCAAGAAGCATATCATTTTACGTAGAAATGAGTAAACTGTGTTAAATTGATTTTAATTCGGTTAGTAAATTTGCAAGAGTTTCATGTCTTGTTTTGAATCAATTTAAAATTTTCTACAAGATTGTTTTAGTGACAAAAAATAATTTAGGACGAGCACCGCGCGCTCTAGCCCTTCACTAGATAGATACTGGCCTGTTTTTGATATGTTCTATACTAAAGTGCAATTTGCTCACGTATTTGTTGCATTCAAAACGATAAATATTCTTCTACAATAAAAGACAACAATGAATATTCAACAAATATATTATTAATATGCATAACCTATATCCTTTTGTTTCCATGATAACTATTTTACGATGTTTCTACACATTTCGATATTGAGTTTGGTTATTTTAACTTTTGAAATAGTCGCGTTTTGTTAGGAAGTTGTACTTTTTCTTTACAGAATGAGGCAGAATCGGATAATGCTCAAAGACTGCAACATATTCAGGAAGTTTGTCGTAAATACAATTTAGGCCTCTACAAGCATTCAGCAGAGATATCACCATTTAAACATCCACCAACTCCACAATATAGCGTCTTCTATATTGACCAGTAAGTTATAAAAAGGTTATGAACTCAATTATCTAGTTAATTACCATAGCAAGTAGGGATATAGTATACGTAAAGCCGCGTCAGTTCCCGAAGGAGCTGGACGCTCATACTTTCAGGGATTATTCATTGAGTATCTACGAACTTACCAAGGGGGTAACAAAGCGACTTTGATTTACTTATCGACTGATACGAAAATAAAACAGAACGTACCTGTACTTCATATCTGCATGTGTAGTGCCCTTGTACTTTATCTATGACTATGTGTGTGTAAGGGGGGGGGGGAATTTAACGCATATCGCATATCTTGTGCACATGGATACTTCTTACTATTGCACTACGTAGAAAATTTATGGTATTTCATGAAGAAGTGGTAATAGAACACAGAAGAAACACAGATCACGACGTTCTCATGTATACTATTACCGCAAGTAGGAAGGTAAAGTACCGGTAGTTAAGTTCATTATTTACCAAATACTAAAGTTCAGTGATTTGAAAGTCTAGGCTAATATGAAATATAGTCAAGGCCGTCAATAAGGGGGTCAAAGGGGGCGATCGACCCCCTCTTTCTTGGTACTCCAAACTTCTTTACATAGAGAGAAATAAAAACAACACAAGCAAAATAAATATTTTATTTTCATATAGACATGTAACATGTTAATTACCGTTGTGCTTCTGTTAGAACTACGTGTAGACCTATTGAAGATTAATATCTTGGCCACTTGGCTACACAAGAAGTTAAGTAAAATAAGTTTTAAATGACTTTTTAAAACAGATTTTTAAAATTTATTTTTCACGAAACCAGTTATATTAATACGGCCGTGTAATGTATAATATACTCCAAGCTGGTTGCATTGAAAATATTTTATTAAAATTTTCAAGTTTTATTTCATTATAATTAAGGAAACGAATACAATATTCAACAATTATTTTATTTTGTTGTTTCATTTTTTTTAAAGTTGCTATTATTTCCTTCTGGGTGTCCAATTATAATGAGCCTGAGGGCCATAACCGTCTTTACTAGTAAGGTGGAGGGCCGCAGCTAATAATAATAATAATAATAATAATAATAATAATAATAATAATAATAATAATAATACACTATAAAAAATATAAAATATGTATATGAAATAATACTTTCCTATTTAATGTGACAAATGAGGGTGACTAGCAGCGTTTTCAAGAGCTGGGATATCTACATCCATCCTCTTGTTGTGAGCTGCAGATGTAAAAGAGAAGAATCTCCAACGCAGCTTCTGAAGCGATTCTTCACACTTTTCATGGCGGAAAATGCACTTTTACGTAAATATGTACTTATCAAATACTGACACTCTTTTCCGACCAAACTCACAAAATTTAGGGACAGGTGTTTCAGTGCCTGCGCTAAATGGAAGCTTATTTCGAAAGAAGCTTATTTCGAAAGAACATTAAAACATTAAAAAAATGTAAATGAAAATAGTATCAATAATAACCGTAGAGCTTTGTGGGCCGCAGAAAATGGTTTGGCGGGCCGTCATTTGGACAGCAATGATATATACTTATATACCATATATATCATCAATGTAGGTTTGCCACATTTAGTAGACGAAAAACCGAGATAGCAATCTCAGGCTATATATAAAGTCAGTTTTCCTATTTATTTGGTCAGAATCAATTAATTACCTGCCTTTTCCAGGTTACCACTCACAATTTTTCAGTTCATTTTATACACAGTTAACACAAATGAAGCCCCACAAGGCATTTGGGTGTATAAAGAATGTTAAAAGATAACATAAGAAGAGCTGACTGGCGTCCCTTATTCCGAATTCCAATTTGTTGTGTTTAACGGGTCCTAAATATTGCACGAATTTACGACACACCCTCCCATTTATGATTAAAGAGATATTGTTATCTTTGTTTGCGTCATTGCCTGAGTCAGAAACGCTATCCTAAAAGAATTAAAAATTTAGCATTTAGCAAGAAAAAAAAAACACATTTACGCTAAATTCAGAACAATAAACAAAATGTAAATATTTTTAAAGATTTACGCAGACTGTCCAAAAGTTTGGCAAGAAAAGGTCCAGTATTAAAATTAAACAAGACACCTTTATGTGTTTAACTGTCACTTCCTGTGCTAGAGTAAGTTGTTACGGAATTTTTACCTGAAAATTACTGAAAGTTTAACTTCACTCTATACCGAGAATGAAATTCAATTCACTTCACTTCACTTGCAAAGGTATGTATACACTGGATAAAAAACGCTTGACTTTAAAATTGTTCCTCAGAAGACGGCATACAGGACGAAATAGTTTAAATGCGGCTAACATGCAGCAACTGAGAGCAGTATCGCCATTGTTGATTAAAGTTTCAACAATGGAGCAGTTTTGCGCTGCCGATTGAAGTAATAACTAGTAGTTCAAGTTCATCATCGGAAATAAGACTTTTTTCTCTATTGAAAGTGATATGCAAGAAATTATTTCCAAAACATATGCCCCTCTTGAATATTTTTTAAAATCCTTTTTTTCCCCTCTGGAAGATAAACAATCCATAGGACGAAAGAATGGATGTGATTTGCAAACTCCTTGTTGATTGTTTAGTAAAATTAATTGGCTACACAAATCTTCCGAAAACCTTCCCCATTTAGGTGAGACATAACTTAACTAGTTCTTGCAGATTGGATTTTTTGAATCTGAAGAACGAAAACCGGGACAAGCAGGCGTCCCGAAAGCTTATTTCGGCACAGTTGATTCTTTCCTTGAAAGCCGGGACTGTCCCGGAAAACCGGTCTGGCAACCCTACATCAATGCTATTCTTGTGTGCTTTGAGTAGAATTATTGCACAATTCACATTAAGGGTATGTTGCTGGTGATTTCATGTGGCCTATCGTAGAGTCGGTTCATTGGCTGTGTCAAAGTCAATGAGCTGTTATTTTACATTATTTTTTAAATTATTATTTCTGACAACTTCCACGAAACAGTTATTCTAGTTAGATCGAGCCTGCTTAGCTTCTTTATGAAAGTGAATGAGTATTTTCGTTTTCCCTGGTGATACTGCTGTAGTATATAGTTATGGATATTTAGTGCTCCCAGTGCAATATTAAAAACAAAAGTCCTTCAGGTTCCATAGAAGATCTTCCAGGTTCCCCTAAATCAATCATATGGACGACCTTGAATATAGTGTGTGTTTTTTAAGTCTGAAGATTCCAACAGGAAGTGGCATTAACATGAAATAGCTTCTTTGTACTTGGTAAAGTTAATGTCAGTACCTTATGAACAACAAACTGTCGATTGATTACAGAATAACGTAGGTTCAGAAGAACCAGTATATACTGAAAACCTTATTGAGTCTAAACTGCATGTTAAAGTGTACAAAGAGTTAACTCCCCTTAAAAAAATGTACAGAAAGAAAGCTCCACATGGGGTTGAAACACCTGATTACACAGATCTGATGAAGTTGCAAGCATTTTATAATTCCACAATTACATGGACGCAGCATACAGTATGATGTATGTTTTCAATAAAGTGCAGAACCTCCTCATTTCTTCCTTTCGGTGAGATATTATCTGAACGAACAGTTCCGTGAGAAATGGATTGGTCGCCAGAGACTCATTTCTTGGCCTGCATGGTCTCCAGATTTGTAATCTGACAGTTACGCAGACGAAAGAGTGGTCATCAATGGACCACAACTGGAGTTTAGTCCGTTAAACAGTTGTACGTCGACATCAAAATCTCAAATTTAGAAAATGTTTCACAATATATATATATATATATATATATATATATATATATATATATATATATATATATATATATATATATATATTAGGATGATCCTTAATTTTTGATTTCCGAATTTCTTTGGACTCACCCCCTAAAATGGTTCCGTATGGGACTAAATTAAGCCAGGAGAAAAATTAGCTTCAGTGAATAATATTAAATGGTGCCCCAAGTGACCTAAAATTTTGAATCCGATTACAATACATAGTATATGGGAAAATCTAGAATAAACTCATGTAATTTAGAAACGGCTAAAGGGAATGCGAAGATACCCTGAATAATACAGGGTGTCCAATATACAATGCAACCCGGAGTTTGGGATAGTAGAACTTTTGAACCGGAAGCGGTACACAAATAATGGTTATACTAAAATGAACCCTTGTTCATGCATATATTTTTAAACTAGGAAGCAACGATTGAAGTACACTAAGAACCACACAGTGTTGTCATATGTAACCGAAGGTGTAAATCAATTGTTTTTACAAGTCACGTACATTGACTCATACGTATAGATGTTCTGTCGTTAATTTTCAGTTTGTATAGTTGGAGTAGCTTGGAAACTATGGAATGGAAAAAATAATTTTTCATTACTACCAATAACTAATCGGATGAGGCCTTTGTAATGGGTTACTAGGGAAAACGTGGTTTTCATAAATTAACATTCTAAATTGGCAACAGTGCTGATGTTTCAGTGCATCAAAAAGTGTGTTAAGGATCTGTCTACATTATGCAATTCCTGAAAACGATGAAAAAGAAACTTCGAAATTATCATGATAAAACTTTTACTTACATGCAACCGACAACACTGCTATTCATTGAATCAAAACCGGGGGCACTTCCAGAATCTGCCGTAGAACTGACAATTCAGTTCGTGATGAATGGCAATAGCTCGTTTGGAAACATTTAATTATTGAACACAAGAAATATATATAGTTTTTGGATCAGGAGCCACAAAATTTTTGAACGGTCTTTAAATCGAGTTTTCGTATTTTTTACGGAATAAGCACGTTAAGTTAAGTGTTAATTTGGGTTTGGCTACATTATACGTAGTTCTCCTAATATAAGACCTACAAGAAAATTTTGATATATTGAATCTTTTGATCCAGAAGAAAGCTTATCATGTAGCCTACTTACCTGCAAGGTTAAACTTTATATTGTCCTTACTTTCCGTTCTGACTACTTTCAATAATAGTTATTTTTATTTCACTTTACTTCAAGAATATCAGTTTTATTTACTTTTGTCACTCACCTTGTAGGAAACTATATACTTTATTTACTTTTGTCATTCACATTTTAGGAAGCACAAACTGTCTTGGTGCCCAATCTATAAATCAGCATCAACAACGTGGTTATACAATTTCTGTATCCTCGGGGGACACAGCGAGGAGTTCCTTAAAACTACTAAAGAACAACTTAGCGAAGTAGCTAGAAGAATTTTTCCGAATCCTGATAATGTAGAAGCAGAACAGGTAAAAAGACCATTTATATTGAAATGTTATCAGCAGGGGTAGGATATTTGGTGGGTGAAAAAGTTTAAAAAAAAAATTTTGGTGGAATGAAAAGTATCGTAATTGGTAATTATGCTACATTGTGAACATAATTTTAACATTTTGTACCAAATTTATTAAGTCTAGATATTTGGTTACTTGAAAAATATATGTTTAGTTGAACATCGAAAAAAAAAAAAAAGTACATGTGTATATCACAATCTCCTCAATTTGTTGATATTTTGTGGAAAAGTGAGATAGAAGTAAATTGAATTGGAAAACATTCATCGCAATGTTGGAAAATGTCAGACTTTCTTGGTTTGCTAGGAGTACTTAATACGGAGAGAATGAGTGCCCAACGTCTACCAATAACAAGGGAAGCATAGTCTGTTTTCACGGCAAACTCGAAGTCTGTCATATTCGTTGGATCTCCAACTTCTAAGAGCTCGAGGTTTTTCGCCAAACTACTTTCAAGTCTGAATTCTAAATAACCCTGTATAATATGTTCGGTATATTGCACGGTCATCATGTTTGGATTCCTACCACCTACCATCACCTTCTTGTGTAGCACTTTTGGACCAGGTCCATTACTCCAAAATGGTGGTTTGAAATGGGTTTTCTACCATGGTATTTGTACAGTACTTTCGAATGATGAAGCGTATTCAAGAAGTTGTTGAAAAGCTATCAATTAGAACATGGCTTTAATTCCGTTTAAAAAAAAAAAAAAAAAAAGTAGATATTGTAAATAAATTTTAAGTACTGATACTATTGAAAAGGCGTATTGTCACGTATGTTACTTAAGATAATCCTGATTTCGTTTAGGATATTAAGAATATATATGTATATGTTACAACTGTACATGGATACCTTATTGACACTACCTTGTATCTATATAAATAAAGTATGATCTGCAGTTAGGAGACAATCGATTTAAAAATAAATAATAGAAATAAATAACTCCGATAGACACGATTATAGTACGATACGAAGAATAAAGATGATCTAACTGTTGCTGGACCTTAATCATCTAATTTTTAAAATATAATAAAAGGAATTTAGACGTAATAAAATAAATCTTCGTCAGAGGTAATAAATTAAGTTAAATACGTACCCTCTTCTTCCTTATCATTATTCACAGCATGATTGGGTGCAATACAAAAACGAAATAAATTAATTTTGAATTGCATGTACATCATAATAACAAAACATTACCTTTGCATCCTCAAACTGAGGTAATGTTAAGAACTGCTTTAAAGATAATATTGCAGTTAATAATTTAATATCAGCAACAGAGAGAAGAAAGGGAAACACTTAAGCCCAAAGTTATGCAAATTATATGGAACACAATATATATATATATATTTTCAGTTCTGTGTCCCATCCCTGTTGTTTTCTTCTTTACCACTTAACTGACCCAATTTCTATTCTCTTTTTCAGGCATTTTCAAACACGATTAAATTTATGGTGGTGAGACATCCGTTTGAGCGATTATTATCTGCCTATCGAGATAAACTGGAAAATACGAATATTGGGTTGGAGCACGGAGTGGAACATTATTACAAAAAATATGGCCGAAAAATAGTGGAAAAATACAGAAAGGGAAATGCAATAAATAGTAATGTGACACATTACGTACAAGAACCTGGACTACCTCCGCCAAAGGGAATAGAACCTACCTTCGAAGAATTTGTACGATATCTTATCAATACAGACGTTGTTCTTTATTCAGATGATCACTGGATACCATATTATTTATACTGCACCCCGTGTTTGTTGAACTATGATGTTATTGCCAAAGTGGAAACACATCAAAGAGACCAAGTGTATATTATTTGGCTGGCTGGAGTGCAAAACAAAATAAAACCTCGCTGGCAACATCTAACCAAAGGAAAGAAGACTCATGATGTTGCGCAAAGGTATTATTCTCAACTTACAAAAGACCAAGTACTAAAGTTATACGAAAAATATCGTTTGGATTTTGAACTCTTTGAGTATAGTGTGGATGAATATTTGGGATATGCACAATAATTATTTCAGAATATAATGGAGCCCTAAAGGTTAGTTAATCATTATTAATTAACTTTTAGAGCATTTTTATACCTTGCTTTGTAGTCGCTAACCCACCGATCTTCTTTGCTAGTTAGTGAGCCAAATGAAATACCGGTGAACATGTTAAACTGATTCAATAATACAAAATAAATCATTTTTTAAAGAAAAAATACATTATTTCTTTTCATTTCAAACCAACTACAATTAGATTATACTTCACATAGAACTCTCAAAAATTCGTGGACTATATTGTATGATTCCATGGTTAGTATTAACTTTTATTGTTCTTACGTTATACAACCCAATTTTCCGTCATTTTAACAGACCAAAACCATATCTGCGAAGAAACTAAATGTCAGCTGAAAGCAGGGAATTTGTGTTATTATTCAGTCCCTAAACTCTTTTATCATCGCGAATTCTGTCGAAGAATTTGAAGCTTAAACTATATAAAAAGATAATTATGTCTGTTGTGCTATATGATTGCGATACATGTTCGCTTACTTTGAAGAAAGAAACGTAGACTGAAAGTATTTAAAAACAATATTCGGACTCCAAGCGGTATGGAAATATGAAATGACGGAAACTTCATAGCGAGAAACTGCATAATTTATACCATTTACCTTCCTTAAGTCTAAGAGACTTAAGTCGATAGGTCATGTTGCCAGAATGAAGTAGGAACGCTTTCAAAATTTTTACTGGAAACCGAATCGGAAAAAGACCATTAGGAAGACCTATGCACAAATGGGAAGGTAACATTAAGATGGATCTTACAGAAATAGGAATGCGAAATAGAAACTAGATTTAGTTGATTAAGGACAGAAGTCAATGGAGAGCTTTTGTTAATGCGCATTGAATATTTGAATTTCATAGGCTGTAGAGTTAGGATGCATTGGAAGCAACGTATGTATAGCTTACTAAAGCAGTATGCAACGGCCGCAGAAATAGTAAAATCCTCCGCTTTAGATTCAGATCTTCCAATACAGCACTGCGTCCAACTGCAGTTTTCGCTTTTCAAACGTTAATGTGGAATTTATAGAAAAACTGTGTTAGCTCCTTCCTTAAACCTGGAATATGACTCTATGTAATACGAGCACTGTGCACTGAACGTCAAATAATGTTGACTATGTAGTACAGGGTGTCTACTAAAATTCCACAATGAAATTTCGTGACCTTTTCTTTACCAAATCATCAAATTTCCTAACATTTTCAAGAGCGAATTTGGGTGCGAATTAGGCCGAATTTTCATACATGCGATACAAACGTACTTTGCTTGCGATTTGGTAGCGTCTAAAGCCGACCATAGACATTTTTGGTGTTGAATTTTGATATTTTATAGAACAAAATTTGCCAATCTGTACTTACATGTGCACAGTTTAAAAAAATCGTGACCCAAAAGCTAAATTTCGTGACTGTTTTCTGATTTCGTGACTTTTTCGTGACCGATAGACACCTTGTAGTATAAAGGCATACGTGACTTGAACACAATAACACGATTGAGATTCACTATATGGTATCGCAGATTTGTAACTAACCCTTTTTTTCCCCACTGAGTTGGTGATTAGTAGTTATATAGAACCAACTTCAGACACAGCCTTCAAGACCAATTTCCAATGGAATTATCGATAATTAACAATGACATAAAATGTGATAGGAAGTCCCGTCAGGATCTATCCCGGCATTTGCCTGGTGGAACTGAAGAGAAACTCTGGAAAAACCTGTCAGGATAGCCGGTCACCAAATTCGAACCTGTCACTTTCTGATTACGAAGCCGTAACGGTAACCACTATACGCTTTTTGCTCTGAGTGAATCTAGGATTTGATATCTGATCCCTTCACCATCACGTCCTCTGTTGATATTTTATCAACGTTTAGATATGATTGTTTTAATAAATGAAGTTTGTTTTAGAGAAACTGCTATTTTCCATATGCTCATTAGTTACCAAACGTACACTTTGAAACTTGGAGGCATTATTGCGTATTTCCCCCATGTTTTCCGTGTTGAATTGTCGTTTTATCCTAAGATCCCAACACTGAGCATACCATTGAGTCTCCTTTTTATTATTTATTTCTATATATATATAAAAAAAAAAATCATGAAAAAAATCATCCTTTACTGATGTGATTCATGTCAATAAATCCACGGTGAAGGATAGAAAGACCTGTCAACTGGAAGCTACTTATACTAAAATGGTTACTTAGAATCAGCTCATTCACTCCCACGTTAAAAAATACAACGTATATGTGGCTGCTTACTTTTGCTAGCTACTGTACATGCTGCACAGCCATTTCTGTTGGGTTTGAATCGACCGCCCTACAGCACGGATTACTTCCTTCCTGGCCCAGAAAATACAGTTATCAACATATTTTTCTTTTTCTAGGAAGTTAAAATCAGAGGGATCTTCCTATCTGTAAGAAATACAAAAAGTTAGTGCGTCCATTGCCAGCTACTGCGTCCCATCCAGGAGTTCCGAAACAGTAACATCACATCGGGCGCTTAACGCAATTATGTTAAAGTATGACACTGTCAGTTGTGGTCATACACGTCGTCATAGCCTAACACATTCATTCAAACGTAGTTCTACTTAAGGTACTTAGACTTTTAACACCGTCAATTAACTATCTTCCATAAGAAAACCTGGAAATGTACGTATTGGAATTGGAGATCTCACCTGTGTCTCCCGTATACGTAATGCAATTATGGCCCGGTGCCTCAAGCAGTCGTTTAAATGTTTTCTTCAAGTTTCGATTAGATGAACGTTCAAATCGTTAGAACTGCCATACGACTATTTTTTGAAAGTGATGTGATGTCATACATACAGCGTGTTTCAAAACAACATCGACAACGTTTGGGAGGTGTTTCCTGATACCAAGATAAGGCAAAAAGTATAGACCAACCTGAGCGCATAAATGCTTCCTTTGTGAGATATAGGCTGCCAAAAACATGAAAAAATGAATTATAAAGGTTTATAGCTCGAATACTATATGACCTACCGTAGTTGTGTCAAGACTTCACTTTACGAACTAGTATGTGCCCTATCCAAATATTCATGTTTCAGAATCCTGCGAAACTTCCGCAAAGATTTTTGTAGAGGTAGTTGGTGAGTACTTCAAGTTATATGCCCGTAGCCAAACTCCCTCTATAAAAATTGTTGTGTGAGTATCTCAGGATTCTGAAAGATGTATTTTTAAATAGTGCACATTAGTTTCTAAGTGGTCTTGACCCGACTACGATAGGTTCCATAGGAGGTCTACGATAGGTCTTGACCTGACTACGATAGTCTTGGAGCTATGAACCTTTAAAGTTAATTTTTTTCATGTTTTCGGCAGCCTATAACTCCTGAAGGAAGCATTTGTGCACCCAGGTTGATCTATACTTTTTGTCTTATCTTAGTGTCCGGAATAACCTCCCAAACGTTATCGGTGTTGTTTTGAAACACCCTGTATACAACTTTCTTCCACACACAGATAATGCTGTAATTTCAAGATTTACGAAAACTTAAATCTTCCCGTTTCAAAAGAACACGAAAAACTCAATAAAAGGGAAAAGTTACTATCTTCTTCCTCTATATGCCACTGGTTTCACATCAGAGACTGACAGTTGGAACACAAACTGATCAAAGCTTCATCTACTTTTGCACAGCGTACGCGCCTTTGGCGTGAGAGACCCGAGTTCGATTCCCGGCGGGTGCTCATGTGGTTTGGATTCCACGTTAATCAGTAGGTTCCGTCTCTTATAGCCTCGCTATTGAAAACGACGTTAAACTCAAAATCACCTCATATGTCAGAAAACTTTTAGTCTTAAATAGCACACTAATCAACAAACACATGTGTGTAGTCATGCTATGTTTTGACATCTGTCTTACAGTCAACTATCATTTTCCGGAAATAACATTTGCTCTCTGGTTTTAGGTGATAAACCGCTGCGTATTTTAGGTATTTAATCGACGATCGTTTCGCTGGTCCTATCGCCAGTCCCCTGAGGGTCAGTATGATGATGATAATATTCACCCTGAGTAGGCTGGCGATAGGACCAGCGAAACGATCATCGGTTAAATACTTCAAATACACGACGTTTATTACCTGAAAACCAAAGAAAGCAATGTTGAACTCTCGTCATAAAAGCTTAAGGCGGCAGACTACTAAATATTTTTGAAAAACTAATATTTTTTTCTTTTGCCCGCTTTTCGTAAGTGGAAAGAGGTAATAAAGTGTAACTTACCACAATAATAGATAATGTTATTCTACATCCGAAAATACAAACCGTAAGAATTTTCAGTGTTGCCATCCATAGAAATTACAGTGTGACCAGAATTTGAATTACTCAAAAATCTAGGTTAAGGCAGCGACTAGAAAAATTAACTCAACGGAACTTGACTTATCGTGCTGTCTATGTTCCTTGTTTACTACTTTTTAAATAATATTTCTATTTATTTTATAAAACTTACATAAATTATTACAAAATAAATAAGTTATTACAAAATAAATAGAAATGTTATTTAAAAAGTAGTAAACAAGGAACATAGACAGTATGATAAGTCATCAATTACCGTTGAGTTAATTTTTCTAGTCGCTGCCTTAACCTAGATTTTTGAGTAATTCAAATTCTGGTCACACTGTAATTTCTATGGATGGCAACACTGAAAATTCTTACGGTTTGTATTTTCGGATGTAGAATAACATTATCTATTATTGTGGTAAGTTACACTTTATTACCTCTTTCCATTTACGAAAAACGGGCAAAAGAAAAATTGTTAGTTTTTCAAAAATATTTAGTAGTCTGCCCCCTTAAGAAAACGAATAATATAACTTTTGTCTAGTATTCGAGTGGCTGCTTGCACTTTAGGCCCGTTTCTCGAAACTAATCTCAAGCTCCATAGTTTGTATTTACAGTTAGTGTAGTAATATAACTTTACAAGATGTACTTCAAAGTACGTTTTAGCCATTATATCTAAGTAAGGAGACGAAATTAAACATACAAATTTTCAATTAACCTTTTTACTTTATTATCAGACTTTATATTTATATATATATATATTAAATGACACTATACAATAACCAACAAAATATGATTTTAACATTAGTTACTTTTTTAAATATCTAACTATGAAGAAACATAATTGACCTAAATACTTTTTCCGCTTTTATTATTACAAATGACAGATCATTTTTAACAGGTATTTATGTAACCTACAAAAATATTTCTGTATTTTTTTTATTACTCTAGATCTGAACACTGAACACATACAGTATTGAGGAATATTTCTTCCTTTTTTGTATCAAAATAAAATTTCACATATACTACAGAAATTACATTAAAATAAGTTCATCCTTCTTTAATAACTTATAAAACACACTGTCATTTTACACTATTACCACATATATTTATCAAACATTGATCAAAGAAATTGTTTTACGCAAATAAAACAAATTTCGCAGCAAACATATTAATATGTATTTGTGAAGCTGATTGATTATTCACTTCCACTTCGAAAACATCATGTTTTCACAAGAAAATAAGCAAACAAAAATATGCATATACATATTTGGAAACAAGATATTATACGAAAGACTGAATCTAAATAATAGAGGTTACACACACTCTTTACGCATATGCAATATACAGTCTTTGGGAAGTAAAACTAAAATAAATTACCTTATACTTGAGGTCCCAGATTCGAAATCGGACAAGACCTAGTCTAACAGCATTTTTTCTTATTTTTACCAGCTACTGACAAAGAAATTCGATTGGGGTTGTTTTGTACTTCCGCCCGTCTATCGCCCATTGGAATTAATTTTTGAATGATAACAGATAAAGAAAAACGGGCTTCAGTTTCTAAATTTCTGTCTATTCCGTAGGACTCCACTACTTGTCCCATCGAAAAATCAAGTGTGTTTTGATCATGTACAAAAACACCTTCTATAGATATATTCTCATTAATTTGTATTTGAAAAAAAGAAAAGAAATTTCGAAAATTTTTAACGCAATTGAATTAATTGACGTCACTAAGAGCTGCTTCCATCAGTTCTGAAGTAGGTTTCGTGGCGTACTATTAAAATGCAGAGTTAGTTTGTAGTTTTTAAATAAACGAAACGCCTTATCATTAATTAACCGAAATAAACACTATATTTCCAACTATTTACACTGAACTCAGGGGCCGCTCTTTTTCAAGCCCGTGTTTTCTTTCAGCCTGACTAAGCGAGTAGTGGAATCCTTCAAAAGAATTTGTACCTTTTGGAAAAACAGAGAACCGAAGTTGAAAGGCATAAATGTACTATAACTTGCAGAAATTGTTAAGAGCATGTAAAGTTAAATAAATGAATAGATCGTTTGATAAAAAATGTGCTAATTGCAAAAAGGACAAATATTTAAGTATCAGCTAAAATATAAACAATGGCTTATAAAATTAAACAAATTATGTATTACTGAATTGGCGATTCTAGCTGTCTCCTCTGTAAATAACACAAACGAATTCTCAAATAGCGGGAATCATACATAGATTATAACACCTAAATTATACATTCAAGCAATATGTCAATATTAGCACATATGATTACACAAATAATTATTCAAAATATGCAAGGAATGTCATATATATCAAGAGAACTATTTGTCGAGTTTTATACTACGAATTATTTCCACGGGCAAATGTGAGTCTGAAAGAGATAAGAGGCTTCGATTTACAAAGTTTAGCACAGTGATCAGAACTGAATATAAATCTTACCAAACCAATTAAATATATCTTATAATAATATATCAAAAGATTACTTATATTGGCACACAAAAGTCTCATTAATACTTTAAAGATGAGGAAGTTAACAAAATGTTTAACTAAGGCAGGTAATTTTTTCGTACATTATTTACTTTATTATTATTCTGTAAAAGAGATATTCAATTATAAAATCAAAGGATATAATAACTAAAGAGCTCAGAGGAAAATATGATTAAATTGTGATATTTTAGATATTATTGGCTTATTTGTAAATCGCTCTCCAAAAGTGATGTCCAAAAATTTTACATTTAAAATCCTAAATGTGCATATCATCATCATAGGTATTCTGCCTGTATTGGCAGCTCACTTGCTGAAATCGAGAAGTTTCCATACTCCACGATCTTCTGCTAACCTCTTAGTCTTCTCGTACGATTTTTCTTTTTTGATATCGTCCATTAATAGTCTCCTTCGTCCCCTCCCTCTTTCCTGCCAACATACCCTCTAGCAAATCCCTCATGATACAGTTCCTTCTTATCGAATATCTCAACCAGTTTCTCTCCCCCTTTTTAATAATATCTAAAATTGTTCTTTTTTTCCCAAACCATTTCCAAGACCTCATTCGTTTTCCGCTCGATCCAGCTAATTTTCTCCATTCGTCTTCACACCCACATTTCGAAAGTTTTCCAGTCGTTTTTCATCATTTTTTGCGTAATGTCCATGTTTCTGACCCATACAGTACAATAAGTCAGCATTATTGTAAATAATTTTAAAAATTAACTAAGATTGTCGTTCATACCTACAATAACGTATGCTGAATGACGATGAAAAGAAGAGAGCAATCAGCAGAATCCAGACAAGATTCCTTATAATCTGGAGAAAAAAAAAATCGAATAGGAAATGAGGTTTATAAGGAATGTACGAAACCAGGAAGACAGTGTATATAAATCAAGACTAAGTTGATATGGTATGGATATGTAGAAAGTACGAAAGAAAATTGACTAATTTGTACTTAAGTCCTCTGTCAGCACGAAGGCTAAATAGAACGAGACCTACACTTTATAGTAAGATCTAAACTATTGTTTCCACCGGAGGTCAATCTAGGAGCTTCATGTAACGAAGGCGTACAAACATAAGTGCTAGCCACTAGATCAGTGAAGAGGGCTATGACACGATGGAGTACAAAGAGTAACATGGGAAAAGTTTCAAAATGAGTAATGAAGCAAGTTGTTGCAGACCGCTACGTACGCAGGAATTTATTTCGAGAGAGATCGAAAGCTTGGGAAAGGGGGAGGGAGAAATTCAATATGAGCATGAATTATATTAAAATTTCTAAAATCATACCTAAAATTAGATTAAATTTACAGAAAAGGCGAGATTTCGGTGGAGGGGGCCATCTGGATCCGCTGGACACTTTCTGCAAACATTCTGGTTGCAGATGCTTCATACACACCTAGAATTTTAAGGAACTTTTGTGATGGTGAACCTAAGTTCTTGCTAGTACCTTTAAATATTTCAAAACTCGTGTTTTCATATTTTCTAAATTTCCTTCTGAGCCCTTCAATCATTTCCACCCAAATCTTAACTGATTCTTTATCTATTAGTAAACATTATTACCGTTGATCTTGTTTTAATAATTTTAGTGTTGAATTCATTTAAATTATTCGAATAGAATTACCAGTTAATAGTCTTTACTGCTAAGAAGTGAAGTAAGCTTTTGTAGAGATTTAATTATTTTATGCTTACCTGCCTGCATCCATACTTGACAAATAGTAAAATGAAAATCTACTTCATTCCGGCCCTTTAATTTTACTCATAATAATGCTGATGTTTAAGTTTACCACCATGTAGTGGCTAAAACTCTATGCAACTACCTTGCTAGACATCTTACACTCTAAACACATAAAAAGTTTAATTCTGGAACTTAGCTACTAATATATATATATATTTAAATTTATTGAAAAAATATGTATCACAGACACAAACGTCAGGTCTATGTGTTAAGACAAAGGAAGACAAAAATTTGATATGTCTTTAGGCACAACACACAGACTATAAACAATCATATATAAGCGGAAAAAAGTCAAGTACATATTAAATAAGTATAATGAAATTCAATATGGCATCACGCACTTAGTTTCACTGAAATCATATTTTGCAGTAACTATAACGCTGAAATATGAACTTTCGGCTGCACTAAATCAAATATAATTTTGCTTCTTATTCATAAATTTATTAGCTCCCGGCGTAAGCATATAGGAGCTCATTAACACTAAATTGACTCGTCTGTTGTACGTCTATAATATTTACTAGAAGTATGTAAAATTATACAAATCTGAAGTTCTATCTTCAAAACAAACGGCAACCAAGATACATTTCCTGAAATTAAACGTTCCCAGAAAAATTTGCATACTTAAATGTGTTTTCATATGCTTTTAATGCACTGTAAATATTTTTTTTATTATCTAAGTAGAATACTAGCTTCTCTTTAGTCTACACTTGTTAAATTCTCTACTTTAAAACTCTATGGATCTATACACTAGCAACTAACAAAACATTTTTCTTAAAAATGACTTAGTGTATATTAACTACTAATGCATATCTCATTGTTAGGCCAACGGCTAGCCAGGGTTAACATAAAGTGGTTTTAAAAATTCATGTCATGGCAACAACTATTATACTTCTTTAAAACTTGAATTGTTAATTTGACCCTGAAATCTCCATCAAAGTTGATAGTATGATTTTGATGTATAAGGTGCAATTACTTTATAAATTTTGTTTCATTATCGATACTAAAAATAAGTTTCACTACCTTCCGAGATGTCAATCTAAATTACACTACCTATAAAATGAAACATTACCTAACTAGCCTATTTGGATAACGGCTATATTTCATAAAATTAGATTGCAAACTCGCTTTACAATGATTCCTGTTATGAATCAAAACACGTGTGAACTTCTGAATAATCAAATATATAATTTTAACCTGGCAATACTTGTTCAGAATTCAATACAGTGCCCAATTACAGCTAAGTTTTTGTTCCTTAATTTTCCTTTTCCTCTTTTTGCCCTTCCTACTTTATGATGCGTCCAGCAAAAGAGTTACAACATACTTTCTTTAGTGCTGTGATAGTGAAACATGTGTACCGAAATTACAAATTATACATTGTATTTGTAAGCTGTGATTATTATTGACAAGATTCTTATGACACACTACATTACTTTTCCTCCTCTTGGTTGGAAGAACTTGGAAACAGTTTGTATCTGTACTACACAGTATCTGTACACACACATACAGAAATTAAGTTTGTAACTGTATCACATCCACAATTGCTAGAGAATACACGAAGAATTATTACATTATGCAATTATTGCTGTTCTACTGAGAAATATATTAGTGCCATCACTATGAGCAATAGTTTTAGGTTGTTTCATCCACTTATAATTTGTTTTAAGAGCATGGCAAGACTTACAAAGCTATAAAATGATGGACATCAATTCTTTGTGCGCTTATGTCCTCTATAATAGAGAGACTCAAGATTTAAAAAAAAAAAAAAAAAAAAAATCACGAAATTAGGCTGGAAACTATTATTTCCTTAACCTTTTCAACGTTGTGGATGTTATTTGAGAAGTGTTCGTAAACAACAGGAAATTTGATTCTGCTTCCTTTTTTTTTAGTTAATGCGTTAAACTTATCAGTTATTCATCCACAAAAAAAACAATATTCACTAGATGCATTCAATATAAACACAGCAACACGTTAAATAAATGCTATCATTTCCAAGTTCACAATCACTAGACTAGCAAGTGCTTCCATACTTTTTTTTTAATCACTTACACATTAATAACAAACTTCAAATATGTTTTTCGAACTACGACCATTGGCTTATATATAGGGAACAGTTCCATAACTTACAAAAATCATTACAAATTAAATATTTAAGTTAATGTTCCCTGATTATGCCTTTTATTGTAAACGAGGCGAATAATTAATAAAAGTGAGTAGTTATGAAATAATCTGATGGAATGTAAATGTGGAAGGAAACGGGAGAACACGAAAACTTACGTACATAATAATGTCCACCACAAATTTACATGGACTGGGATGAAACCCTCGCACCACCAAAGGTGAGTACTGTACGATTGAATCACCACGTTCCCTAAGTAATGTTTAAGATAGTCTGATAAATAGCTGTGGAATATTTGTACAAGGTGGCGAGATTTTTACTTTGTTACCTGAGGTTTTACTAAAAACGTTTGCCATCCTTTTTATTATAAATTAACTTATTGAAAAAGAAAACCGCGGTACCCGATTAGTTTTTCAACGTTTTCTTGAATGACTTACGTCCTTCACACACCATTTATACCTATTTTGCCGTTGCTAATTAGAATTGTAAATTCTCTTTCTCGAAATGGCTCTTCTGCTGAATATAAAAAGTTATCCATTTTGACTACCGAGACTTTCTGTGGCTAAATGGCTAGTATGACTGTCTTTGGTGCAGAAGACTATGTAAATTCCATTCCCGATGGGAGTAAGTGATTCCTTCATATATTAAGCTGTAGGTGCTCGTCTCATATAGCTTCGGCAATTAAAAGGGACCCGAAACTCTAAAACAAACAAATTATTTTTAATAATGCTGCTAACATTCGCGTATCAGTTTGAATTTTGAAACCCACATACGTTGTATCAAAGCTGAAATATTTAATTCAGAAGCTTGTAATAAAATACTAGAAAACATAAAGGAACACCTTTTAACATGAACACATGTACAAATAGCTGTAAGTTTGATTCTGCCGTGGTACCAACGTCACCAGAAAAATATTTTTTTTTTTAACATATCCATTCGTTCAGTTTTGAACTTAAGCAATTGGTTTGGCAATATATTAACAAATATTTTTATTTCACCAACAAAGTGATTGTTTTAAATTTACTGCAATATTTTACAGTGAACTGAAATAGATAATGTATTGACTTCTTCATGTAAGTAATCCATTCTAAACTTTAACAACCTTATTTTCTTAACAATGCAACTACATTACAAAAAGATATTTTACACCTTGTATTAATAAGTCATTTTTAAAATCAAGAAGAAATTTGGGACGGGTTAAGTTACTACATAATACTCGATGTTCTCTTAATAACAATTCTACCACATTATGCAGAAAGCTAGATACCTTAGATTTGTATTTAATAAAATCTCTAAAAATCAACAGCAGTCATTACTTCCTACAGTATAATTTCATTCCAAAATTATCTCAACGATCTTGGGTATGAAATATATTGCGTCACTGGAACGTTTTGCACTGGAAACTACTATAAATTCAAAAATGTATATTATTTTATCTATATCTGTACGTTGAATTACTTGTAGTTATGAAGCTGTAGTGGATGGAAGGAAATACAGTGCTAAATAAATACTTAGTGTAAACAACGACGAAGATGTTTAATTTTTGGTTTAAAAAGATGGTAAAAATTATATTTACATTTATTCTTTCTTTACATTTCAGACTAAATTCCAGAATCTTACTGAATTAATTAACTTTGATAAATGATAATGCCAATTCGTTATTTTAATTTTATGTTTGAAAGAATATGTCGTTCATTGTACCTAGAAATAAATAACGTACAGTGTGTTTTAAAAATGTTATCTTCCAGTTAAAAGTCATTCACGAAACAATAGGAAGTTCTAATATGCAACGAGTCATCATTATACATATACGTTTTCCTTTCATAAAATTATACCTATTTAATAAAATTTTAATAAAACAGAAATAATTGCTTTTCAAGTACTTGTTAGACAAGACTGTACACTATGTCGAAAGATGCAAAGCATACCGCTGATATAACCTGTCGTGTTAATATCTTCTGAAAATGAATTTCTACTTCAATTTAATAACATTCTTTTACAATATTACGTAAAATATTATTTTGAAATGTCCTGGAAAGACACTCAAATTGACAATCAATGTTAAATTGACAACTGAGGCAAGTAATTTCTCAAGGAGACACTGGCTTATTTCATATTTATGCAACTCAAATATTAGATAATCTTCATTTTTTCCTTTTCCTTTTTTCTTTTCTTTTCTTTTTTTTAACTTTTAAATATGAACCACTGGGAAAGAAACGAAACAAACTCAGCTCTCAACAGGGCTGCCAAATTCCGCATATTAAAATTCGGATTACAATTTAAAAATGTAAACTTCAGTAAGAATGATTTAAGAGTCTTCATCCCGGCGAAATTAAAATACCGCTAATTTTACAGTAATTATGTGATATCTTCAAATAGATAAAAGATAATCGAAATGTGGAACAAGAGCGCCCTAGACAATATTATTTTGCATGAGAAACCGTTATCACGACTCACTTATCTGCTTTCGATTTCGAGCCATTTTGAAAATCGGCATTTATTTTCGCTTTTCTAAACAGTTGAAAACGGAAAGCCACTAGGTAACTTGTGATAACGGTACCTCACGCAAAATAATATTGTCTAGGGCGCTCTTGTTCCATATTTCAATTATCTTTTTATCTATTTGAAGATATCACATAATTACTGTAAAATTAGCGGTATTTTAATTTCGCCGGGATGAAGACTCTTAAGAAGAATCTATTTGAAAATCTTTTTGAATACTTAAAATTCCTAACTCGATTCACGTGTTATAATTTTTTTTATTATTATTTGTTGAAAAGCAAGTTCTTAAAAAAAACTTTAAAGTAAAAACAATAAGTACCAATTTGAGCATTTTTTTTTCTTTCTTTGCAAAACTGATTTAACGTATCTTAATTACCTTCGTCTTTATTCAGAAACTTTGATACGCTATTGCGATAACAATTATAATAATAAACATTTTACTTTTTTAATTCTGCAATACATTTGTTTCTCAAACCATGTACGCAAACTCCTCATCTCTACAAATGAACCACAAAACTAGATTTGACACACAACCTTCCGCAGTGTCATATCCCATCACAACTGGCAAGAAAATGAACACGAAAAAAATCGTTTAGGATGAGAATTTTTTCTTAAATTTCTTGTTCATACAGTATCAAGGAGACTCAATAGTTTTCCAAAGTAGTACATCAGTTTGAGTACCTCTCAATTTTTATTATTATTTTGTTTTTTCAGTTTTGCAGAACAGGGGTATACTGTGAAATTTGGGATTACCCTGCGAAGCGCAGAATGTCTGGCAACCCTGTTCCTCTGTAGAATATATATATATATATATATATATATATATATATATATATATATATATATATATATATATATATATATAAACACCGGCATTACATTACCATCTAAAGTACCGTCATATTTAACGAAATAATTGATCATCACACACAAATGAATGCTTAACAGGCTTACGCTATAATTTCAATGTCATCTGCCTGAAATTTCAATACTACTACTAATATTACAATACACGTAGTAATCTTAATATATTAGTAGACCACTTCCATTTGCACTATAGCAATTGACTCATTTAAAACAGATTAATTGACAAAGTTTGTTCTCTAGTGCTCAGTAACAGGCAAACAAGCTCAAACATTCCTTCAATCAATCAATCAATGAATTCAAAACGAGTCAGTAACAATTAAGAACTGTCAGTGCTCATGAAGTAAAAGAACATCAAAACCTGGCAGAATTTCAATGAAAGACAATTCTATTTGAATTCAAAATTGAATAGGATTATTCATTCGGCGTGCAAGGGTAAACATTAATTGAATACTTCATAATGTTTGGCTTTAATAGATTGTACTCATTGATTATTTAAGTCTTGAAAATATGCACATAATTAAAAAAAAAAAAAATGTTCTTAGATCAGGGAAATTTCAACCAGTTCGTGATACTTCCATCACAACATAAGAACAACTATTGATATTCGAATACTCAGTACTGATTATATACTTTTACAGAAGACAAAGAAGAAACAAAGATATACTTCGTTGAAAATTTTACGAAAATTATAACAGGAAATAATTGACATACATACGAAATTCAATAATCTCTTAGGAAAAACTATCAATGCAAGTATTTTATCAATCCACTCACTTTGCCTATTAATTATATATAAGCGATACACTGGATGCATTCACAGCTATCCTTCTTTTCCAAAGCTTGCAACTAGATGATTTATTGTCTTGACGATAGTAATTTGTTTTTCTTTCTTTATTTTTTTTTTCAAGAAAAATATAAATACTCAACAATTTTAAAAGAAACCTTAAGAACTCACCACGTATACTACTAGCACAGTTAACAAAATTATTTCGATTACCATGGAAAGATTACCTTCTGATATATCCACAAGTAAAAGTTTAAAAAAAAAAGAAACGTATAATAAAAGTGAGTTACGTTATTATTTGCATTGCAACTTGCAAGCGTGCATTATCGTTACGAGCTGTATTGATTTAACTCAGTTTTACAATATATATATTACATTATCTTTCTTAATATAAAATTATTTTATTCCTTTTTCTTATCTTTAGAATCGAGTGGTTTTCTTCTTTCGTACACTTTCTGGGAGTTCTATAAAGATTACTCAATGTATTCCACCAAGCAATTTTCTGACAGTGATTGTATAGTCACGAGCAAAAGTGAATGTACTTCTATCAACATCTCCCAGAACGATCGATAATTTTAATTCAATTTTATTTTGGTATAGACAGAAAGTAATTTGCTTTTGAGTACTTAAACCTGTCTTTTAATTGATGAGTTCATTTGCTAAATCTTGACGATAAAACAAGGACAGTGTGACTGTTCCTTTCAGCAGCAGGGCCGCGGTAGCTCAGTGGTAGAGCGTTCAGTTCTCGTGTGTGGAGTCCCTGGTTCAATTCTCGCTCTAGCCAAGTGAATTTTGCACTGGACAAACACCGTGTGAGGGGAGGGTTCTTGGAGTTCTTCCGTTTCCTCCCACTTTCTTCATTCTAGTATTTCATTCATTTCTTATCCAAGTGCCATATCTGGAGCATTGGACTGTATGGTTCAGAGACTTGGACATTACGAAAGTTAGAGAAGAAATATTTAGAGAGCTTCGAATTGTGACGTTGGAGGGAAATGGAGAAGATAAAATGGACAGAGAGAACAACAAACGAAGATGTTTTAAAACGGATAGGAGAGAAGAGGATACTTCTAGCCAGCATTCTTCGTAGGAAGGCCAAGTGGATTGGGCACATTTTGCGAAGAAATTGTCTTCTTCATACCGCCATAGAAGGAAAGATGGAAGGAAAGCGAGGAATAGGAAGAAGAACAAAACTGATCGATGATTTGAAAAATAGACAAAAATACTGGGAGTTAAAAGTGGAAGCTGAAGATCGAGAAACGTGGAAGAAACATTTCCAGGTCCAAATTTAAAATTAAAATCTCATTAGTCCCAGGACCTGCCGAAAGGCAGAATAAATGTGTAAAAAAATTATAGCTGTTAATTAACACTCATATTCTAATATTTACGCACATATTACTTGTAAACACACAAGAGATGTTAAAATTCCAGTTAAAAGTACAAGTAGGATGTGATGATTCCTTTTCGCTGGTGACTTGAAAGGCGATTAATTATGATAAATAAAACTCATAACAGATGTTAAAATTTTAGTCATATTGTGTCACAATTTTCTATGTACGAGATAGAACATATTAGGAACATATTTAACACAACTGTATATTTTAATAAATCTTTCACGTTCACACAGTGATTAAAAAAAAAAAATCTTTAAGATTAGACTAATTTGTTCACTATCACTTATTTTGTTAGAAAGCTTACCATTTGCGAAGCTGAGGTAACTCAATTCAATTTAGTATTAGTGTTGCCACGGGATTTAGTGTTGCTAACAATACCAGCAGACTAGAAAATCGCAAACGAACCAATTACAATGTATTTAAAATGACGAAGTGAAGACTAGGACTACATCAAAAGGTAACCTTTATAACAATTCTCCAGGACAAAAACCCGTAGCACATACTTCACACATACATATGAGACTTCATACACTTTGAGCAAACAAACATGTATTATTAAAGAGCACCATTCTTTTAATGACAAATGACTTTCATGATGTATCACTCTGTTCATTAATGAGAGGATCTTTGTCACTCCTATACCACCCTTTGCGCAAATGTAATAAAGCTCCAACAATAAGAAACAGAAGCCCTATACCCAATATAACGAAGCCCGAACCTGTTCCAACGGCTGGCATAATAAGCAACATTTTTATCTGTGTTGCTAAGCTCTCACTGATGTATGCTTTTTGTTCTAACCACACCATTGGGAAGAAAGCTGTTGGCACATTTTTGTATAACCTGGAAAGAAATTTGATAATAAATATCTTATTCAAAAGTAACAAGGCATTTGACAATGCATGCAATAAACTTTTTTTTTTTTTTTTTTTTCGAATAACTGTACATTTAGCATATGTGCTTCTGGTAATATGGTACAGGGTTTGATATATGGTAAGGTTGCATGTAGCTTGAGTCTCACAATAAATTCTATGTCCCCCTCTCATAACTTTGACGTTAAAAAGACGTTGAAATCCAAATAAATACAATAATACAATGCAAAAGCTTTGTAGCAAGATTCTAAAAATACGATAAAGTATCAAAAGTTTATTTCGATTCACCATCTGCGAGAAAGAAGTGCCAACAAAAGCTGCTTATTTCTAAATACACCACTAAAAACAGTGTCAAACTATACTGTGCATACCTTAAATTTTTATGAATAGAACCTCACTTTTTTATTACCAATTTTA
Source organism: Thermobia domestica (assembly GCF_964235325.1). Lineage (NCBI taxonomy): Eukaryota > Metazoa > Arthropoda > Insecta > Zygentoma > Lepismatidae > Thermobia > Thermobia domestica. The sequence goes on along the minus strand of NC_137458.1, from coordinate 130,179,417 downwards.
ATGTAACCAGTTCAATCAGCTCGCATTAGGTCTTCAGAGAGCCAGTTTTAAATTTTTTCATAATGAGTCATTAAAATTTTTCGTTTATAAAGAAAATAATAACTTACTTTACAAGTTTCGCTCGAATTATAAAGATACCAACAGTGTTATCTATATATATAAAAGAGAACGTACAAAATCCTTTGTCCGCTCATCACGCTAATACGGCTGAACCAATTTCTTTCATTTTTGGGGGGTTATTAGGATTTGGACCCTAGATGGTTTTTATCATATCACTTTAATTTTTAATTACCAGTGTCTTGAGATAATTGACCATTCAAGTGTCCATAACGTACAAATCCTTTGTTATTAGTTCATCATAGGTAAAAATAAACGTATTTATATGCAACCCGCATGACCGTGTCACTCGGCGGGTTAACATAAATGACAGGCGATATACAGCGGAAAATAGCTTGAATCTTCTGTTTAAAATTTTTTAATTGATTTGCTTATTTTTACAGACACTTTTACAATATGCCAGCACCGGGATGACCGCAGCGAAGCGGGGCGGGTTAACATAAATGACAGGCGATATAATGTTAAGATTTACTGCAATCTTCTATGGTTTTTATCATATCACTTGAAAGCGAAAAAGTAAAAATTATCTAAGTAACAAAGTTTATTGCGTTCCGGGGTGACCGCAGCGAAGCGGGGTGAACGCTGCTAGTTACTAATAACAAAACAGACGGCTTAGAGCCACTAAACAACTCCTAAGTGAGTCAATTCAATGAAATATAAAAAGAAAACTATATTATTTAATTTATTGCTGAATATTGATTTTGAATAAACTGTATATTCGTTTTTGATGTCTTTAACTACTATCATTCGCGTAAAAAATGACAATACAGAATTGGGTGCGGAAGATTTTGAGTGAGTGAATTCCTTTATGTGATCACGACTCTGCATTTTAAGTATACAGTAATAGAATGATGAGACACAGTAACGATAAGAAACAATGAATTTAAAAGGAAAAGAATGCAGAATACTGTTAGTGTGTGGAAAACTAATGTTACACAGAAGCAGCACGAAGCAGTTAACGGTAATATTTCTGGCCATACAGTTTAGCTACTGTTTATATATACACATTACAGGAACATATACTTTGGTCTTAGTTATGTGTGCAAATTGGAATTTGTTGTAGTCTGAGATTTACAGCTTTATTGAAGTTATTAGTAAATCTGGAGCTATGGGTATATTGAAGTTATGAGTGTACAGACATGAAGATGATTTTAAGGATATTATAAAGAGTAAACAGAATATCGTAAGATATTTAAAAGATATTGTAAGATATTTAAAAGCCAAAGTTTATTTATCTGAGTGGTTCGTCGTGACGTCTGAAAAACCTGCGTGCGATATTTCGTTGACTTTATTCCTGTCAACACTAACGAGTAGTTATTTCTTGATCTGCTTAATTCCATATTTATTTATTTATTTATTTAGTTTTCCGGTGTATAGGAAAAGGAAATCTTCAACTCGTCAACGTTGATAGGAATAAAGTCAACAAAATATTGCAGGTCTTCAAACATCATTTAGGTAAACAAGCTTTGATTTTTATAGAACTTGGACTTATTTGTGAGTTTAATCTAATGAGGCTACGCCTGGTTCATATGTACTGGGACTTCTTTAAGGGAATTGATATAGCCGACAAAGGTAATCTATGCATCCTCTCTTGTAGTTTGATATTCAGTTTCATTTAGTCACTAACAAATACTCAAAAGAAAAATTACACGAATCGTATTGCTCTACAATCAAGTCTACATTATCGAAATAATTGTAAGCATATGCTCAAGTGTTAAAGAGTTCTACCAGAGCTATAATACACTTTCTTTTCATTAAAAGGAAAAAAAAAAAAAAAAAGCACAACTTACCCAATATGAGGTAAAGGCTCAAGAAGAAGATTAACTTGTACCCGAGCAGCTATGTCCAGTGGCACTCCTGTCGTCTGAAAACACCAGAAAAAATAAAATAAATAAGTACATACTAGGACGATATAAATTATTTATTATACTAAGAGGAAATATACAATGATGTTACAATTACATTATGTTTTGCATATACAATGATGTTACAATTACATTATGTTTTGCACTTCAATTTTCGGTGCGATTTATTGTTGAATTCCCAATATTACACCAAGTATTTACAATGTTCCTTCAGGTAATTAAAACAAACCCTTTTTAAAACACATCAATTAACAAATATTGCAGCCCACCCGACCCAGTGCAGTTCTTGCTTCAAGAATAAATTTAAAACTTCTTTATACTTTGTACCAGAAGTATCCACTCATGTTCATCTATTTTTTAAGAGGATCAGCCACACTGAAGTTTAGTACTGTGAATATTATTATAAATTTACAGAGGTCCTTATGTTTAATTAATTCTCATGTTGAAACCTGCTTATATTTCTGTCTACACTTTTTTTGTTTTTTCTTCTTCCATGTTTTCAAAATATTGCAAAAAATAAAGAGAAATTTTTCGAGGACATGGATTAATTTTAGTTAATACTATTCAGAAGAATCAGAAATTACATTATATATTTCAATGTTTCCGCTATTTTGGAAATTGTGGAAAACTGCATGTAAAAGCAATCAAAGTCTCTACAATCAAATAAACTTATAAGTATATTCTATGGTAAGTGAATTAAATACAAGGCCTGTAAAATAAAGTAATGGCAAAACTGAAGGATCGTAGATAAAAATCCAAATGTCGAAATAATCTAACGATCACTACGAAAATATATCATTAAATCCCAATATTACTAATGCCCTGCAAAATTACACGCTGCAGTACACCATAATTACTATTTGTAAACTGAGTCTAACTTAAATACAAAAACACCAACTGCCTGAATTGAACGGATTACGCCCGAGTTATTTCCAAAAACACAAATTTAAATTATTGAGAGAAGTCCAGAGCTTATCTTATTCCATCAAACAGACACGTGAAACTTTCAAACAAGGAAGGCATGCAGAAGACATCCCAATATTTTATGTAAAAGGTTCCCCTTCTAGACTGAGAAATACTCACTTCTATTTCGCTACTATAAACAAATGGCAATTCGAGTCTCTTGTCTCGAAGAAGAACAACTGATGTTATACTCAATTCAGAGAGACCTTTTACATAGAATGTTGAGAACAATCATGATTTAATCTATTCAAGTAAAACAGTTCAGTGTTTGCATTCAAGCCAGACATAAAACATTTACTTAATTATGAAACAGAACATTTGAATATTTACAAATAATTTTGGTGTACTGCAATGTTAGACATGGATCAAAGCAATTTATTAAACCATTTGCAGTTGATTTCAGACCTATATATATATATATATATATATATATATATATATATATATATATATATATATATATATATATATGACAAAAGAACATATCTAATTGAATATAAGTCTGCACAAATTTATCTACAAATAAAAGAGCTGATCTAAAAGAGAAGTGTGTTCGATTTTCTTTACCCTACTAAATAATCCTGTTAAGTACACCTTTTCCAGATTGCTTTTTTTTTTTTTTTTTTTTTAAACCATACTACATTTTTAGCCTTCATGTATCATATTTCTAATCTTCATGTATGATGCAGATTGACAAGTACAGTGAAACCTCTTTTAACGGGCTTCACTGAATAGCGAATATTCCATAATATGGGCACATATTTTTGTCCAGGTATGGGAGAGAACCCTCCCTTTTATGTACACTTTTAAATAAGGACACAGAGTCTTCTTTCACCCCCTACGTTTCATAACCTCTTCATAATGGACAGAAATTATTCTTTGTCCATATGTATTTAGCGCAAAAAATACACACTTTCTGCAATTTCAGAATAAATCTTCAATTGATTCAGGAGTTACATGCAAATTTTGATCAGAAACTAGTATCCACAAGATTACAAGCACACAACTATTACAGAGTTTTCCCCAGGAAATCTATAAATAGTCCTGACTGGCTAGTTCTGTCTTTATTTGTAGTATTTGATGATAATGTTGCATGTCCTTGTCTGATTACTTTTACTTTTAATACAGTCAGTAAGCAAATTAAGGGGCTCTTGTAGAGATATGGCCTGTATTCTAGGAGAAATTATCACACAAGCATTATATATTGCAGTACACGTCCATATCTCTACAAATATTTTTGTTTCTTCACAGAGAGAATGTCCCTATTATTCCTCCAGTAATTTTAACACTAAATAAAAGTCACTATCGAAATACATATTCGCAGTTATAACTAATGTATTTACTGCAATCAGAATACAATTTTCCACATGAGCTGTGAGTAATCTAGTTTGTGAAACACATCTTTAATGGACAGTTTTCGTTTTAGGGCAAATAATCATGTCTAATCGGTGTCCGTTATTAAAAGGTTTCATTGTACAAATAAAGTAACATGAATATATACATTTTATGCAAAATACTTACAGGCTCTAAAGTCATAGAAAACTCATGTTTGTCTTTGTCTGGCTTCATTCCATTTACTCGCGTTGAGTAATAGTTATCAGCTAAATAAAAATTCGGATAGGATAAAAACGCTGGCGCTCCAAAACGACAAGCAGATACATTCAATACTCCAACAGGATAGCAGACGTCATCACAGAAGCATTTATTACAAGAGTTTATAGTCCCATTATCAAAAACTTCTTTAGGAGCAACGTATTTATATCCTAAGATTCCATGCCGCATAACCTCTTCAGTATATTGTAAGGTTAAAGATCTGTCAGAAACAAATAAAAAAATAAATAAAAAGATGTAACTGTTTATGAAGCATAGAACAATATGTATCCAAAATGGAGATAATACATAAGAAAATGACTATTATTGTTCTGCAATCACCCTCAATATGTTCCTTCTTCTTAAACTAGGAAACATGGCTTTCACATCAACACTAAATATGATGCTTTTTATCCTAATCTGATCTATTTCCTCCAATCTTCTCTTCAGTTCCACCGAATTCTTCACACTACTACTTTCATGTTGCTTCTTTATTAATTCTATCACTTTCTTTATCTCTTTATGACAAAAGAAAGTAGAATTAATGGCTGGAGTGGGTAAGGTCTTAAAGAGGCCCTAAGCCTCATATGGAAGAACAGTTACTCCATAATAGGTGATAGGTTGGTTAAAATTAAGGAGGGGCTACGTATAGGGTCAAGGATGAATCCGGTGTTGGCAGAGATTGTCATGATGATTGGGAGAAGAAAGTAAAGTCAAAAGGAGATTATAAATTATTATTTTTAGTAAAAATGTTGATGATTGTGTAGGAATACGGAAAGGAACACAAAGACAACTGGAGAAATTCGTGAAAGCCATTAAAGAAAAAGGCGTAGAACTGGAGTTGGAAGTGGAAAATGAAGAAGCATTGGTGTCCTTGGACATGAAGATAGGGAAGAAGGAAGGAAAGATATACACAAAATAGTACCAGAAAAGTTATGCGTCGGGAAACTACTGCCACGCGGGGAGTGATGTGGATTATTCGACGAAAATAAACCTCATTAGTAACATGGAGAAAAGAATCAGGCAGGTGAACAGTGAGAGAAGGAAAGCAGAGGAGGGGACAGAGGCCTTTCATGAACAGTTAGAGGGAAATGGATATGATAGAAGGGAACTAAGGTACAAAAGGAAGAGAGGAAGAGAAGAAGAAAAAAGAGCACGAAGATTGGAAGGAGAAAAAGAAGAAAGGAAACTGGTGGGAGAATTATAATATGGGGGAAGAAGAAAGAGCATCAAAAGAATGCTGAAGAAGATTGGAGATATTTCCACGTGCAGAAAAGGAAGCAAGAGATTACTAGAAGTAATTAGGGAGAAGAGGAAAGAATGTTGGAGAAAGAACGAGTAATATATAAGAACCATGCAGTGAGTGTGATATGTGCTATGTTGGGGAAACGGGAAAGCGGATAAAGGAGCGAATAAAACAACATAAGGACGATGTTACGTTGGAAAAAGAGAGAGAGAAATGTAGTTTATAAGCACATAAGAGACACGGAACATTCGATTAATTGGAGTCAAGTGAAAGTGCTAGGCCAAGAGGGGAGGTTAGTGAGAAAATGGAAAGAAGCAAGATTCATTGAAATAGGAGGTGATAGGATCATGAAGTGGAATTCAGGATTTAAAATTGATTAACAGTGGAATAAATTGTTAAGGAGCCTTAATGATTGAACATGTTAATTGTACAGGTTATTTCTGTAAATATTAGTATTCTTTATTTATTTATTTATTCTATGTTATTTATTTATATTTTATATTGTTTATTTGTTCTGTATTATTTGTTTATTCTTTGCTGTTTGTTTGGTACTCATATTTAAGAGTTATTTGTAAGTTTATTTAGTAAATTAGATATATATATGTATATGGTGTCAACAGGGAGGGGATTAGCGATTATATATATATATATATATATATATATTCTGGTTTTGTGATTGAAGGGGATTGGTTGAAGTATCCTAGGTAGCTAATCACCATTCAGGAATTGTTTCGCTGTCTCTTATATATATAATCTGTCATTACTATTTACAGTGTCTGATGAAGCCAAGTGGTTAGTTGGCGAAACTGTTGCACGTTAATAATTTATACAATAAACATATTGTTTTGCTCAGCGAGTAGTTTAAATCGGATTTAAACTTTTACACTTTTTCGACCGAGTATTCCCAAAGGGAATCGACCGTGGAACCGATCGTACCAAAGGCAAGAGCCTCAGTGAATGCACTACGCGGGGCCACATTGCCTGCGATCAAATAGGAGAGCACTCGTATGAGATGAACGCTCTACCGCTAAGCCACCGTACCCCCAAAAGTATTCTTATTAACCTAATTTGAACACAACAGATGATACTAAAATAAACATAACTAAAAGTTTATTTATTCCAAATTGAAGTAGACTGTTTTCGAAGACTAACTGTCTATGATACTATATACACTGTTTTCACAACTAACTGCCGAGTATATGCAACGAAGTTTAATTTCGAGTTGTTATATCTTGAAGTTTAAACAAACTATTTGCTAAGGAAGTGAGTAATGATGGAAGGGTTGCTGGAATGAAGGACGTAATAGGAAAGAGAACTTCGTCATGTCATGGAAAGTGTGGATATCACTCATTTTAGCTTTGGAACTTCTTGTATAAAATACAAGACAAATTCTGACTAAAGTGTATACTATTTAATAAGTAAATAATATAAGCTTCGGTCAGAATTTGTCTTATTTTATACATGGAAAGTCATGGAAACGATTGGAATCGAACCACTGTCTCAAGCTTGTTACGTGAATGTGATTTGGATTCCGTGTTAAGTGTTGGGCTTATGTAGCCCAATTAAAAATAAATAAATAAATAAAATAATAATAAACAATATGAACATATGTACTTTGACTTATTACCTTATAACTGAATATGTTGTTTGCAATTTTCATGAATCGACCAAAATTTTATGACTACCATTATCACTAATCACCAAACAATCGTATACAAATACTATTATCCATATCTAACAATAAGCGAAATAAACAGAAAAATATCAGGGGCACGGTGGCTCAGTGGCAGAGTGCTCACTCCTGATATGAGTGATCAATAGTTTGATTCCAGGGCATGAGATTCTGGTGGACAACATAGTATCCGTGGCTCTTCTCTGGTTCTCCCGTTTCCTTCCACATAATCATTTCACAAATTCTTTCATAATCACTCACTTCTACTAAACATCTGTTTCTTTTAGCCTCATGGGTATAACTGTGGGCCGTTAAATTAGTTTCATATCAGGAACAGAAATTCAAAAGGAAGGTTACTCTTTCGAAATACATCTCGTAGCTTGCTTTTTCTATCACTCATTAATTTTTTCTTTTATTATCCGATAATGATAGGACACACCAAATATATATTGTATATGTTACTATACGTATACTTATATATAATCTTTAATAAAAAAGTACCTGGCACTTAATATTAAGCATATAATTTAGCACTATATTGTTCACTTTACCTGCATATATCTGTGGAATAGAAGGTGATGTTATTCCTTTGTCTGTGAGGTGGCCACAATTCTCCCATTGTCCCATTCACCATACCACAAGAAGAACTGTAAAAATGTGTATTGTTTCCCAAATTCCAAGAATGAAGAATTCCAAGTTTGCTTATATCATCTTTCCCCGTATACATGTTGAAAATCCCATCATAAGTTATGGACTCATTTCGCTGGAATAAAACATATTTATTTATTTATTTATTTGATGTTCGATAATGATTAACTTAATCTTTTTTTAAAAATAATGTAAATCTGCTAATTTAAGATGAATATCTTATGTAAATCTAGCTGGCCTTGAATATGTGAATTCATTTTCTTAATAATATCAAATTCACAATGGATCTTATCGTTTCGAATGAAGACTATATTTTCCGTAAAGAAATCACACAAATTTGCCATGAAAATGACATGACCATTATAATCAGAAACTTAGAATTTTCTAATAAATAAAAAGTGTTAGATCAGTGTAAGTTTAGGTCCACATACACACGCTTTTTTTTTTTTTTTTTTTTCCTTTCTTTAGCCCCTGATTTATATGGAGAATTATTTTTCTGTTTTCATTGAAATAACTACAATTATAATGATGAGATTTTACTGATTTTTTCTTCAAATATAGTTGAATGCAGGGTTCTTACTGATATGAAGAAAACCATTTCCCTTACTTTTGAGAGGAAATTCCCTGACTTTTATGACAGGTGTCGGATGATAAAGAATAAATAATGGTGAATGAGAACATTTATTCTATAGAGACAAATAGTAATCAGTTGCTCATACGTACATTCCACTCACCTCCCATAAAAATCTAAGCAACGTCTCATACTGTGATCATTAATATCTACCCACAAACGCCTGACACTCAATTACTCTGAACATAAGACACTTCTTATACATTCATTTAATAATGACAAGGCTCTTTTAGAATATCCATATCCAGTTTCAATAAAGATATGTTACTTACCCAATACTACAATTATTATATTACCCACGAACATCTCACATTGAAACATACATTATATATAAGACACCTTATGCATTCATTAATAAATAGAGAAGGCTACACTAAAATAGGCACATTTTGTTTCAGTTAAGATCTGTGACGTGCAATATTCCTTATTTCGTTTTTAATGTCATCTATTTCAGTTGTAATTTATCTTTTTTGCTTTACGTCTGTTTCTACTATAATGGTTGGCTAAGCTGAAATTGGTGTACAATTAATGTAAGAAAAAATATATTTCTCTGACTTTCTCGGATTTCCAATCTTCTTCTCTGAGCTACCCTGACCTGCACCATTTTTCCTGACTTCCCTGACCAGTAGGAACCTTGGAATATCTCTTGCTTTCTCAAACCGAATTTGGATAATATATAAATTTAACAGACATGGCTTCTACTTCATCTTATATTGGTAATTCTTATATACAGAGCGTCCCAATAAAACGTATATACTCTTTGAATGACTGTAACATTAATAATTATTATGATACGGAAAAGTTTCAAGATTCAAATGCAATGTGAACAAATGTAGAAATTAGTCACTTATCGAAAGTGTTCAAATTGTTGGCCATTGTGGTCCAGACAGCTGATAAAGCTGACGGATGGAATCCAAAACTTTTCTAATTGTTGTAATTGATATTCTGGCATATTCCTTTTCAATGACTGCTTTCAACTCATTGGTTGTAGCTGGTCTTGTGCTATAAACATTGTGCTTGGCATGCTTCCACAAGAGAGTCTAATGCAGTGAGCGTGGAGGATACTCGATACTGTCTTTTCGTCTAATCCATTTGTTCCGCAGGTGTTCGTCAATGTAGGCTCTTACATTGCGATGGTAGTGAGAAGGTGTTGAAAATCCTGCTGGAAATACCATTTTTAACGGTTATGACGAGTCGTTAAAAAGTTTAACATTTAAATGTAAAAAATGTTAAACAGTGTATACTTTATTGGGACATCCTATATTTTTAAGTTGTGTGTATTATCTTGTTGAACAAAAGAAATATTACACCCAGCTTAAAAATATGTAAAAATTACTACACAAGATGAAGTAGAAGCCTTGTCTTTAGAAAAAGAAAAGCCGTGTAGATTTTTAAAATATCTAGAAACTGCAATTCATCTATCTGACTTCAAGAAACACGGGCAGTAAGCTTAATTTTTAAATTAATGTCCCTTACATTTATTAAGTAATTATAAATGTAATGTAACTTAAATTTGATGATTAAATATCAGGTTGTTTGGAAAGTATTGAGCCTTTGAAGGTCAAAATTGATAACACGTTTATTGTGATTTGAAAATAACATTACGAGATCACGTGTGTACCATTTTGTTCCATGACCTTCCGTTTTTTCGAAAACATCATAATCCTTTCCGACAGAACTTCTATGGTTTTTGCTCAAAATGTCCTGACACGTGGTTTTTTACAGGCCTCTTTTGAAACTAACTTAACGCCATTCAAGGAGTTCTGCAGAGACCGAAACAAACAATAGTCTGACGATGCCAAGTTCGATATATACGACAGATGCATTAAAGCCTCTCAGCCAAGTACTCTCAATTTTTGACGGGTTGTTTAAAGATGTATGCGGTCTGGCGTTGTCAGCACTTTTACTATTATTCAATTCCGGCCGTTTCCTTTCAATTGTTAGGGGTACTCGTGTTAATTGTCGACAATACAGGCTCAAGCTATCGTTCTGTCTGTCAGCAGCAGCTAGTAATGTACGATGCCCTTCCAATCCCACTAAACGCACAGTATAGCCTTCCTAGGCGTCATTGTGGGTTTTGCCACAGACTGTGGAGCTTTTTCTCGCTTCGGTCACGTGTTTCCGTAGGTCACCTACTTTATGTCACTCATGATCAATCTCTTCAGAAATGCCTCGCGTACGTTACGTTTTAGTAGATTCGCAGATAGAAGTTCAATCAAGTAAATGTTTTTATATCAGATCATATAGCATCGAGTTCCTTTTTGCAGTTAGTTTTCTCCAAATGGTTTAATGCTGTTTGGTGATGGATGTTTAGGTCATTGGGGGTGTCATGACTGCTTACATGTTCTGTCTCGCTCGCCTTTTGCCAGAATCTCATCCACTCTTGCTGTGATTGGTTGCCCATTGCAAAGACTATCCAAGACATCAAAATTTTCAGAACGAAAACGAGACTGAATCATTTTTTGGTAGTTGCTTTTGATAACGTATCTTGTCCACAATCAGCACAAATTTCTTCACGAGCATGCGAAGCGTTTCTGTTTTTATCGAAACAAAATTCTAAAATGTAGCAGTTTTGCGGAAAGCTCAATCATCTTCACGGCGCAATATCTTAAGTCTGATTCCAAGAATTCCAGCACTTTTTGCACATCTGTTAGCTGCTGAATTACGTTAGGCTTAACCTGCTGCGACTCATATACCCTGATATTTAGGACTAACGCCATCTCGAGCGCAAAAGGCTTACTAGTTTTTAGACTACCTGATATATTTCTACATCTAAATTTGAATTACATGGGTTCACATTGGTTATTATATTAACTTTCTGTTTAACAAATATCATGAGTAACGATGAATATTTTTGTTCTGAAATAGGACTAATCCAAATTAATATGTACTATTTACACTGAATATATTACTTTCTCGGAAACTCCACTGTTCTGTGACACACCATTTTAAAGAAATTTGAAATTAAAGTTCATAATTTCCTTATTCAATATGCGTATAGTATATACTTACAATATAACGTAGAAACTGAAATAAGCCGAACGTAGATTTATCACACACACACAAATGAAATATATCTATAGTAACAGCTGATACAACATCAACACATTTTACAACAATATATAGAAATGAAAGTCATCTTGTATGGGTCGAATTAGAGGAAAATGCCCGGTCCCTTGATTTTTTAAAATTTTATTTTCAGTTTAGTGTCTTGAGCAGTGAGGATATATGAGACGTGGACTTACAGATTAACGTGGGATCCGAACCACATGAGCTTCCGCCGGGTTGCATTAAGGATAAAACCGGCTGATTCGTTTGAAATGAAGTTTGGTATGCAATTACCATTTATCTTGAACTGGATTATTATAATGTAAGTTTGATTAAAATAAATATCCTAAGGAGAGTATTGGGGGTGGGGCAAAATTTATGCGAAAAATTTAGTATTTTGTCTGTTGTTTGTGATCGCATCAGGGGAAAATGGCTGAAGAGTTTGAAATAAGTTTTGGAATATAGTTATTAGTTACCTCAAATTGGGTTTTCATTACATCAGTTTGATCAAAAGGTATATCCTAAATGGATAGGGAGGTTTCAAAATTTATGCCAAAAACGGAGTATATTATGGATTTCTATTACTAACTTTCATTGAAGTGCATATTCTAACAGGGAAAAGTAGGTTCAAATATTTTCCATAAACTTTTATTTTCCCCGTGCGAAGAACAAGTATTTCAACTAATATAAAATAAATTGGAGTGAATTTCCTATCAATTATGATTTATCTGCAAAATAACTGCTCAAGAGATGACCGAAATATTTAACTGTAAATATAAAGAAATAATCGTACTACAACAATGATTTGTAGATATTCTACTCTCGGTACTCATTTGTAATTTTGTTCTTTGATGCTTGTGTAGTTGCAGTAAAAGCCTTACGTCTTTCTTTGAAGCTTCAAGTCCTTCTTAGCACGAAGACCGTATTGAACCTGGACCTGAATCGAATCTGGATCCCTTAGCGACCCAAAATAGGTGCCTCAGCGAAAATGACATCAAAGTTATTGATATTTCCGAAGATCGGAAGCATGGTATGGCGAACAAACCATATTATAAGTGAACAATTTACGAATGATGTCAGTAGTTGTGTGAATCATGTAGAAGTTCTACCAACCACCCGTGTGAACTGATGCGAAACAACGGAGATATGAAACAAGGCTTTTTCTTCTTTTATAGGTCAAATGCAATTTCTAAGTAATTTGTATGTACTTCAATAATAATATATGCATTGATTTTTCTTTTAACTATGTGCAGAAACGCGATGATTTGTGCAGACTATCTTCCCGTTCAAAATAATAATAATCCGATACTTGAGAACATGATCGGGCGAGTATTCTCATTCTTTATATATATATATCTACATCTTACTTGAAATGCAATTTGTAGTTTTACGTTCTGCGGTTATGCCCTTTAGGCTACAGAAGAACGGACGGACACGATTTTGTCCAGTACAAGTCACATAGCCTGAAATCGAACCCGGGACCCTCGCATCAAAAGTGAGCATTCTACCACTGAAATTACTGAAATATTGTGTCCCCTATAGATAACTTGATATATGTTGACTGTCTTTCTAGAAGTTTCCTTAGTCCAGTCAACATTAATATAAAGAGTATCTTATATAGAACCGCATTCTTTAGCCATGAAATGGTCACTTAACAAGATTTTGTCGTTCATGACCAACCAACTCTTGTGAGACACTTTATTTTCGTTTACTGTCGATATGACTCAATTACAAGCTGTTGCTTCAGCGATGAATCTTAGCGTTTCATACACCATAGTCATATGAATCGATAGTAATGATTCTTGTAAGGGTACAAAAAAAAAAAATGACGGTTTGAAACTGAAATTATGACCAAATTGATTATTCACATATGATCTTTTATTTCCCAATTGAATTATAACTCAAAGCATCTTAACTAACTAACTATCTCTATGGCCTATGGAACCCGGAGGTTCAATGCCGCGTTCACAAAAGCTTTCCATTTACTTCTATTCTTAGCCAACTGGGTCCAGTTTCTACTTTGTATTCCAATTTCTGCGAGATACGTCTTAATATTGTCCTCCTATCTGCGCCTAGGTCTTTCTAATGGTCGTTTTCCGATTGGTCTTCCTGTCAAGACTTTGCAAGTGTTTCCACTTTCTTCCATCCTAGCTACATGACCTGCCCACCTACGCCTCCTAGACTTCACGACCCTAACAATGTTTGGTAAACCGTATAAATTATGTAGTTCCTCGTTATGAAGTTTTCGCCATTCCCCATTCCCGTTCCTGTTGGATCCGAATATTTGCTTTACGATCTTGTTCTCAAATACTTTCATTCTATGTTCTTCCCTCAGAGTAAGCAACCATGTTTCGTAACCATACAGAACACCAACACCAGGCATGATTATCATTTTATATATTTTAAGTTTCAAATTTCTCGACAGAATTCGCGACAAGAGATTTTGAACTGAATAATAACACGAATTCCCTGCTTTTAGTCGACATTTAATTTCTTCGTGAACATGATTTTAGTCTGTAAATATTGATCCCAGATATCTGAAACTATCCACTTTATCAAAAGTATTATTTAATATTTTAACGCATCCCTAATTCGCCATATTACGGACCCAACGCACTTTCATGTATTTAGTTTTCTCTGCATTTACTTCTAAACCCAAACCACTGCAAACATTTAATAAGACCTCTGCATTTCTTTTTATTGTTCTCCTATCATCCCTTATTAAATTTATATCATCAGCATACGACATAACCTGGTGAATACCGTTCAATTCTAGGCCTGGTTGCTATCTTTGATTTTCCTTATAGCGTATTCCAAGACAAAGTGAATAATAATGGCGACAACCAGGCACGTAGCCAGGATTTCGTGAAGGGGGGGGGGAAGGTCCGTGACATGAAATATTGTAGTCATTACACTACGGGCTCGATCATTCTCAACAATTTTACTGAAACATATATTGGTTCGTTTAGCCAGGATTTCGTAACAGGGGGGGGGGGGGGCATGACATGAAATTCTGAAGGCCCAGGAGCTTAATCAATCTAAACTAGTTTACCATCAACATATATTGGTTTGTTATGACAATAAAATGAGGATATGTTGGCAAGTATTTTAATAACGAGCTGAAGAAATCTCAAGTAAGATAACAATAATAAACGTATTGAAGATTTTACTATATTTAAGTCCTTCCTCATGTAAATTCAAATATAACAATTTTCCTTTTATTATGACCTCAACTATTATAAAAAGTACATATTCACTATTATAAAAACTACATACTCAATAACATCTTGTAAACTATTTTACAATATCTGCGTTCTTTTCTCTGTTGAATCAAATGCTAACAGGACTTTCCATACAAACTTTTGTTTTCATTATTCTGCCAATTACTGTCGGTTCCAAATGACAGATTAAAGGAGCAGTAGAGAATTTTTCTTGAAAATAACATGTTTGATACTGCAAGGATGCGATGACGAAAAATTATGATAAAAAAATGTTCACGCTTTTACACAACGACACTATGCTTTCGGAAGCTTAAAATCTTCCTGACTAGTAGCAGAAATTCTGAGAATTCAGTAACTTTTCTTGAAATTTCAAATTCTCTTACTCTTCCAGGATATCTCGCTTACCTCGCCACCATGTATTGCAAATAATACAAATCTCCTCATAAGAAAGAGTAATCAAAAGCTTCCTGTAGTTTTTTTTTTTTTTTTTTAATTTTTAACGTTGATTCTTCTTTTTCTCATTTCATTTTGTTTAATCCTTCCTTAATTTTTTTTCATTTCTGGTCTCAAAGGGGGGGGGGGGTCCGGACCCCCCTAGCTACGTGCCTCGACAACGCATCTCCTTGTTTCACGCTATTTTCGACGTGAAAACTCGTGGACAAAAATTTTCCTACCCAAACTTTGCTTTCGGATTCATTTAAGCATACCTTACTTAATCTAATTAGCTTTTTCGGTATTCCAAATTCTGTAAGGACGTTGTACAATGTTTCTCTCCTAACCGAGTCGTAAGTCTTTCTAAAATCAATAAATAGTTGATGTACCGGGGTATTGTATGAACGCGTCTTTTCGAGTATTTGGCGAATGTTAAGTATTTGGTCGATAGTTGATCGATTTCGTCTAAATCCGCACTGATAATCTCCAATAATTTCATCTGCAAATGGGCTCAATCTTACTAATAGAATGTGTGAAAGGATTTTATAGGATGTTGACAGAAGAGAAATGCCTTGATAATTATTAAAGTCAGTTTTGTCGCCTTTCTTGTGAATTGGAAAAATGATTGATTCTTTCCACTCTTGTGGCAATTCCTTCTTTTCCCAGATAAGGAGAATGAGTTTGTGTATATTGTTCCACAATTTTTCGCCTCCAGATAAAATTAACTGAGCCGGAATTTCGTCTACACCCGGAGATTTGTGTTTCTTTAATTTCTTTATAGCGTTTTCTACTTCTATTCGGTTGGGTTCTGAAATAACCGTTTTGCGGTGTGTATCTTCCTTTCTCCAAGCATATTAGTTTTTGGCTGCGTGTTAAGCAAATCGTCAAAGAAATCTTTCCATCTATTTAAGATGCTATCTGTATCCGTGGGAAGTGTTCCGTCAGCTTTCTTTAGTATATAAGCACGAGGTTGGTAGCCTTTCTTAAATTCGCTGATCCCCTTATACATGTCCCGGATGTTTTTATTTCTACTATTATCTTCAAGTTCCTTAATTTTAGCTTTCAAAAAATCGTGTTTCTTTGTTCTAAAAGTTTTGGAAGTTTCCCGTCTGATGTCTACGAAATTTTGTGTAGTTATTTCATTCGGATTTTGTAGCCAATGTATTTTGCCTGTTTCCTCTTCTCTGATAGTTTAATGCATTCCTGGTCGAACCATCGTTTGTTCCTACGTATTTCCGCGTGTCCCAATTTTTCTTTGCTGAAATTTTAATGCTATCTCTAATTTCAATCCAAGTATCTTCAACACTAGTGCATTCGGTACATCAATTATCCTAGATACTCAAAGCATCTTGCTTACAAGAATTAATTATGCAACGTACCACACCTACCTTTTTGAAAATTACATTCTTTCAGATGTTTCTCTCATGTCTGAGAGCAGTACTCACGATTGGTGTTACTGAAAGCTGTGTGATTCTTTTTTTATTTTATTTGTTTCAGATCAATTCTGCACAAATGTGACTGTCCATGCTAACCTGACATCGTAGCCAGCTGAAATCATTTTAGCTGGGTAGGTCTGCAGAACACTAAGCATTTATCGTGAAGACATCTTTTTAAAAATAATAAGTTGGTGATTGTTACTCAGCGTGCATTTTACCGCCAATTCAACATTCACTGGAATTACAGTGTTTCAAGTCGCAACATCATACTGTTGTGGATTACGAAGTTCTGAGAAAAAAATTTGCGCCGTGAAGAAGAGATCTTCAGGAAATTCGTGTACTCTTCGAACCACAAATAATAATGAAGAAATGAAATTTTAGAAAGACGTAATTTTCAGAAAGTAGGAGTGGTATATTTATAACTAACTGTTGTAAGCACAAAGCTTTAAGTTGTATTTTAATTCGGAAATAGAAGACCGTATATGAAATATAATCACTGTAGTCACAATTTCAATTTGAAAACAGTCAGGTTTCTCAGTCGAACCTTGTGTTACATTGGAATATTTATTTATTTGTTATTTCTTAAATGGAAAATTGCATAGCTACATATTCTTAAATATTACTAGTGTATACGACAAATATGGTTAAACTATCTGATCGATAAGTGATACTCATAATAAATACTATTACAAATATATACAATCGTACATACATACCTGATAGTACCAGGCGAACTTGTAAAATGGAACATGTATTGAACTGGAATTTAACTTTTCAACAACTCGAAGCAGCGGATCCTCAAATCCATCAAATAATATACTACTAACATTCGTTGTAATATAAATTTTATGTTCAATTTGCGTTAGAATTTCACTGAAGATATACTGAATAAAAATATTTCGACGACTCACATTATAAGCAACACTCTGTAAATGAAAGAAAAAATAATAACATTAAAGTTATTTAGCAGACTGGAAGGATAATTCAACGAATTAAAAATCCTAATCAATGAATTTGAGAAATTAAAATATACCTGCGCTTACTTTACATGCATTAAAATAATAATAATAATAACGCTGTACCTTTCATGGCATGATAAAACTCTTACTTCAGATTCGAAATCATGGATGCAAGGTCGAATTTACGTGGATTCTCTTTTTCCAATGCAGTATTCCTTTCTTTCGAAAGGAACACTACAATCAGAAATATTTTTGAAAAAAATGGTGATCACTACACACACTAATTTACAATTTGGCGATACCACTACAAAAAACAATATGAGGCACACGCTTTATACAATTTACACAATTTTACTTCACTTCACTTTGCTTTAGTTGCTGAAATCATACCAGGAATATAATCAGGGCACATAACAAATGAGTGTTGATTAATCTAAACGAAGTTTGCCACACTGCATCAGTATTACAGTAAAACGAAACCAATATGTATCAGAATCATACTATTCAGTAAAACGAGTCTCAGAAGTTATAGAATTTCATCTGGATTTAAGACCTCCCAATAATAAAAGACCTTCTATAGCATTTCGTTGTTAGAATAATCAATAGACGTATGTCAAATATTGCTATTTTGAGTAACACTGGTACATTATATGATTTTACGAGATCTACCAATCGCTGTTAGAATCTAGGAACATATCATTGTTGGAATAACCAATAAGAGTATCTCAAAAATTGCAATTTTGAGTTAACACCGGTACATTATATGATTTTACGATGTACAGAGAAGATGGAGGCTTCACTTCTGAGATGATGAGAAGGTGGATTGATCGGTTGATCTCATAAAATCTCATAAGGTACCGGTGTCAATTCGAAATACTTCAAAATAGCAATTTTTGAAATACGCCTCTTACGATTCAGTTATTCCAACGACAATTTCTTCTTCTATAGCAACAAAGTTTATGCTCATTTCAAAGTACATTTTCGTCCTTAATCCGTACAGCAGAAGATTGCCAACCTTTTCACGTTTGAGGGCTACTTTTGAATTCAGAATCACTCTCTATCTACTTATCTGTTCACTAAAGGGACCCGTCAAATAATAATAGTAATCGATACAGACAGTATGATGGCACAGACCTCCACGGTCCGCCTGTCACGACTTGACATCGACTGGTAGACCGTGGTCTCGCGTTGGCCACCCCTGCAGCAACTTAACATTTGAATTGACTTGCAGAGCGGGCGGGACTGAGACAACGTTTTTTAACACTTAGTTTTTGTCTCGAAAAATAATCTACATTCTATGTAAAATAAATAAGTAAATAAAAATATTCCAGAGTTAGAACATTCTCATACAGATAAAAAAATAAATAAATAAATAAATAAAATAAAATAAAATTAAATTAAAAAAAGTGTAACTGACAAAAAACATTTCTTCGATACTATACCGCATAAAATTACCTGAGATGCATATGCAAGTGGGATCAATAAGTTTTTGGCCTGATGCCCTCAGAAATAAAATCCAGCCTCGGAAATTTAGTATGTTGTCTGGTAGTCTTTAGTAGGCTTATTGGTAAAATTTCGAGTTTCTAACACTTTCTTTTCTAATTACAGGTATGAGAATGAACCTGCAATTTTATTTATTTATTTATTTTTGTTTGAAAATGGAACCTTCTGATTATCGAGCAGTGATAAAAGCTTCTCTTTAAAAAAGAAATCATGAACTGTTGAATACGTTGGATGATTTTTTTCCGTCATATTCAACTGTGAAGAGATGGTCTCACGAGCTTCAGTTTGGGAGAAAATCTCATAATTACCGGTAAGACTGGTGCCACGAATGTTGTCTATTGATCAGAAGAGACAGCGAATGGTTTGTTCCCAAGATCTTTTGGCTAGGATAAGGTGTAATCCAGAAAAGTATTACAAGCAGTTTGAAACCATGTATGAGACTTGGATCCATCATTTCGATCCTAAGACGAAACGGCAATCTATGGAGTGGAAACACCATGGTTCCCCATGTATCCGAAAATTCCGCGTAGCATCCAGACCCGGGATTGTAATGGCGTCTGTTTGTTGGGATGCTACAGGAAATTTATTAATTAAATAATTGTCGCATGGAGAGTCTATCACTATTGATTATGACGCCAACTCAATCCGATTCTTGAGCGAAACCATCAAGCAGAAAAGAAGAAAGTTGTCAGGTAAACTATTCATCCATCAGGACAATGATGCAGTTCACAAGTCAACAACGGCAACAGCCGCCATTCAAGATTCGAATTGATCCATCGCCCATCTTATTTACCTGACTTGGCCCAGTGATTTTTCCGTATTCCCGAATTTGAAGGATCACTGCCGGAACGAAAGATCTGAGCCTGATTATGATCTTACGAGTGTAGTAGAAGAGTATGTATATAGCCTCGAAGAAAGTTTATTTATTTGATTATTAAAGGGCATGCAAATATTGGAACATCGATTGTCCACGTGTATTGAGATCCAGAGCATTATTGAAAAGTGAAATTATAATCATGGTTGTGTTTCTTTTCTTTCTACTCTAGGCCGAAGACTTATTGATCCACCCTCGTACATTAACCTTTTGAGGTCTACTGTGGAGTGGAAATCGACATTTAGTATTATTCATTCCAGTCCGATGTCGCCTCATGCTCGATATGCTATCTGCGACATAACGTGTAAAAAACTGAATACTAAAGACTGTAACTTTAATTTAGACTATTCACACAAACTGGGAAAAACTTAAAAGGATTGCAAAGGATTAAAGTTTTTAAACTAGTAATATTTATTAAGTACAACTTACCAGAGGTATAACATTAAGATTAGTAACATTATCACTTAAGGAACCATTTGACAATTCGGGCACAAAATGCCAAGTTCTTTTGGTCCGGAATGTAACTGTGTCATTGGAATTCCATTCTAATTTAACACGTTCATGATGTTCCCTATAATGGTAAAACAAATAAAATTACAATAGATTAGTAAACAATCAAGTCATTCACAGAATCAATTATGATAGAATTTGTACAAGACTTACGTCTGAGTGGCAAAATAAATAATAGAAACAGTTCCTGGAAGAAAAATCGCTATCTACTCGTTCACACTGAGATATCTACAAGTGATCTTTGATTTCATTGTTTGGGGTTAGTTTTAATGTCAAGTTTCACTATGGAAGCTACTACGATTAAATATTAACGTGCAAATCGGATTATAGGTACTCACTAGTGATCGAACTCGAACCGCCCGTACTAAAGATGAGAACGGTAAATATCTAGGAACAAGGGAACTCTCTGAATGATCCCTGAGCTTACACATATAAACTCCAGCCAATATACTATAATCGTCTATGGTCATGAAAGGAAAGAGAAGACGCAATAAAGATAGAAAGTATAAAACATTTCCGTTCGTTACTCCACTCTGTACACGCCAACTTAGATAATGTGGCAAAACAACACCAGATCGTAAGGATTAAGAAAAGTAATGTCTGTCTTAGTTTAAATAATGGCAGGCTTAAAGTGATATAGTACTGGCCGCATTTAATAGAGACCGTTTATGCTGTATTGGAGAATTAAGTAAGAAAGATTTGAGTCCTGATTGCGACTTCCCTGCTTCTGTGAAATATGGCAATTTCCCTAACTCTCGGTATGCTTTGAAGAATTTTCCTGACTTTCAAGGTAAAAACACTGTATTGGGTGTTCTTTAGGGTTTGTGGAAGCGGCAAGCGTTCATATAAATATGACTTTTAATAGAGACTGATGCGTAAGTGCGGCTATTTATGCTGTATTGGAGAATTATGTAGGAAGAATCGAGTTCTGATTGCAACTTCCCTGGTTCTTCTGTGAATATTGCAATTTCGCTAACTCTCGGCATATTTTGAAGAATTATCCTGACTTTCAAGGTGAGTGAGAATCCTATATTGCGTGTCCGTTTAGGTTTGTGAAAGTGGCATGTGTTCACATAAATATGACGCACCTGACGTTATATTTCATGACTATATATCCTGCTTTAGATTGGATGGGAATGAAATGCATCAGAGGAAAAAATAAATAAATAAACTGTAGGAATTTGCAGAAACTAACTGTTACCATTTTGTAAGTAAAATCAACTACGGTGAGCACCTTTTCCTAAAGAAATGTTTTTTCTTCATTTTAGATATTGTTTCAGTTGTTATAGGGTTCGTGGATTATTTTGTTTGTCTAGACGCTTTCGAACTTTCTTTTCTTTTAAAAATTCTTTAATGAATCAACTGCAAATTTTTATAACGGTAATTCATTTTTCTAAAGTAAAGTACATAAAATACATTTTATTTACAATGACAAAATAGTATGGCTCAAAGTACAGTCGAAAAGTGTATGTGAGTGCAATCACCAATGCAGGACTGGCCTTCTAATTCAATTTTAACTCCCTTTTGACGAGTTTTACCATCTGATGTCAAAATTCTTGGTGTATATATATATATAATTTTAAAGAAAGAAGCAGTGGAGGAAATTTGTCCTCTCCAAAATTAATGTGGTCAGGTTATTTCAACCATATCCATCTATCCGGGGCATCGGATTGAACAATGTACTTGAGTGAGGAATTTCTGATAGTGTAACTACTTTGTAATGAACAATATCTTAATGAAGAACTCACTTGGTATTTATTTTTATCTGATGTCTTAACGACTTCCTTCTTTTATTGCTAGTGCCTAAACAAATATATATATACTAATACCATGTCCTCCTACCTGAACACGTAAGGGCCCATTTCTACAAAATCTGGCTTTTGACCATCATTTAACGTTTCCTCTGGATTGGTCCAATTAAACAGGTGAAATTCTATAAAGAGTGGAATTGGAGTATTCTTCCACAAACCATAACTTCTAGATGATGTGGTTAAGGTAAGCTCCTGCAAAGCATAAATAATAGGTTTTAGTACATACCAATAATGTATAGAATGGAACATACTATGAAACAAAAACATAGATACAATAATTCGGATTACTTAAAACGACACAGACATCTTATATCCTTGAGTTAATTTTAACACAAATGGTTTCAAGACTTCTGTAGCTCCTCTCTCAGCGAGTAGTAAGGATGTTACGGTAAGATGTGTGTCTTTTTAAATATTGAATATGCACCCTATAGCGTATAGAAGCGAAATACTTGGGATCAATTACTGACGGAAATATCCAAAATTAAATTATTTTTGTACTACAGAACAATCCATAAACTATTAGCAGTTTAAGTTTCTAAATATGAGAAAAGTTAAATTTTAACAGTTTGAATCTTGACCATTTGAATAAGTTTTTAAATATGTGTCATATACGCGTTAAACAATATGAAGGAATAAAAGTTTCAGGATAATTGGTGTAAAGATGTGCCCCTTTTCCTTTTTTTAACTTCAACTGAATATTCTAAATGGAAAAAAGAACATGCAACATTCAAAAGGAAAATCAATGGTGTTAACAGATATTAAAACACGATGTTTCATTTCATTTCATTGATAGTGAATGTCCTAAGGGTACACTAAGTCTAATATTAAGGATCTTCTATTTTGTACCATTTTAAATAATGAGAATATGAATTAGGATTAGATTCGGATTAGAAATTAGATTCCTGGATTTTTAGCATCTATGGCCATGTTAGCCCGTCACGTATGAAGAAACATCCCTCGACGAACACACTGCCCGGAGAATTGAGAAGAAAGAAACAAATGAGGAAGAAAGGAAGCGGCCTGGGACCATTATGGTAGATACTTGCCTGGTATAAATGAGGAGGAAAACAGGAAAAACCTCACTCAATTTGGCCACACTGAAAATAACTGTTACATCTTGCCGATTGAGTGTCTCCATTGGGAACCGAAGCATGGATCATAAGAATATGAAGAAAACTGAAACTGTAATTGTGTTTCTTGCCGTTGTTAAAATTCTATAAACCTAAGCATTCATCTGCATTCATCCCAGCTTTGCTACGGCAAATCATAATTACATCCGCACTTATATCTTATCGAAAACCGAAATGAAATGAAATCTTTAAGTTTTACGTCCCACGGTTATGCCGGTTAGGCTAAAGGAGACGGTGATGATGAGAGATGAGTGAAATGGTGGAATGAAGAGTGGGAGGAAACGGGAGAACCCCGAGAAAACCCACGAGCACGGTGTTTGTCCACCACAAAGTTCACTTGGCGGGGACTGGGATCGAACCCGGGACCCCAAGCACCAGAGGTGAACGCTCTACCACTGAGCCACCGCGCCCCCCTTATCGAAAACCGAAGCTGGGCACATACGGTTGATAAAACATAAGAACCGTAAAGTAGAATTATGTGTAAATGGTTAATTTCAGCACAAATATTAATAAATAAAAAAAACGAAATCACCCTACGATACAAATCAAGAAAACCTAGTTAAACTGTGCAAAAAAATGTAATGTTGCTGAATATGAATTACACAAATTAAAAGAACATTAAAAGATTACAAGCAAACAAGTAACTTTTGTTTGCTATTCTTTGATTGTTTTCACCTCTCATTTCAATTCTATTTACTCTCTTCCAATGAAAACGGTGGCTTTATCAACAAATTAAGGTTCCACTTACAGTTAATCTTTGACCGGTCAGCTGACACCACTCGGGCCCTGGCGTTGAATCCACTGGACAACAGATCCACAAAAGGTTTCTGTACTGGAGTCGGAATAAGCTTGGGGGTGCGTCAATTAAGCCCAAAAGGTTTGCCTTAATCTTCTTGGCGATGCTCAATAAATATCCACACTGTCGTAATTCTTTTATGATTTTGACGATCTGGTACTCACTTGTTTGACAAAACTAAGAACTTCACTTCACTAGTAATAAGACGTTCAACTATAGCTTACCGTTATTTAATTATGAAATCGTTTTTTACGCTCAACCCAAAACGAGTGAGGGGAGCCGACTTTCGGTAATGCAAGTGTGCAACTTAAACAGCACACCCAGTTTAGCATTTAAGGGTGGCAAGCTCAAGGGGACGTACCTCCTTGTAAACGCTGACGCGACTGGAGTTCCCCTTGCCGAAACATGGTTTACATGTTGTTAACTTTTCTTCAGGAGCAAAGTCATGGTCCAATCAGCGCTCATTTGCCACAGTGCGTAGGTAGTAATGCAAATGTCCCGAAAGTTAAGGAGTAGAAAAGTCTCCAAGCATATCACTATCAGGTGAACAAAGGTCCTGCTTCTCGACCATATATGGTCGTAAAAATCGAAGTGAGGCTCACCAACACAAATGTACAAAATACCAAACTGATGAAGAAAGCTTCGAGATTGTTCCTTTTATATACGAGGGTTGGTTAATAAAGTTTGAAATTAAGTCTGTCTTTCCCAATGTCTTTTTTAAATTCGAAAAAAAAAATGAGCTTCGGGTCGGTGATAAAACATTAACATAAATATTTGAATGGAAATGATGTTACTAGCGCGCAACCATGTTCAAAAAACGCTTGTGCGATTCCTTCCAGTTCTAAATCTAGAAAAGGCAGCACAAGGTCTCCTAACTTGTTGGTCAGCCTTAGTAGTGAAAAAATTATCAGCCTGTACTATCACCTCACTTTAGATTCTGACACCTGAAAATCCTTCTTTCAAGCTATCGCTCTACCTCGAGCCTTGATATGAAATGGCACCTAATAGTAATTTTTGTTTTAAACTATTACGAAGAACCATACACTAAATACACCATTACAAGGAAAAAATTGACACAAAAATAACTACAACAACTCTAATTCACTTACCTTTTTCAGTATGTCTTCGAACAACGTAGGCCAGAAGTACCCTAATAAACCTCCCAAGATTACAAATAGAAAACCCAAGGAAAAGACCACAATCTTCTTCCTCTTCACTGATTGTTCCATTGTGATGTTGGTGCTAAAGGACACTTGTTTCCCCAAAGAAAGTTGAAATGATCAATCACCTGTAAAGAAAATGGAAAGTAGGAAATATAAGTTCTACTCTCGGCAAAAGCATTAGAATATTCATTTGAATATGTGAATTGACGCATGTTTATAATAATTTGTAAACGTAAGGTACTCCTTTTATGTACTCTGTCTACTATGTAATGTATTATTAACTGTACTGTTTCAGTGTTTCCTGACACCTTCTTCCGCAGATGCTCACCTCACTTCTTAGAATTTTTTCAGTGCATTATTCCGTGTGCACGAAAAAAAAAAAAAAATAATAAATAAATAAATAACACAATAATGTAAATTCCTGGACTTGAACTCTTTTCTTTTTTAAAAACTTTTTACTGGGGAAGACTTAAGAAGCTTTTTCTTTTGTTTTATGTAAATTTGCTCACTTCTGACAGGTACTTTCTGAAAATGCTGTTGCTGTTATAATCTTAAATCTACCTCAAATAACGTTATTTGTATTTAAATAATTACACATTGAATTTAGATTATTACATATTCCTTTACTCTGCTGGGGAATTATGACGGAACATTACGTTATGTAATAAATAACTTAACCAACTCATTTCAAATGTAGCACTAAAAAAATGACTTTTGGATTAATTTTTTTCTTTCGTCGGTTTACTGGACTAATGGAAGCCTTTCTTCAATTGTTTGTGTTGCTAGAACTCCTTTATATATCTACTCTGTCCGTATGTCCGTGCGGGAGACAAAAATCTTCAGAACTCTTGATGGATCACCATCAATTCAGACCAAGATATAGGGAGTCAAAAGTTTGGAAATGAGATCATTGATGGAGGTGATATTCAAACCGGAAGTGGTAGAAATTAACCATTTCCGGTTTTATGTCGAGAAGTGGATTCCTGCAATCAATTAAAGGTCTTAAGAACACATTTCAATCGGAAATGATAGAAATCCAGTAGAAAATCTGGTTTCAATACTAATCTACATAATGCAAAAACTAGAAGAGATAGCGAGAAATTGTTTCTTGAAATCGTTTTAGCGTTGTAAGAATAGGTCTCATCTTCTCTCACTATTCAAGCAGGAAGTGGCAGAACCAACCACTTCCGGTTCTAATGTTAACTGACGGTAATAGACAGTAAGAACCGGCTTTCTGCAATCGATTAAGCACCCCAAGAATAAATTCCATCCCCATTCTAATCTCTCTACTAATACAGTACCAGAAGCGATAGAAATCTGCTACGACTTCCAGTTCCCATATTAACTAACTGAGAAAATATGACGCCCAACAATCACAGAAACCAAACTTCTTCACATGATATACACGTGACACTGCTACTTTTTTGTACTTCTGGGTTCTCAGGCGTGATCGGCTTACAAAATGATTAAACCAAATATTACTTTTAATTTTGTTTTAACCATAAATTTAATGTGACATACTGAGTTAATAAAGAGTCTTATTTGAATATTAAACATTGTTATTGTTAATGAAGAAGTCCATTTGCCTATCTAAGCTCCTAGATAGGCTCTCTGTCCAGATTAAAACTTCTGCTCTTTGTTCTGATGAAAAATGACACGTATACATTTCTTTTCCGTTGAAGATGAATAAAAGTACAAATCAAGAATATATATCCATATACTTCCTGTACATACAGGGTTGCCAGATTTTCGGCTTCGAAATATATTCTATGGGTGTACGGGCCAATGAATTAAAAAATGAAATGAAATCTTTAAGTTTTACGTCGCACGGTTATGCCGGTTAGGCTAAAGGAGACGGTGATGATGAGTAATGAATGAAATGGTGGAATAAAGAAAGTGGAAGGAAACGGGAGAACCCCGAGAAAACCCACGCACACGGTGTTTGTCCACCACAAAGTTCACTTGGCGGGGGCTGAGATCGAACCCGGGACTCCAAGCACCAGAGGTGTCAATGAATTAAATTTACAGGTTTAACTATTCATTAAGACTATTTCTTTCATTTTAGGATTTTATTTGAATTTACTATACGTGATAGACTCATGAAAACAAATTAATACGAGAATATTGCACCAGCAGACGAAATTTCGGGGAAAAAATAATGATGGATAAAAACCCAAAATGTAGATAAACGAGCCAGGTTTTTCAACAAAAGAGAAGTGAACTTGACAAAGGTTCCAGCAGAAATTGGGAACCGAAATATAGTCCTATTAAATTAAGGATAACACACAGATATATCATGTAATTTCTTTCATCATATATAAATGCGTATAATGCAAAAATGAAGACACTAACACCTTATATGTTGTACTTATAAGGTGTACTTATTGTATTTTTTATTGTGACAAAAAAGTACATTTAAATTCTTCCCATTGTTGTGCCTGTATTATCGTGTGGCACCAACAATGTTATTATTTGTTTATTTGAAAAAGGTAGGGATGGCTCTTAAAATTAGTTTCGATGGAAATAAACTTAATATCAACATTTCATAGGAAGGACAATAATACTTGTTGTAGATTATGGAATGCGTTTTTCGAAAAAGCAGATCCATTAAAGCCATTCAAAATAATGCAGAATTTTCTCGCTATACTAGTCAGTAATGCACATGTTGGAAAGTGTGTAATAGTCAGATGACAGAAACAGACATGTGTTGTTCAGATGACAGAAACAGGCTTGTGTTGTCAGAACTTTGTATTCAGATGAATTTGAAAATTACTGGTCAAGATCTCAAAAGCATGACTCTACCTGACGCAGCAAGAAGCTTAAAATAATAATAATAATAATAATAATAATAATAATAATAATAATAATAATAATAATAATAATAATAATAATAATAATAATAAGAAGAAGAAGAAGAAGATAGGCGTGTATAATCACTAATTTATTTTCATTTAGCTCGGTACAATATCCTTTGGTTAATTGGTGGTAATTGTTGTTATAAGTATTAGAAATAACGGTGGTCAGTGGCGTACGTAAACTTTCTTCAAGGGACGAAGGTTCCGCACTCCATATATCTTTTCAGGACACGGTAAATTTTGTATATATAGGTATCTTAATATAGTGAGTGTTTGTTTTTCCCATACATCTTGCTCTATGAAGGGTTAAAACCACGACTCCCCCACCCCCTCTTGCACCATTAACAGTGGTGACACAATAAACACGCAAAAATCGTCTGATTCAAATTTGTGTTCCCAATTACATAAATGTGCTGCTCTCTGGGCATGCCTGAGGTTCATTCTGATAATCCAGTATACAAAAAGTTCTTTTCTGCGGGGTTTAGAGCTTTATTTTCTGTGTCTCAGCAAATAAAGAAAGACAATTTTATTTAGGTATGATTTTTATTGGTTTGAGATTTTGAAAGTATAATGAAAAAGATGCATGGGGTAGAAAAGTCTTCTAGTAACTAATTTTGATTTGTTTTTCTTTCCTTTTCCTGCACTGAATGAAACAATCCAACTATACAATAAAAGCTATTTCATTTTGTAGAATGTATCTTCAATATTCATTAAAAAGTATTTCCCCTGAGTGCTTTTGGGGTGAGTACTTTTCAAAGAATCTCTTTACTTCAGGATGATATATTACGCAAACGTTCAGGTAAGCATAATTGATAATTAATAAAATGGCTGTAAGTGATACAGGAAGTACACACATACTTGGCACAAAGGAGCTGCCAAGATAGAATCCGTGAAACAGCTTGACGTCAGACGATATAGTTATTGTTTAGTACGAGTATATTCAATGTAGGATTTTTTTAATAAGACGTATCCACACTGAGATTAGCAGCGAATTGTTTGGTACAAGATATCTGCTTCGAGTTCAGGAGAAATTCTAATTGGATTGTTGAATCAGACTGGATTTTTGTTTAGCGCCCCTTTCAGCACTGAGATTATACGAGACTTGGAAATATAGCTTAACAGGGGGTCCGCATCACATAAGCTTCCACTGGAAATCGAACCCGCGCCTACTACGTCATAGGTTGTTGAAGTTAAAGTGTAGGCCCAAAGATAAGAGAAATTCCAAATAGAACAAAGAGAAGAGTGTTTGGCTAAAGTGTGTGCCCTTCAGTAATCCTATGATCTGTAAATCATAGAAAGGGTTGTTGTTTTTGATATTTGAAATTAATCACCATTCCCTTATGAAGTGTCAAGTGAGTTGTACAGGATATATTAGTAACTGTAAAATACAAATATATCTTCTTGGTATAGTTACAAAAAAGGCTACACACTCATTCACCTTCAATATTATTTTGGTAATAACTTCGGCGGAGCAGGACGTTTGAGCGCGGCCATTTGGACGCAAAGCAGTCCACGATGAACTGCTTCGGCGTGGTTGTTCGTTCTTAACTGGCCATTGAGAACTCTGTCATACTATCATACAGATTCCATATCCTTATTGGAAATAATGCTGTTCTTCATTTGCCGCCCAATCGTATCGTTCCTTTACGTTAGATATATTATAAAAGAGAAAATTTATTTTGGGGTGTCACAGACTGCCTACAGTAAATTTTATTTGGCCTATTCTTCCTATTTCAATGTATAGTTAGTGCCTATTTTTATGAAATCTGAAATAACTTTTTATTAATACAATAGAGTATTAACTATCCGGCCTAATGGGCAAATCAAATAACAAAAAAGCATTCAATAAATACCTGAATCAGCCATATCATTAAAACTACCATTTTCATTCCAAAAACAGCTCTTATTCGTTTCTTCTGATCTCTCGGTACTTATTATATTGGTATAATTTACTAGAGAAAATGAAAATATGTACAGTATTGTACACATTTTATGGTAAATTTAATAATGTCCGACTCAAAAAATCAAGTGCACAGTGCAGTATGAATATATAGTCATATCTTTAAAATAACTAAACATTAACGAAAACCGTACTTTTTTTCTTTTTTACACAAATTACATGTCTTTATTACATATGTCTTATATTATTAAAAGGAAATATACTTTTAAAACTAAGCCACATAGTACGGAGACCGGACAGTCAATAGTTTGCTACGGTTTCTTCCCATTTCTTTTCAACTGGTACAGACAAGTTGTGCATGATATGTAAAAACTTCACTGTGTTCAGAATGTTATTTTTAGTTTTTGAAAAAATTATTTGCGGAAGTTTTTCGGAATTTCCAGTACTTAAACATTTGGGTTCTAGTTATGAAATACATTATAACATATGCAGATAGGTAAACCTATTTGGATAAAAGGTTTTGCGCCCAAATGTCATGGACCCAAATTCGGAGCGATTTGGATATAGCTTTCATTGCTACACAAAGAACGTAATTCTCTATACAGTACTGGAAACCAGGGTTTTTATTGAAGAAAAAAAAAAAACGGTATTTTTGGTTTAAATAATTTGCTCTATGTATTTATATCACATATGTACAGAAATAAGTTTGTTTCACCTTGCTGCTATTATGCAACAGCCGGGTTATGTTGGAAGGGGTCACATAAGCTTAAAGCGGAGTCCAAACCGTTTCTTGACTTACATCCGAAACAAATTGTCCTCCATTTGAACTCGAAACCGCGACTAATTAGCCACAAATGCGATATGTCTGCCGACTCACTCTCAAAGGACTACTGAGACGTTGTATTAATCTTTACATACTTATAATACAGGGTGTTTCATAACAACACCGACAACGTTTGAGAGATGATTCCTGACACCAAGACAAAAAGTATAGACCATCCTGGGTGTATAAATGTTTCCTTTCGGAGTTATAGGCTGCCGAAAACATGACAAACTAAATTTTTGAGGTCCATAGCTCCAATACTATGGGACCTACAGTAGTCGGGTCAAACTAGTGATCCGACTTTCAGAATCCTGCGGTACTTTCGCAACTATTTTTCTAGAGGTAGTTGGTGAGTACTACAGATTAAATGCCAGTAACCAAACTCCCTCCATAAAAATTGTTGCGTGAGTACCTTAGGATTCTGGAAGTTGGATATTTGGATAGAACTAATACTAGTTCCTAAGTGAAGTCTTGAACCGACTACTGTACGATCTATAGTTTTGAAACTATGGATCTCTAAAGTTTAATTTTTCATGTTTTCGGCAGCCTATCCGAAAGGAAGCATTTCCGCACCCAAGTTGGTCTATACTTTTTATCTTGGTGTCAGGAATTACTTCCCAAACGTTTCGGTGTTGTTTTGAAACACACTGTATAATTGTCTAATTGTCAAGAGTCATTTGAGAAGGACAAAAAGATAAACAGTTGCACACGTGAAACCATTATACATAATTACAGATGGACAATTTCAAAACACTTCAAAGTATAGAAGAACTAATCAAGTCCAAGTTAGTTCACTACGACTTTTGCTAGTCCAAGTTAAAGAAATACGACGACTTAATTTGCATATCACTAAGAAAAGTAAATAAAGTAAAAGTTATTTGAGCCCACTTTGGCTCTGACCCATTTATACATAAATAGATACCAAAGATACTTCTGATTTCAGTAAATGCTCCCCCCCCCCCCAAAAAAAAAGAAAATAGGTATTTCGATGATTTTTATCAATAGTAAACATTATTAAAACGAAACAATATTTAGAATTTTTCTTTGATTACAACTGCATAACAATCATAATAAACTATAAAAAAATCACAAAAGAAACATTCATAAACTAATTTTAAAAAGTTTTCTTTTAAACAGTTTCTATTCATTTTTAATATCTGTTTGTAGTATATTCTCTGAGTAATGAATGGGGAATTTAGGTCTGAATATAATACGAATAATATGCGGAAGTGACACGCGATAACCCACAAATGTGTGCTCATCAAGATTTTACGAACACACACTTTTACGAACATTTTTCGTTTTTTGGTTTAAACCAGTTGTTTTTTTTTTTTTTTTTTTTTTGTTTTGGCTGGTTCAAAAAAAACAACTGGTTTAAACCAGCCAACCCTGCTGGAAACTGCACTTACATTTATTTAAAGAAAGTAACTGACACATTTTTCAATACAGTTTAATCGTATTAAGTATAATAATTACTTGATTTTAGTGCGTCTATATGAGTTTCCTTGAACAGATAAGTCACTCATATGAACATCAAATCACTTAATGACAGTATATTGCACTTTTGGTGCAATGGTTTAACTTGTTCTGAAGTTATTGGAAAGACAAATGTAGAAATGTAGAATACCCGTTTTCGCTAGTCACTACTATAAAGCAAAGAAGCCCATTAGGCTTTCAATCATGTATATAAAACAGAGTGAAATAGTATCAACTGTCAAACCAAACTACAAGACTTGTATTTACTTATCGATGCTATACGAGGGCTGCTATATATATTTCTGGCCTAATAATGAAAATACGAATATTTATCAACGAAAATGGTTTTATTGTTTTTCAAAATATTCTCCATCAAGATTTATACACTTTTGCATGCGCTCAAACCAATTTTCGAAGCACTTTTTCCACTCCGATTGAGACACCTCCAAAACATGGTTTTTGAATGCTTCAACAGCATTTTCTGGCGACGAAAATCGTTGACCACGCATTTTTTTCTTGATGTGTGGGAATAAAAAGAAGTCATTGGGTGCCAAGTCAGGGCTGTACGGCGGATGACCCATCACTTCGACGTTTTGGCCGGTCAAAAATGCGCTGGTTTGAGCCGATGTGTGAGAGCTCGCATTGTCATGGTGCACAATGATTCGTCTTCTCTTGTTCATTTTTCGAATTTCTCCGAAGACTTCAGGCAAACAAATGGTGGTGTACCACTCAGAATTGACCGTCCTACGTTGCTCAAGCGGAACAGTCGCCACATGACCAGTTATGCCGAAGAAACAGGCGACCATTTGCTTCGAAGTGCTTCTTCCACGAACAACTTTCGTTGGATTTGGCTCGTCTTGGAAGACCCACACGGTCGATTGCTGTTTTGTTTCGGGCTCATACGCATAGATCCATGATTCGTCACCTGTGACGATCTTATAAACGTCTTTTGAAGCACCGCGATCGTATTTTTTCAGCATTTCTTTACACCAATCCACACGAGCTTTCTTTTGAGCGATTGTCAAATTGTGCGGGATCCAACGAGAACAAACCTTTTTTACGGCCAGGTGTTCATGCAATATCGAATGTATGCTGGTGGAAGAAATGCCTAGGCATGCCTCTATCTCACGGTAAGTCACATGACGGTCTTGCATTATCAGTTCACGTACGGCATCGATGTTTTCTGGCACAACGGCTGTTTTTGGACGACCTTCACGGAATTCGTCTTTGAGCGAGCGTCGGCCACGATTGAATTCGTTGTACCAGTTTTTCACAGTGCTATAGGATGGTGCTTCGTCGCCATACAAAGATTTAAGTTCATCGATGCACTCTTGTCGTGATAATCCACGTCGAAAGTTGTGAAAAATGATCGCACGAAAATGTTCACGAGTTAATTCCATTTTTTTGCCAAGTTGATTTCTTCAAGTACCTGTAAAAGAAAAAAAAATTGTCGTAAGTCAAAAAGTTCTGAGTACATTTATGCTACAAAATGTCAAACTTTCCAATGGAAATGTCAGATTGCACCTGGCAACACTTAGTGTTGCCTAGGCCAGAAATATATATAGCAACCCTCGTAGGATCAGTGGCGTACGCACGTGAGAGGAGTTTGGTCTTTTAAAACTCTCTCGAATATTATGGAAAATTAGACCTAGTATTTACTATGCTATATATATATACTCGAAAATCACGGTTGTTGTTAAAGGATATAAGATTGAATGTTTAAACCCACCCCCTTGATGAAGTTCTGCCTACCACTGTACAGAATACATATTAAATATAATGTTGTCACTTTCAGTAGCCAATTAATAGCGTCAGAGGATGCTGAAATTATATATATATAAACAATTTACCTAACTGAATACGCAAGGTAAGAATATTACATACAAGTTTCCGTTTATATTATATAATTTTTGTGATCTTTTCGGTGCATATAAGTTCTAGGATTATTAGTAGACCGACATATCATGATTTCGTCCTAGATTTTAGTGAACGTTAGTTATGAATAAACAAATAAATAAATTCAGTGAATTCACCGTATATACGGGCTTGGTGCAACAGAGAACGAGAGCAGAAGTGGTATTCAAAATAATATTGCTGAGTTTGGCATGTTAAACTCAAGTCATTTTCAGGGTGGATTGATCTAAAACAATCAGATTCAAATCACGATTTTAATCCAGATTTGAATCACTTGATTTTTAAAAATAAAAATTGTTGATTTAAATCAAATTCCGAAATAAATTAATTTAAATTGAAAATAAGTAAAATCCCGTTTCTGCTCTGTTATTTCGATTATGGAAGACAATAATCATAATACAATGAGACTCAAATGTATGTAAGCACAGTATGAAAACAAGCATCATGCAGAGGATAATTAGGGAAAATCCCGTTTTAAATGAGTAACGGGTGAATCCTGCTTTCTTCTCTTCGTAACATAGGATTTTTAAATCGTTAACTATTTCAACGGAGAGATCACCATGGACATTTAAGAAGAAAATTATTTTGAGTCCACGTCCATTTGTTTGTTTCCAGATAATAGAGGCGTATTTAGAGGAGCCCGATCCCCTCTCCGAAACAAACAAACAAACAAACAAACAAACAAACAAAATAGATTTTGAAACTTCAGGCGAAATTTATGTACTAAATACATAGTTAAGTTCCTCGGGATCGTAATACGGCAAATTTTGGATGTTAAAATATCGAATAACACTTTCGATAAAGTGGATACTTTTAAATATCTAAGATCAATATTAACAGACGAAAACAATATTCATTAAGAAGTTAAATGTCGACTAAAAGCAGGGAATTCGTGTTATTATTCAGTTCAAAATCTCTTGTCGTCTCGAATTCTGTCGAGGAATTTGAAGCTTAAAATATATAAAACGATAATCATGCCTGTTGTTCTGTATGGTTGAGAAACATGGTCGCTTACTATGAAGGAAGAGCATTGACTGAAAGCAAGATCCTGAGAGGAATATTCGGACTCAAGAGGAACGGGAATGGGGAATGGCGGAAACTTCATAACGAGGAACTACATAATTTATACGGTTTATCAAAAATTGTTAGGGTCATCAAGTCTAGGAGACTCAGGTGGGCAGGTCATGTAGCCAGGATGGAAGAAAGTAGGAACGCTTTCAGTCTTAACTGGAAGACCAATCGGAAAATGACCATTAGGAAGACCTAGGTGCAGATGGGAGAACAATATTAAGATGTATCTTGCAGAAATAGGAATACAAAGTAGAAACTGGACCCAGTTGGCTAGGGATAAAAGTCAATGGAGAGCTTTTGTAATCACGGCATTGAACCTCCGGGTTCCACAGGCCATAGGATGAGTTAGTTAATTTTAGGCAAAATTTGTCCTTTATATGTATTTCGTGCCGTTATCTAGTTCCGATTTTTTAAAAATATGCCCTTACCAAATATCAGGAACTTTCGTGAAAAGAAAAATGTCACGTTGATAAACGTTGCTGTACGTTTTTTCCTTAATGCTGCAGAAACATTGTTTGGGATTGAAATAGGTTAACGATTGGGGATTAATTCAAAATGAAACCCCAATACTTTCACTTAAATGGGATAATTAACATTTAATACTAAGTTTTAATGTTTTCTCTTCAGTTCGCGACTTGTATACGAGAAGAAAGCTTTGATTTAAATAAAAAAATCGATTAAATAAAAAAATAAACAAATGATTTTTTCCACCCTGGTCATTTTCGCCATTTAGCTAAGAAAAATAAGCTACACGGTGTCAATATTTCATCTTAATTATGTTGCCTTGTTTTATTAACTGTGTTTTAGATTTTGCTAAATATATACAAAGACGTTCGATTCTTTAATTCACGATATTTTATCCATATTTTTCATATCTGTGTAAAGAACAGGTTGAGGAACAGCAGTCTTGATACGGTACGACTAAAGCAAAGAGGAAGTATCTGCTACGTCCTGAACATTTACTGCGGCGATATAGGTCTATAAAGGTTCCGATTTACATAATCTTTTGCCGTAAAATTGTTAAGAACTCGAAATGTCCCAGTTTTTATCTAATCATTTGTGCGTTATTTAAGAGATAACTCTTACACATCGAAACTCAAATAATAGGCATAATATACTCTGTTACCCATAGAGTGTTCCAGTTCTTTTAGTCTGAAATCTGGGAGCCCTACTTGCTATATTTGTGTAATAAATAGTTCTACAGCTAAGCACATCTCCTTTGCAAGGCAATTTAGTAACAAATCAAATTGTGTCCCACTATATACCGTGTTCTTAAAAAGTTTCACCAGATGCATTTCATTTTCATGAATTTTCTGAGTAACAATATTATTGCTGTATGCTATTACTCGCATAATTGATTATAATATGCTGTCTCTTACTATAATAATTTTATCCA
Organism: Thermobia domestica; assembly: GCF_964235325.1. NCBI lineage: Eukaryota > Metazoa > Arthropoda > Insecta > Zygentoma > Lepismatidae > Thermobia > Thermobia domestica. Next base: position 130,142,367 of record NC_137458.1, on the reverse strand, counting down.
TATGAAAAATTACTGGTGTAGGTGTAGTTTCGGCGCACCACATTTTAGAAGATTTACAGGTAAAATACAATACTTTGCATGAAAAGATGTACATAAGGAATATATTTCTGTAGGTGAGAGAATTAAATACAAAGTAATACCGCTATATTTTAGGTTTGCAAGTGTAGGGTTACTAGTGTAAAATCATTACAATTGCTTTACAACAAATAAAATAAGTAAAAGCATATGAAACATAGCTCTATTAGACGCTATTTTCCACGGGCGACATATTTTTGCACAGTGTACAGAAGCTATATTTTATGTTTACAAGTGGACCGTTACTAGTATGAAACAATGACAAGTATCATTGTCAAAACCTACTTCTTTCCACTAGCCTCGCTTGCGCAAATACTTACTATCTCTGACGCGCCTGCTTCCTTCCGACGCAGACTCAGCTTCACCCTGTTCTGACTGGGTTAGATAGCATTCGGTCTTTTCAGTGGCCACCCGCACAGGTTGCTTTGTGTTTTTTGCACTGTAGTTTTTATCCTACATATCCGGAAGCCGTATTTATACGCAAATCGTAAAAGAATCGTAATTTTTTAACAATTAGTTCTGGTGGCTCCCTTGAATTTTATCAATGCCGCGTGAGATATTTTCATGTCGCCCAATGGAAACCTTTTAGAGGACAGTAAGAAGGAAATTAGTGAAAGATCTATAATTTTTCAACATTGGTCCACGTTCCGTTAAGGGGGTCCAAAACTACACTTGACCCCCTTAAGCTAACCTAACCTAATATACCATTATATTATGTAATCAAACGAAAATCAATAGAAAGAAGCGGTGTCAAAAACACTGGACCCCCTTAACGGAACATTGACCATTCTTTCTAGTGGTGCGCCAAAAGTAAACCTGTACGAAATTATTTAAGTACAAGGCTAATTATTTAATTCCACTACATATCACTTCAAAACAAAATCTACAATAAATTATGTTAGCATTTGATAAGATTCAATCATTTCAAAATAGTAATAGCTGCTCTGCTATAAATTAGGCGCAATAAAACTGTTTGGGGTCTCATATTGGCTCTATTTTTTAGATTTGCTTTGCGTGTCCTTCAAAAAAATTTAATCAAACATATTCTATTACACGATTGAATGCATCTATACATAATGGTAAATGTATTTTATTATTATTATTACTATTTATTGCTTACCCTATTTTAGAAACCAATGATTTGTAAACAGTGTGCATGATGTGCTATCTCCAAGATTTACTCCCAGTTCTACAATAATACATGTCGATATTAATTCACAAGAATAAATCAATAACAACAATGAAACTGTGCCTTGAAAGTGAAAACACCACTAACATAAGTCGTCTGTTGTTTTTCCATTCGCAACACCACACACAAACATTTGTATTTTTCACTTTCTCTTATCATATCACATTCACAAACGAGTGTTGTCACTCCCTATCAAAGCGGCTCCGATTAATTTCGAACGTCTGCTATGGCGAGAAAATGTGGCTTTCTTATTGGCGACTTCTATTGACGTCACTTTTACTCCTCACTTATGATGTGAACAATGTTGGGATTGTGCGGGCATGATTTTTGCTTTATTATCTTACTACAAAAAATAAATATTAACTTTAAAAAATGAGTACAAAGTAACGTATGAGAAAAATGGAAATTGCGCAAAAGAGAAACTATGTTTCAAAACCAATAGAAAATTACAAACAAGTTAATACAGTAGGTATATACTGTATGTATTGGAAGAATATTATAATAACATGCTTGATATATGGGCAAATTTTTCTTATAAATACTTAAAGACAGTAGGGGTTTTAGAGTGAATTATCTATCTATTAAAATGCTACAATAGCAATTAAAACGCCTTTCTTATTTTTTTAAGGATGCAGGAATAGGGTAACCTATTGAAATCTTTATTCATCAATTTAGTTTTATCTTGTAGAGAAAATAATTTCCTACTCCCTGCCATTAGAGGATACGCCCTCTTTTTGGCATGGAATTTAGAGTATTTCTATTGATTTCAAGATAATGATATATGCACTTGCGTCTCTGGCATGTAAATTTTTTTGGGGGGGGGGGGCATAAAAAAGCTATTTAAATGGTACTACCTAACCCAAGCTATGTATTATCTTCGATTCCATTTGTTACTTTCACGGACCCCCTGAGAACTCCGAACTCTGTTATAATCGTGGCCTATGTTTAGCAGAAGGGGTCCAGATCTTTTCTCTAAAAAATGTTACAATTTTGGTAGTTTCTGTTCACATTCGGTTAGTTTAGGGTAGGGTTGGTTAGTTTAAGTTAGGTTAGGCTAGTTTAGGTTACTTTAGTTTAGTTTATGTTATATTAGTGTAGGAGTCCCGCATAATTTTCCAAAAAATGATAGAATTTCGGTTATTTCTACTAATATTACGTGAGTTTAGGTTAGTTCAGGTTAGCTTACGTTAGTTTATGTTAGGGTAGGTTAGATTTGGTTGCGTTATGTTACGTCTAAGTACTTGCATCACTCATTTCTCCTGTAAATTTTGTGTTTTTTACGTGCTTCTGGACCCCTTGTACTAAACATACCCCATAATCGTTTCACAGCCTGAATATTATATGCCAAATACGGTCGTTAGTAAATAAATTAAATTAGAATAAAATATGGAATATTTTGTACTTCAAAATATTGGAGGGGACGCGTCCCCCCGTCCCCCGCCAGAGACGCCCATGGATATATGGGCAAAGTGTAGTAATCATGCGAGCGGTGTCCCCTCTCGTGAGCAACACTAAAAGTATTCCATATTACTGTTTAGCTTATATTTCTCATGGCTTTCGTTTTCCAGTGTAATCAGGCCATTTATCAAACCTGACTGGACTCGAAACTCGACGCGGAAAACTGAATCGGCTCGAAACTCGACTCGAGAATATTACCTTTGACTTGACTCGAAACTCGACTGGAATTCGAGTCGAGTTTTAGCTTAACTCGTGCTCATCCCTATGCGTTAGAAAAAAATGGTTGCTTATTATTATTCCGCTTAACTAATTATATAATAATAACAATGTTGTTGTGTAAAATTAAAAATACAGAATATAGAGAAACATCACACTATAACCAATAAAATGAGAACACATGAACTGCGAGTGAATCTAAACTTGCCAGTAACTCTAAAATCGATACATGCTTTTTAAAGCTAGTTTCAAACTCTATAATCAACGGGACTCTAGGATAAGCAAACTGATCTGAAAGAACTCCAATATTACATAGACTATCATAAGCAAACTATTTTTTAGTAAGTAGGTCTGCTCATCAGAACACAGTTTATTCATATTAACCCCTTACTGTAAATCGTTAATTATGACACCCTAGTTGTTGATAAATATTTCCCGTCGGGGCACTTCAGACACTTTAAATTCTGTCCACCATCATCCTCAGCTCTTAGGAAGAAAGTATTCTTTCAAATGTTCGAACGGTAAAATATTTTCGTTCTCCATCTTTATAAAAACAACACCAATCAAAGTAAAACAGACTACCAGTATCATTGTACTCCTAGTTCACTCACAGAATGTATTGATTTGGAGCTGTCAAAATCTACGACAAAATCTTCCAGGTGCTTGCAATCAGTACACGTGATTTCCCTAAGGCTGTCCTCATCTTCAGAAAACAGCAAGTGGCACTACGAACTTATATGTTTCTCTGTGTGTCTGTGACTGTCGGTCACTGACATAAGTAGTTCATGCTCGATTGTTTCATTCTGAGAAATTCATTTATAGGAAAGAAACATTTGTTTCCGAAAAAATATATACATATATTGTAGTACTCATTCGAAATGTAACGCGAAAAAAGTAATGCAAACTAGGTACGTTACCTAAAAATTTGTAACGCGTTACCGTTACAGTTACTTTGAAAAATGTAACGCGTTACTAGGAAACGTTACTTAAAAAGTAACGCGTTACAAGTAACGTGTTACTTGCGTTACGTTACTTTCCAAGACTGCATATACTTCATATATTTCCCTTTCAGCCGCAGAAAGATGTTCGTGTTTCACATACAAAGATACGAAGATATTAAAGGCGAGTGTTTGTATCGATATGCTGCGGTGTGAAGAATATGTGAAGAATATCCAAGAATAGCGGATGGCCTGTTTGGATGCGAAAGGTTATGTACCTAAGGCGAAGTTGTACAAGATATCTCAGGCGTTTGTTTCATGGCCACATAATAATAAAAAAGGAAGGATAACCATTTCTCCAGTCTAAGATGAATCTTTATTTTTGGAGTGTTTGCTCAATGAACTCCATATATAATTGACATTATAATTAATTGTGTATTAATGTATTTGCTTATTACATACTGCATGCAAGAAGAAATAATACATATCATACATGAATTAGAAACTTCAACCGGAAGTAGGCTCAAATCTTGCAAACGGTCCAAGATATTGAAAAAATAATCGAAAAAAAAATCTCCCTTTTATAGTATCCTTCACGATTTTTATCACGACATCTTTTTACTTTTGTCTGTAAAGGGACAGGTACAGATGTTGTGAAGAATGGCAAGGATATTCATGTTCATATGCGAATGATGCGCTGTGTAGAGAGCGCAGATTCAGCTAGTCTATATGTTAAAATGCTACGTTTAAATGTTTGTGGTCAATTCCTTTCGACAATGAGATTTCGGAAACCATAAGCTCTAAAAACGTTTTGTTTTCTCTGATCAATTCCAAATTTTCTGTAGATTTGTCAGTTCTTATCTGAATTTTTTTTAAAAAAGAAAAGAATAGAAGAGAGAGAGAAAAAAAACTTTATTTTCCTACTCAAAGTTTTAGGTGTTGTTTTGAGCCCATAAAATTAACAATGTCACTAGGGCGTTGATAAAGGTTGATGTCCTTGTGCTAGGCAACCAGTAAATGAGCTACGTATAGTGGGTTGATGGACACCTAAGGCGCTTTGCTTTAATCTGAATGGCGAAACCTATTAAATGCTTCATAGGCCTGTAGACCTGCAATGAGGCGTAATGTGAGTATTTATAAGAAAAAATAATTATTTGGACTTGAATTCATCTATCAGTTCTCCAAATCTGCCACAAACTCACTCCAACATTTACATAGTAAAATGCTATGTTCGTATGTTTGTTTATAGTAATTTTCTCTACGTAAGTCTTCCCGTTCTTCACTTGCGTCTGTAAAGGGACATATACAGACATAGCGAGGAAGTGGGAAGTCAGTTTTAGAGGCGTTATATCACTATTTATGCAACTTTGACATAATATTACCAACCAGAAAACAAACAACAGTAACAGCAACAGTGGGTTTCAGTAGGATAACGTACTCCAACATAGGCAAGAACTGATCCATCGACTGGTAAAGTTATGACAACGATTTTTATTTACTTCACCTTCCCCAAAAGAGGAAGAAAGTAGAAACGCTTTCAAAATTTTAATTGGAAACCCAAACGGAATAGGAAGATAGGAGGATAATATTAAGATGGATTTTGCAGAAATAAGACTAGTAAGCAAAAACTGGATCTCGTTGGCCAAAGACAGAAGTCAATGAAGAGCTTTTGTGAATGTGGTATTGAATCTACGTATTCTATAGGCCATAGAATGACTGATGTTACACTTCCGGCCTCAGAAGGTATATAGGGCCTATCTCTTCTTTCTTGCACAAAAGGATGGTAAGTTCGGAAGGGGCGCAAAATATTATCTGCAGTAACATTTCAGGATATTAGATAGTTTGTACTAACAATAGACTGAGAGGAGATGATTGGTGTAATGTATTGACAAAATATATGTATATTCCTATCTTATGTTGTTGAAAGAACACAAAAAGGGTTATATTTTCCCTTGAGGAGCGAGCGCTAGAGATGGAATGGGTCAGTGGGTCAAGATTTGTGAGTGGGTCAACTTAGGGAGCTGCGACCCACCACCCACCGAAACTCTTGCATTGTAGACAGTATCTTCTAAACACTGGTGAATTTGTCTGTGTATTTTACTTTCAAGGCCTCCATTTTTCTTCCTTTTTCATTTGTTTCTATTTACTTGACCTGAGATATCTAAGTAAAGAAAGAACTTCAGGCTCTTTTGGATATTGATATCTGTAATTGTAATAATAGCAATAGACAGTGGCGTATTTACGATTTTGTTTCGGGGGGCTTTGCTAACTTTTGGGGGGCTTTGCCTGAAAATATGAAAATTCTGCAAGATATTTCATATACTTTACTATAGTAAATAAGATTTCGGGGGGGGGGGATTAAGCCCGGAAGCCCCCCCTAAATACGCCACTGGCAATAGAACTTACTACTTGGCTTTCGAGACACAGCCTGTGAGTTTTTAAAGGAGAGCTAACTACTGGAGAAATATATTTTTGCATCACCTATAATATATGAATAATTATGTAACTATGTGTGGGTGATCATAATGGTCAAATTGCAAAGTCAAGCGAAATAACTTTTGTATACAGTTAGACCCCAACCCCAACTGGGATGTTATCATATCAGGAGTGGGGGTCCGAATTTTTGCAGAAAATTGAGTATCTTACAAGCAGTTCAACTTAGGGAGCTGAAATTCAGTATATTAACTCTTTGTTAAAAATAAATACAACATGTCCTAACATTTTTTAAACTTCTCTTTTATGGGGGAGGGCATTTGCTATATATTGGATGTAAAAATAACCGAAAACGATCGATATTAATTGAGAAACAATTATTAATTGAGAAACAAAAACAGTGCTTCGCCTTTTATATCCACAGCTTTCTATTATAAAATTGCTGAAGCTTGTGTTTATTATATGGAGCATTCAGAGCACAAGGTAATTAAGCCATAAACTTGTGAGACAAATAGATATAAAATTTGTGCTATAAGCTTAATTACATGAAAATTTTAAGTTTGTACGGTATGCTTAATTACGCGTTTTTCGAAAATTTTACACTTTTTTCCCCCTTACGTTGGTCTACTTTAAGTTGATTCGGGACTTTCAAATTTCATCCTATTTTCCACTGAAAAGTATCTGTAATTCAACGAGGAAATAACTATATATGACAATTAAATTGAAATTCATCGTAATTTGGCCCATGACAAACATTTTACCATCTCATATCGTAAAGGACAGATCCACTGGTATTGTAACAAAGCGGTGCTTGAGCAATTGACCGTAGAAATTGAAACTCTGATAAGTGATAATTTCACAGTTTTGTTTTATTACATAGCAGGGGGCGCGGTGGCTCAGTGGTAGAGCGTTCACCTCCGGTGCTTGGGGTCCCTGGTTCGATCCCAGCTCGCGCCTTGTGGACTTTGTGGTGGACAAACACCGTGCTCGTGGGTTTTCTCGAGGTTCTCCCGTTTCCTCCCACTTTCTTCATTCCACCATTTCACTCATCTCTCATTATCACCGTCTCCTTTAGCCTAATCGGCATAACCGTGGGACGTAAAACTTAAAGATTTCATTTCATTTTCATTTCATTTGTTTTATTACAAAGTATAAACGCTTTAGTCAGTGGAGAGGAAGGAGTGGACCATGGGTGAGAGTTGATGACGATGGGTTATGGTGGGTGTTGGGTCAGAGTGGGTCACAGTGGGTAGTGGATCTGAGTGGGTCACAGAGAGTGGTGAGTCAGTGAGTCGTAGGTCAAGTTTTCATTGACTCGTGCCATCTCTGGCGAGCGCAACCTCTTCTGCATCCATCACTAATACGGCACGGGGTTAATATTTCTTCATTCGTGAGCAAAAGAATGGAAGAATTGGACGAGGCACAAAATATTACCCGCTATATCATTTGAGGATTTTTAGCTAGTTTGTATTAACAATGGATTGAAAGCAGGTTATTGGTCTAACAAGGGTTTATTAACCTGGTGGTTGCGAAGATAAGGGAAAAAGATAAATATAATTAGAATCTAATATCGAAAAATATTTTTAAATATTATTTTGAATTTTGTTCTTATAGGCGTATTTTTATTTTTATACAACAACAAATAGGTCTACTAAACATTTTCAACAGGTGCAGAGTTGTTTAAAAATCAATTTAAATGATAGAGGTTCGATATAAAATTAATGAGAACTCCATATTGGAATACCAGAAAAATACGAATATAACAGAACCTGCGAGATATCTGAGTATGGTGTGATTTCATTAGTGTGGCAATGTCCTGTTCAATCTTCGCGACGCACATTATCAAGTCATTTAAAATACTCAATAACATTTTTAACAACTGTCCAAGTTTCTTTTAACTAAAACTAGCAGCGTTCACCCCGCTTCGCTGGGGTCACCCCGGAACGCAATAAACTTTGTTACTTAGATAATTTTTTCTTTTTCGCTTTCAAGTGATATGATAAAAACCATAGAAGATTGGAGTAAATGTTAACATTATATCGCCTGTCATTTATGTTAACCCGCCGAGTGACACGGTCATGTGGGTTGCATATAAATACGGTTAGATTTAGCTATGATGAGCTAACAAAGGATTTGTACGTTATGGACACTTGAATGGTCAATTATCTCAAGACACTGGTAATTGAAAATTAAAGTGATATGATAAAAACCATCTAGGGTCCAAATCTTAATAACCCCCCAAAAATGAAAGAAATTGGTTCAGCCGTATTAGCGTGATGAGCTAACAAAGGATTTGTACGTTCTCTTTTATATATATAGATTAGAAATTTCTTTATTTTTTATCAAATCACCAAAAATTAAGGGAGTTGTGAACTTAAAATTTTCAAACGGCCCCTATTTTGAAGTAGTATGATGGATCGGATTCAATATTTGTAATATGAATGATCTGACCAAATTTGGTTGTAATCCATTCATTTTTAGGGAAGTTACTTTACCCTCTATATACAAGAAATGGATTCTACTACTATTATAGAAAAGATGGATATCAAGATCTCCGCATATTAAAAATCTACACAAGATTATTACAAACCAGAAATTATAAGGAGGTCACTGGCAAAAGGATGTAATAAAATGGAGGAAGTGATAGGAATTAGGTTGAGAACCACTGGTCTAATATATTGATAAAAGAATAATTTTGTTGTCTCGTCTCGTCCAAATAGTGCAAAAAGAGACATCTTCTCTTCAGGGAACGTACGTGTCCCTGCGCCCCCTTTCTGGATCCATCTCTGGCTACAATGAGAAAAAAAATGTAGGTGGCGTACTTAAAAAGGTAAGTTACATGCGTAATTCCTGTAGTTTTTGTACTTAACGTACAGCAGATGTATAACTGAAAACTCGTGTTTTATAATACTTTGCGTATAACTGTTCCATCTATACGTACTTTCCGTACGAAACAATATAGGCGGTTAGGGTCTCACATACAAATGGACGTATATAACATATAGCTGAGGAATGTGACATAAGTATATGCATGTGATATACGGAAAACTGTTAGATGTCAGACATCCTGCATCGGCATGATGTAACATCTAAGGGTAGTAGTGCGTATATAGCATATGGATAACGTTTACTCCATACTGATTTTCTGTAGTAAGCAAGATGATTCCGTATATTTGTACAATATACCGCTGTCTGGAGAACGGATTTTTCTCAGTGTAAAGACTGACTATGTCGCTAAATAAATTGATTTTCTGTATGAAACAATTCTTTCATTTCAAAGACACGGATTTATCAAAAGTTCCTAGTACATATCGAAGTACCTTAACTAATTTAGATATTAATTGGAGATTCTTTCAATATCATATAAGTTTTCTGTATGAAAGTAAACCATTCTGGTGAAACAACATAGCTATTCAAAGACTAATATTGACAACTTCTTTTTATTGAGTTACTCAAGAAACGAGGCTTCCTTCTTAAAAGCCACGAATTGAGACTATCGGAAGAAAACACTACAGAATTTCCGCTCAAGAACAGGAAATTGGTAATTAAGATCTAAAATTCAAGAATTGAGGAACAGAGAAACTAGCGGAAGAAAAACAATTTTAGTAAACAATAACATTAAAGAGGAGTAATTAATGTACTTACGATCAAAGCAACCTGAAACTCCATCTCCCTTTAAAAAGAAATTTCTTTTTACGCCAGTAGATACCATAATTTGATATACAGGGAGTCTCAAAATTCTGAAACCATAAAAAATCCTTAATTTTAATCTCTTTTCAGGTAGATAAGTAGGAATTCAAATATATCATTTTGTTGGCTAGGAGGGACAGTGATGTTGCCAGGAATTCAGGTTTCGAAGCTGTCGAATTTAAATGTATATTAATTGAAGGTTATTGGTTCTCTGACTTGAATACGGTGGTTTAGTTAGAACGACGATAATGCATACGGTTCAAAAGTCAGTTTGTTTCTGAACTGCAGAACATTTAAGACAAATATTTTGCAGAAACGTTTGCTCGACTAACGTAAATCAGTGCTTTTGTGTAACTAATACCTAAATTCCTCCAGTACTTATTATTATTATTAATAATAATAATAAAAATAAATAAAAGTAATCACTCGTATTGTGTGACAAATGCGATAAATAAATCTATGTATTGATTCCGAGATCAAAATGCTCACCAGTTACACGTCTGATTGTGAATTCAGAAATTTATCACACATGCCTACTCACACATGCAATGCATTAATATTCTCAACATTACAAGGGGGAAATGAGAACTCCCCGTGTCTGCCCTCTAGTGCCAAAGGTCTCGAACAAGACGGTATGTTTCATGATTGTTTAGGTATTTTAATTAAGTACTTAGGCACCATGTGTTAAAATTGAAGACGATTGCTGTTTATTTTTAATCGACAATGGCGAAGGAAAGTATTGTGTCCGTTATATGCGTACGCAGTGGCGTATTTAGGGGGGTGGCTTCCGGGATTAAGCCCCCCCCGAAATCTTACTTAGTATAGTAAAGTAAATGAAATATCTTGCAGAATTTTCACATTTCCAGGCAAAGCCCCCCCCGAAAGTTAGCAAAGCCCCTCCCGAAACAAAATCGTAAATATGCCACTGGCCGTTTATTACACATAAACCCAAAAGCGATTTGGAGTTTAGTCTGTGCACGTATGTACGTATGTATATATGATATACATGTTGTCCATTAGTTCCACTCTGGAATTGAAACACCTGAACCGATTTCAATAAATGGGATATCGTTGGAATCTTGTGGACAGTTCGTCTAACACTGGATAAGTCACATCACAAAGAAGTCAATATGAGGGACATCGGCCGCCATGCCTGAGTAGAAAATCTTTCTTTATAACATGGGTATCAAAAAACAAGAAAAAGAAAAGAAAAGAAAAAGCTCTCATAATAAGGATTCCGAATATACAGGGTGTTTCAAAACAACACCGACAATATTTGGAGGGGGGTGCGGTTCCTGACACTAAGATAAGACAAAAAGTACAGACCAACCTGGGTGCACGTATGCTTCCTTTCGGAATTACATTCTGCCGGAAACGTGAAAAAATGAAATTTAAAGGTCCATATCTCCAAAACTATGGGACCTACCGTAGTCGGGTCATGGCTTCACTTAGGAACTAGTATGTGCCCTATCCAAATATGCAAGTTTCAGAATTCTGTGATACTTCTGCAACAATTTATATAGAGGGAGATTGCGAGTACTTCAAATTATATGCCCGTAGCCCAACTCCATCAATAAAAATTGTTGCGTGAATACTTTAGGATTCAGAAACATGTATTTTTGGATAGAGGATATATTAGTTACTAAGTGAAGTCTTGACTCGATTATAATATTTCCGATAGTTTTGGAGTTGCGTGCCTTTAAAATTCATTTTTTCGTTTTCGGCAGCCTATAATTCCGAAAGGAAGCATTTGTGCACCCATGTTGGACTATACTTTTTGTCCTATCTTGGTGTCAGGAATCACCTCCCAAACATAGTCGGAGGTGTTTTGAGTGCACATATACATATGTATGTGCCCTGTATAATACATATAATTTGCTTTAATTAGGTATCTCATAAAAAATGAAATGAAATCTTTAAGTTTTACGTCCCACGGTTATGCCGGCTAGGCTACAGGAGACGGTGATGATGAGAAATAAATGAAATGGTAGAATGAAGAAAGTGGGAGGAAACGAGAGAACCCCAAGGAAACCCATGCACACGGTGTTTGTCCACCACAAAGTTCACTTGGCGGGAGCTGGGATTGAACCCGGAACCCCAAGCATCAGAGGTGAACACTTACAACGGTACGTTGTATATTTTTATATTTTTTGGGCAATAAGATTTTCTAAATATGTACTAGACTAGTTTTTCCTTTCATTTACAAAATACAACATTTATTATTTATTAGCTGTTGGAATGTTTCCAACTGGACTTCTATTGCTTATGTAGCACATTCGCATGCACTTCGAGCATTGAGTTATCAACATCCGTCCGATACCAAAAAAAGAAACAAAACATCTGTAACGTGCAGATCGAGTCCATGCTAGATTAACTACTGAATTTCCTGCTGTAGATTGTGCGCACTTTAGAACTATACTATAACTAATATGTAAATTAAGGAGATTCTAACGAAAAGGGGAGGGCTGAAATACGCAATAGAAAGAAAGCAAAACAGAATAAATTTAAGAATTAGGAATTAGATTTCTGAGCTTTCGGCATCTATGTTTATGTTAGTCTGTCACGTATGAGGGATGGCATTCCTCGGCAATCACGTTGCCCGGGGAACTGGGTAAGAAGAAAGGAATAAGGAAGGAAGGAAGCGATCTGGGACCATTATGCGAGGTACCATGCCGACATTTACCTGGTGTTAATGAGGAAAGCCTCACTCAGTATGGCTGACCTCAAAAATATTTTACACAGAATATATACTATACAGTATATCATTCATTTTCCCAGGATAATTACTCATTCGTTACAGAGGACATGGTATCTTCAAAGAAGGATTTTTCCCCATCCCCCATCATACATTGGGTATCTTTGATTAATTATCATAAAACACTGTATATTAATGATGATTTCAGGGTATAGCCCGGGGGTGAAAGATGCAGAATCTCCCCCAGAGAAATAAAATTTCCTCCCTTAACGAACTTCTGATGTTGTTCAACTAGGGTTACCATTACCAATATTTTCGCATTACACGCACCCATCTGTTTTTAAGGACTTCAGAAGCAAGGGACAAAATCTGAAGAAGTCGACTAGGTTTGAAAGTGGTGATATTAAACTAATAATGTAAAATGTTGAATAAAAATGTGAATAATTGTGTACACTGTTAGATTTGATAGTATGCTTTTTTAAAAGTTTAGTCCTGTATTGTTCCTCTCCTCTTTCTTAAATAATATACAGTAATCGTGGGTTTTAGTCATTACACATTTGTTGTCGGAGCTTACGGACAATCGGAAACACTGGACTCTTTCAGTATGTTAAAACGAGGAATGAGTATACTTGTTTGTCTTTCATTTTTAGGCTATTAAATCTATTAAATATTAGTGTTTGTTACACTTCAATTAGGTCACTGAAACACGATTTCTCAAGCTGGTCGTATATTGACCAGAGGAGAGGACAGTCGAGTCCGAGGTTCAGTACTATGAGCAATGCAACAGAGTCTCGTACCGAATATTCACTCGAGCACGTGATAGACAAATGGGTTAATGTTTAGATGAAGGAGGCAAAACCTAACGTAACCTATCTAGTGATGAGCAAATGCAAGACCAAGACCAAGACCGGGGTGGTCTTGGTCTTGGTCTTGGTCTTGCACTGGAACTCTTAGTCTTGGTCTTGTACTGGAACTCTTAGTCTTGGTCTTGCACTGGAACTCTTAGTCTTGGTCTTGCACTGGAACTCTTAGTCTTGGTCTTGCACTGGAACTCTTAGTCTTGGTCTTGCACAGCCAGTCTTGGTCTTGGTCTTGGTCTTGCTTGCAAGAGACTTGCAAGTCTTGCATTTAATGTTTTCTATGTTTTTCATAGGTAAATTTTACTCTGAATATAAGGAATAATAAACTCTACAATGCGCCAATATTAACGGAAATGCAATGTATGTTTCTAAATGTAATATAGTTTTACCTTCGTGTAAGTATGATAATAGTGTACAACATAGATGATGACCTTTATTTTTTTAATGTCCACATGCTTCACTACTTATAAGATAAATCACAACGTTTCGTAATCTATTATATATATATATATATATATATATATATATATATATATATATATATTTAACAGATCCAACACTCCACTGGTTCCCAAACTGGGGAGTCTACCCCTGAGACGCATGAAAGAAAACCAAGACGGCACAGATTACTGAAATGCCATGAATTGCAAAATTATTTTTACCGGTACACTCTAAAGGCATCAGATTTTTTCTTTTCAACCACGATTAGCTCATATTTGTATTGACCAAACTTCCAAATAAATATTGAGAGTTTGTTTTACTGATTCCAATATGTACTCAATGGGACAGAAACATTGACATTTACGCAAAAGCGATGAAAAAATTGCAGGCTTACGAAACATGGACATGGAGAGAAAAGGAGAGAATTAGCTGTGTTGAACGGAAAACGAATGAGATGTTAGAAATATTAGCAGTAGGGGAAAAAAAGAAGAATTTTGGATATTGTTAAGAGGAGGAAATCAATCGAAGCGTGTACCTATCGAAAATGTTTAGCATCACATCATTCACTGGTCATTGCCACTTAACATCAGTGGCGGAACTAGAAGGTAAAAGCTTGGGTGACCAGCCAGAACTCAAACTATAATAGGTATATCATGAGTTTAGAGTTTTTCATGGCTCTTGCAGAAGTTAGTAACTTAACTCTCTTCCGATGGATATTATGCTTAGGTTGGACGTTGGTATTGTGAACCCCAAGTATTGTTTTAACACATTGCATAACGGAAAAATCGCAACTGGAACTATATCTAATGTTTCAAAAAATTTCCAATGAAGAATAAAGGGCAACACTTACTTATAAACTTTCAAAAGTATAGAAATAACAGCTTCAATTATTTTTGTAACTCGAAAAACTAGAGGTGCCTAGGCTAGATCCACTACTACTTAAAAATCTTCTTTCTGTCATAACGAATATATTCTGTTCGTTTTAGTCGCCTGATCACTAGCAGAAAAGAAGATTCACTTAGCCAAACAAAATAAGAATATTAGTAATCTGTCAAAGCAATCTATACTACGGCTAAGATTGTGCAGCTCCGAAGTCTTGTATTTATTCAACAGCACAGTTACCAACTAAAACGAAGCAGTGCGTGTAGTATAAAATGAAAAACAATTGAAACAAGAGCATTTAAGTTGAAAACATACCAAGTTGACGTCATTTTAGTACTCTGATAACTAAATCTTGTAATATAAATATAGCTTTTGTTTCCTTATGATTTCAAACAAAATTTATTTCTTCTTAAATCCATTGCATCGAAAGGAAAACCTTTAGAGCTACATATAATATTCTGCGAGATTTACTATTAAATGTTCCGTGGGAAACACAATTTTACGTTAGGAAAAGGAATGATGAATATTAAATAACATAATGTAATGTTGAAGGAGATCAGATTTTTCAATTTATTGCGTTTACTCGTCCCAATTTTAAAAGGAAATATTTCATAGTACGGACTGAAAACAGTTGTATACAGGATAATAAAGAGTTTGTTAATTGATATTGAATTGGGAGCAAGCTTGACACACTGTATGATGCGTGACTCAGCTTCATATAATGAGATAAGGGTCTTCACTACAACGAAATTAAACTACCACTAATTTTAGAGTTTTTTCCGTAATATCTTCAAAACAAATAAAAATATTCGAATAACAGAAAACGTAGTAAACTAGACAATACTATTTTGCATGTGATACCGTTATCACAACTCATCTATCTGCTTTCGATTTGCAACTGTAGATAGATTTAGCATTTTTTGCGGGTTCTGTAAATAGCGGCATACAAAAAGCAGATAAGTGAATTGTGGTAAATGCACCACATGCAAAATAGTATTGTCTAGTTCACTACATCTCTGCTTTTCGAATATTTTTATTTGTTTTGAAGATATTACAGAAAAGCACTAAAATTAGCTGTAGTTTAATTTCGCTGTAGTGAAGACCCTTAAGGCCAGGCTCAGTTGGATCCAGCTGTTGAGAGAAGGCCTGTGCGAAAAAAATAACTAAAGTATACAGCGGCACGGTACCTTTAACCCTTTCGTGGGCCAATTTTTTCTACAAGTGATGGAAGAATGCCTCCTCCATGTTACAAAACACACACTCAAAACAACCAAGCAATCGAAAGAAATTATTTCTCTAGTGCGGTGGACAACATCGTATTCATGGATATTTTTGGAAGTTTTGTTTCCACTAATTTTTCCACAATCATGTATTTTTATTAATCATTGGACGTCTTCAGCCTAAAATGCGAGTCTGAGATATATATTGAAATTTATTTTTCCACGAAATTAATTAATCGCATAATAAGGCTTGGTACAAAGTATTACCGTATTATTGAATAATAACTATCTTTTTCTTTATTCATTTGTGTAGGGTTTAATGTCCCTTTCCGCCACCGAATCTCAAATGCTCTTCCTGTGGGGATTGAACAAGGGACTTCCGTACACAAGGTGAGAACATCGTCCATTTAACCATGACGCAAGTCGGAGTAAGTTTCCGAAAACACTATTTCATTAAATACTACTTTACAGGTGAAGTACTTAAAATATGTGTGAAAATACAATTATTTCATTGTGTGATATTTTATACAGTATGGACATGTTGAGAATACATTGAATATCTTGTAAATTTTCCATACAGCATATACGTACAGATAGAACTATGCTATATTGCGATATATTGATTGATCGATATTGTTTTAAATATCGAGACATCGATATCGAAAAATTTTGCTGATTCGATATATCGATATTTTCCTTATTTCAGTAGTATATCAATCATATTTCGATATTTGGTCGGTATCGATTTTCAATATCAAATTCAATATCACACAACCCTACTTACCGGTAGATGTCAGAAACACCGAGTGATAGAGAAATCGCGTTCATCAAGAAAACTTATTATTATAAATTGGATTGTACTTTTACCTCTGGTGCCTGGCTCCTTCGTTCGATCCCTCGGCCAGCTCGCGCCAAGTGAACTTTGCGGTGGACAAACACCGTGTGCGTGGGTTTTCTCCCGTTTCCTCCCACTTTACACCATTTCATTCATTTCTCATCATCACCATGTCCTTTAGCCTAAGAGGTGGGACGGAAAACTTAAGGATTTCATTTGAATTGTAGTTGTAATAATTGTCTTTTCTATCGCTAGGTAACCTGTAGTAAAATTAACAATGAACATACACGTCATCTGTAGAAATAGGCAAATTCCAGGGAAAATATTTTTCGGAAATATTTCTGGGAAGATTCCCAAAAATCAAAATATATCGGGAATTTATGTAGATATACAAACACAAAGAAAATTGCATTCTATTAGTGTATTATGATTTCAAAATAAAATTAGTTTAAAAAAAAAATCACAGTATATTTATTACTGTTGTCTCCAAAGGATTCTTTAAAATGTGTATCTGACGGAATTATGTTATTTTATATTTAGAGAGTACACATAAATGTACATTTACTTACAATATGTTACAGTAAATACGAATATTGGAAAAACATTTGGTAAGAAAGTCCACATACTTTTATACCGCTAAGCAGCTTATATGTAAGTGGATTTTCTAAACCTGACGTTACTACTGATTATAAACATATTACATTTTTAAATGTTATGAACAAATTAGGTTGGGTAACTGTTAGGAAACATACGTAGTCTGTCGAAAAATACATAAGGTTGCCAGTGTATGGAATGGATGTTGAGGTACGCTGTGCTTTGTTACTGTGTTCTTACTGTGTACTATTAAAACTCTAATTTAAGAAGATGGGATATTTCGAACAATATACACGACAGGGGCGTACGCAGAGGGTGGGTCCTGGGGGTCCGAACCTCCTCCCCGAAATCCCGACTTTTTTGTAAATGTGGTCTACTTTTAGGAGCAATTTTAGAAATGTTCATATAATTTAGCAAATTGTATTTGACCCCCCCCCCGAAATGCTTTAGACCCCTCCCGAAATAAATTCCTACGTACGTCCCTGATACACGATGTTACAAAAGAAAGAAAAACGACAGTCAATGAATTTAAGTTTTTTAACCTCCAAATTATTTAAAACCTAAAAGTAAATTATAATAAATGAAAATAAAGTAGCTAGTCATATGATTTTTATAATTTGGAAAATAAAGTAAAGAAATGGAAATAAATTTCCTCCCGGAATTTAAATGCTGGGGCGAAAAACGGAATATTCCTATTTTTTAAAATTTTCCTTTCCACTGGGCATATTCCTAGTGCCCATCACCGGTCATCTGTCGTGTAGCGGTATTGTGGGCTCTTCAGTAGAGCTGTGATTGCGTTATAGGAGCACATCGTTTAATCAAGAGCAACGAACTTTTATTGTTGACAAACTAGCTTCGAACATGGTAGAACATTACTGAACATTACTGAACAGAGCAGCTAATTCGAGCATATATTGTAAAGACTAGCTTTGATTTTGCATTTATTCATACTATTTAAAGGAATTAAACATTATTAGGATTTGCTGTATGTCGTGTAATTTGTGCTCTAAACCAGAAAAATTTACTCCGCTTACTTGGTTTGGTGTGAATGACTTTTCGATCACTCATTAGGACTAAAATTTCCATCCATACTTGCGGTATATATATATATATATATATATATATATATATATATATATATATATATATATATATATATATATATATATATGTGTGTGTGTGTGTGTGTGTGTGTGTGTGTGTATTTGGGTATGTATTTGTGTGTGCAGAGTGAATTTAATCCGTTTTATTTGTTAGTTTCTAGCTATGCGTGCATGCAATACAAGATTATGCAACATCCATGCAAGGTTTCTCTGTCAAGGTCATCTCAACCACACACACACAAAAAAAAGTTTCGCTTCCTTCTGGTTGAGAAATATTCATATCTGAGGGACAAGGTATTTTACTACAATAGCCACTGGCACT
Source organism: Thermobia domestica (assembly GCF_964235325.1). Taxonomy (NCBI): domain Eukaryota; kingdom Metazoa; phylum Arthropoda; class Insecta; order Zygentoma; family Lepismatidae; genus Thermobia; species Thermobia domestica. The sequence continues at coordinate 130,123,416 of NC_137458.1, read as the reverse complement.
TCCTGGCCAAAGGGTAACCCAGAAACAAACAATTGATCACTGTATCTGTTTCCTGGTTTTTAGCCGAGTAGATGTGATTATTCGTCATTTATCTGACAAGGAGGTGTAAGCGTCAAAATACCTCGGAATCGGTTCTATTGCCAAATATGCCTTAGGTCCAAGGTGCGATTCCGAGTGGAGGAGCACAACAAAGTTAAGTTCACAATCATTCACTTTGCTTTTAGTCTAAAGAGAATAACCGTCGGACGTTAAACTAAAAAATAGAAAAAAAGAAATAAAGAAAAAAAGAAATCCATTCCATCTTCCATTATTCTGTGTGTCCGTCCGTCCGGGAGACAAAAGAATAAATCAAGAACTATTTGATGGGTCACTATCAATTTTGACCAGGGTGTAGACGGTCAAAAGTTAGGATTCGAATTCGGTGACGGAGGTGATATTCAAACCGGAAGTGGTAGTAATCAAACATTTCCGGTTTTTACGCTGATCATTATGGAGCGAAAACGATAATAGATAAATGATTAGCGGTCCTACAATCGATTAAGCGTTCCAAGCAGCAGCGACGTAACTTGGAACATTTTCTGAGAGGACAAGCATTAATATTTGCTCTCACTAGAAAAACATGAAATTTGCCCTACCCCTTAAAATTTGAAACTTTTATATCCGTTCTTAATACTTCTAAGTGTTCCAGTTTGGGTTTTACTGAAACAGAGTCCAGATTATCATCAGCAGTATCGTAAAGTATTTTAAGTTCTTTCGTAAATGAGATGGTGGCCCTATTCCGTGCTTCACTAATCAAACTTAACGGATAATATTTGACACAATTTAAAACCTTAAGAAATATATATTACTTCTGGGGGTTCATATAATGGGAATAATCACACTTCCGTTTCATTTCACTTTTTATATGGTGATCCTATTGCAAGGTACGAAAATTTTATCTTCAAGTGGACCCTTCGAACGACAGAGAGCTTGAATGAGACGTCAGTTAGTTCCTGCACTTTACAAGTTACGGGCACTGCTTCCAAGAATACATTTATTGTCCATCCTTAACTTTCTACCAAAACTGGTAGTAATAGAAGTTCATTACAACTTCCGGTTTCGATATTGATCTATATAGAGCAAAAGTCATACAAGATAGCGAGAAGTTTTTTTTTTCTTTCTTGGTGGGAGTGAGATTGATTTAGTGTTCTAACGATAGATACCATCATTTTTCTTAACCCTATATTCAAACCGGGAACAGCAGATATCAACTACTTCCGGTTTTAACGTTGGTCGCTATAGAGCAAAAGCGGTAATAGATGACTAGAAGTGGTTTCTAACAAATCAATTGAACATCCCAAAAATATATATTCCGGATGTGTTAAAAATTTATTACCAATCCCGGTTAAAGTATAAATTGAGGTAATATCACACCATTCAAATCAAACTCCTTGACGTGGTGTACATGTGACAATAGTACTTGTACATTAAATTTGTTACACAAAATGTAGAGGTTGTAGGTTCAAATTTCTTTGCTGTTTTGTCTTTATTGTGCAAATCTTCAATAGAAATTAACCTCAGTACATTCTAAGCATAATTTTGTTTTCCGTTTGTTTTTACATACATTATTTCATATTTGTCTTTAAAAACTTATTTTAGAAATAAAACGGTGACTCGTGTCTAAAAAAAAATTAATATAACTTTTTCCATTCACAACTTTAATTGCGATTCACTAATGAATTCAATAATAGTTACTTTAACCTCAATTTTCTCGAAATGCACAATTTCTTACATACCACATTCATCTCATCAGGGGCGGATCCAGGACGGATAACTGGGGGGGGGTTATTACACTGCTACTTAGAGCTATTTTTAAGAGCTCTAAACTCTGGGATGGGTTCTATTTATATATAAAAAGGGAAAGATTTCTCTTCTAGGGGGGGGGGGAAGCGATCGCCCCGATCACTCCCTGAATTCGCCCCTGCATCTCATAAACCCTTCAATTTAAGATGTTTTAAGAAGGTGAGGGCGGTAAATACCCTGCTCCTGGTACTGGTTACTTAACATGGTAATAAAGTGATTGAACTTTGCCTAGTGCAAGAAATAGACAGACTCAACCAAGAAGCAATAAAACTGATAATTTCAGAAATCACACAAGAAAAGTTGTATGTATAACATACATAAAGATATTTATCATTCCAAGTAATTATTTCTACTATATGGAGTAGTACATATTAAGAGAAGCACAACAAATTCTAACATATTTCTAATTTTCAGAACCATTTAAATGCGTTGCACTAAGTCTTTATGAAGCCTTTCGGTGTATTATGTTTAATTTTACGTAATCCAATCTTTCACTGAAATAAAGAGAAGAAAAGAGATAATATAATTAACCCTGTATATTTTGAGGAAGTTACGTAACAATTTTGTACAAAATAAATAGATGAATATTTTTGTTGTCACCGATAATTAGCACATACTTTCACACAAAAAGTATTTTAATTTTTACAATTGCAAATACGGTACAAATAGTGCAAATACAAAATTATTTAAAGAATATAGCTGCTTGATATGCTTTTCTTAAATAAACTTGTGCTGTATAGTTTTACATACACAAAAGTACATAATTTCTATAAGACGTATCAGCACTTTCGAACCATTGTAAATAAAATATAATAATATACGAAAACTTTGCATGATACCACCACACCACAGCCCACTTCACTGATTTAGTGGCTAGCGCACGCACCTTTGTTGTACAGGTTTCAGGGTTCAATTCTCGGTGGGAGAACATTGAAATTTGAATGCATTGCAATGGTTTGGGTTCTACTTTAAAGGTAGGTTCATGTCTCATATATCCTCGTGTTCACTCCAACCATTACACCAAAAGGACTGTGGAGTAACGTCAAATAGAAATGCCAAAGATAGGTAGCTGTGGAAAATAGTTGGAGTGCCTTCATCAATAGTGGATTTATAACGGTGGCCTATTATACAGGGTGTTTCAAAATAACACCGACAACGTTTGGAAGGTGATTCCTGACACCAAGATAAGACAAAAAAGTATATACCAACCTGAGTGCACAAATGCTTCCTTTTGGAGTTATAGGCTGCTCAAAACATGAACTTTAAAGGTCCATAGCTCCAAAACTATTGGATTTATCGTAGTCGCGTCAAGACTTCACTTAGGAACTAGTATGTGCCCTACCTAAATATCTCAGTTTTAGAATTCTGTGGCACTTCCACAACACTTTTTATAGACGTAGTTAGTGAGTACTTCAAATTATATGCCCGTAGTCATACTCCCTCTATAAAAATTGTTGCGTGAGTACTTTAGGATTCTGAAACAAGTATTATTGGATAGGGCATAGATATATTAATTTCTAAGTGAAGTCTTGGTCCGACTACAGTAGGTAACAGTTTTGGAGCTATGGACCTCTAAATTTCAGTTTTTTCATGTTTGCGACAGCCTATAACTCCGAAAGGAAGCATTTGTGCACCCAGGTTGGTCTATACTTTTTGTCTTGTTTTGGTGTCAAGAATCACCTCCTAAATGTTGCCGGTGTTGTTTTGAAACATCTGTATATATGATATGCATAGTGTACTATTTTATGTAAATTGAAGGAAAACAATGTTCAGAACATATGCTATATAATACAGAAGGAACATATAAAGGAAGAAATTGCTTTTCACCAATTTACATAATCAAACATTAATTCAGAAGTTCTCAGAGATGACGTATTGTGTGATAGATATTTAATACCCTTTGAGAAGTTACTCTATATGAGATGGAAACTGCTTAAAGTGGAATAGTGGCGTACGCAGAATTTCATCGAATGGGATGTTCAAGCATTCAATAAGTACGCTACTGTAGTAAACTTAGAAGTAGAACCACTTTTAATCCGAAGCAATGACTTATAACCGAGACAACACGCACAGAGAGCATACATGTACCAAATTCTTCGCAAAGAGACACTTTTGAGAAAAGTAGTGAAAGGGAATACACTCATCGTTTGGTTTTGCAACCTCCATTTGGCGGATATCGGAAACAACGAGCAAAATCTGCAGCAGTCGATTAAGTTTGAAAGACCTGATTTAAAACTAAAAATGTTGAATTTACTGTATGTAGTGTATTTGCAATGTATCAGGTATTTTACACTGTTAAATTGGATAGAGTATTTGATTAAAAGTACGAGTATTGTATTACTTCTATTTCTTTCGTAATCTTACCATGAATATTAGCCACTGCAGATTTAGGGTTGGAACTTACCGACAGTCGACAACATCGGATCATCATTGCCCTCTTTTTATCTGTGTATCTATTTTTGATGAAAGATTGTATGTAACTACTGTATTATCGTTTGTATAAGACACGTCATTAATCTTTGTATACAATTTCAGAAGGAAGAAAAATCGCATGTGTATTGTAAGCCATAATTAACCTAAAAAAAATTAAGTCTTAGCTGTTACAAAACAGTTATAAAAAGAGAATGAAAACACTACTTCTACAGTTGCACAGAACTTTGTTTTTAGCACAAACAGAGTTTACTTTAAAACTATACTAAGAGACAGCGTTTGTTGGCATTTGAAGGTGGCATTCCGTGTTACCTTGAAACGCTGTTAGCAAATGAAAAAGCTACAGTGTTGTCACGTTTTGTCTATCTTCTTAAAACAGAGCGAGATGTCTCTTTTACCTGGTACTTGCTCCCGATGTACTGCATCTGCTTAGCTACTCTTCGCAGCAACGTGGTGTTACAGTTCTCGTTTCATTCGCCTAGACTACACGCCATCGATCGTGTCCAATCCTTCCTTATTATCTCCACTTAATTGAATGGCAGGCAAGAGTAACCCTACAACAATCATGACTCAGGAAGAATATTAAGTATAGGTTGGAGCTATAATTTCTTACACCTCCATCCTATACTTAATATTGTTTCTGACTTACCAAGTACCGATGTGTTGCCGTACGCGAGAGTACGATAAACTAAATTTAAATTTACATTACTCTCTATAAAGAACTAATGCCACCCAAACGATTTTCATTTGTGAGATGTTTGAACAGCTCATCGACTCCTCTTATCACGAGCTCTGGTTTTCATGAACGAATAGCATTACCCTTTAAATTCAACTGATCTCCAAAATCGTCACACTATGCTGAAAAAGGAACACTAAAAAATTATGTACTTACCAGCAATCGAATTTGACTTCATGCGCATGTCCTAATTATTCGAAATACACAAACCACTAATCGACCATGAAGTAAAACTTACTGTTTGACTATACAATGCAATCTCAAAACTACTAAAAATTTCCACCAGAGTCATGAAAAGTAAGCAAAAGGTTTAATATCCTATTTACTGTTATTTAGCGTCATAATATGTTATCAGAGGTCGTACGAGGTTATCCTTAAAATAAAATCATTGGCATCGGTTGGTGAAACCCACTTCAACAGAAACATGCTGCCACGCGCGACTGAACGTGATACAATATGTTACATTAAATGGTGATTATTATCCCAATGAAGGTTTGTGACCGACATTCAGAGATTACAAGTGTTAATCTTTTCACAATATATTTCGACTTAGCCTTCTCCGATGAACAAAGTTAAAAGCAATTGCTATTTTATGTTTGACGCACTGAGGCTATAACAGACAGCATGCACTGCTCAAATTGGGACCTGAATAACTACTCAGGCTTGAATTTGTGACAAGTACCTCCAGTGGGTGATCGAACCCGGGATCACGCCCACAGAAAAGAAAAACGCTATGACATATTACCCTAATGAGTTATATCGATTTCGATTTATATTTAAGTCTTTTGTGATTCTGACTAAGCTATTCTACTAGGAAAAGCTTTAATGATTTACAGGATATGTGCTCAGAGGCTAGAGAGTGATACTAGTGACGTAGTCAGTGAGATTCAGGGGACAGTAAACATTTAAAATATAATAAATATAAGGAAGATAATAAGCATAATATATAGTAATAATATAGAACTCAATTTTTTTTAAATAAAATTAAGGTCTCTTGTATGGATCTCCTGGCGTCTTCTGGCGTCATCAGAGAGCGTAAGTACCCCCAAGCAGTGTTTCTTCCAGACATGTTTTGGGAGGACATTGCACCCCCGGAACTCTGACAAGTAAAGGGTCCAAATGGATGAATCAAGTTGCGGGATGAGACATAGTGCGTCTGATAGAGGATGTGAAAATATGTGCATGTGCAAAGTTATAGCGGCTGAGCGCTATAAGAAACGGAGAGGGAAGGGGTCAAAGTTGGTAGGGAAGGCCTATGCTATGTTATAGAAATACATCAAATAAAGTGTTGAGTCGTAAAAATAATGAAAGATAGACAATACAAACAGTAGTAGTTTCACATATTAGCAAAAGAAGAATGGGCAGAGTAGATCATGAACCTCCGCCGCCATCTTGAAATCCACCATTTTGAAATTTGTGAGTTTTTAAAATGAAAAGGTAGTCATGTGATATATCAATTAGGGCCAGCATGTTCTCAAAAAGTCAACTATGAACTTTAGTGATCGTTACCTGTACTTATTTGGAAGATTCAGGATCATCTTTACAGTTATTTACGAAAATTTATGAGACTGATACTCATATGTTGAAAGTTTGGATTATTACAAAAATACATTCGACTGCAGTAGCCCACTTTTCATCCAGATATCACATGCTACGCTCGTCCCAAGTTACTTTTGCTTACGAAGGTGGACAAAGAAAGTTGAGTGAAAATATAGCAAGTTGTGAGAAAAATAGTGGTGCGTTCCAATCTATCAGATTTTATTGTGTTATGGTCTATATTAGTAAGCATGTCAGTTAACAAAAGGTAGCTATACAAACTCCACATTCTTTTCAACCAAAAGCGAAAAACAAAGCAGAAACGGTTCTTCCAGACAGTTCCGAACAGTTCTCCCTGACGTACCCATATATTTTCTCCAATGACTAACGATGTTTATGCCACGTTTCATGGATATATATCCAGTGGTACAGAAACCATCTTCCACATTGCATTTACAGTTCATTGGCAACACCTACCAAATGGGTACGTCAAGGTCCAAAGTGATATTATCAAACCCTTGCCCAAGTTACGTTCTAGCAATGAGCCAAAAAGGAACACGATGGGCTCAGGCGCTTACGTGTGATACATCTTAACATTCATTTCTATTCTGTCGAATATGCCATACATAGGGTCACAAACACCAACAAATCTGCCCCTTATAGGGTCAAGTGGGTTTGCCCGTGATTTGAAAACGGTTTCGTACTTCTCAAGACAAGAGCTTTCGGACGATATATAAGTTTTCCCCAAGTACTTGGTCCCGGTATGGAATCATCCCTAGTCAGTATGATGTGTTTATTCCGTAAAGACAATGAAAACTCGATTTAGAGGCAGTTCAAAAATTTTGTGACCCCTGATCCCCCCCCCAAAAAAAAATCAATATATTTCATTCAATCAAACATTTTCTTGTACGCCCCATATTTTGAAAACTACATATAGTGTAGCCAAACCAAAACTAACAATTTACTCACCAGAGAACTGTACGAATGGGGCACTCGAGTTGCCGGACGAGGTGCATCACATGTGAAAGAGGATGTAAAAAGATGTCCATAAGCAAACTTGTAGCGGCTGAGGGCAACATGGATGAGCGTGAGAGGCGGAAGAAGCGGGGCCTACAGTCGGACTTAATAACACAGAAATATGCAGAATCACACGTTTCGCTCCCGAATGGGGAAAGAAATGCATGTCAAATGTATAGGAAGTGGAACATGAGAAGAGGTGCTATATTGTGGGGGATATGGACATCATAGGCGCCATCTTGAAAGTAGCCATCTTGAATTTGAATTCAAAATGTTAAATGAAAAGTGGGGCATGTGGTATATCAATTAAGACTGAAATTTTACCAGAAATTCATTGATGTGAAAACTGCTATTGTAACTGTCTTGTGAATTAGAATAAACGAGCAGGTAAGAAAGAGCACAGAGATGGGTAAACAAATGTCATACCTATGAAATAAACCTTAAGAATAAAAAATCCAAAGGTAATTAGGTTGAGGCTGATGACAGTATGTATTGTTTGTTGCATTACAAGCCTACAATGATGGAATTTTGGCACGTAGGGGTTTGAACACTGGACAACACAAAGAATGTCGAAATAAGTGACTGATATTATAATGCTGTGACTTATAGACTTAATTGGTTAATATTATAACATATTGTAATATAAAATATTGTAAATGTGGCTTTTTGTTGCATTACATTTCAATTGCAATTTCAATGTAGATCAGTATAAACTCTGTGGCTAGATGCAAACTAGTTGTGCGTAAGAAAAAGAAGTTACAAACGATAGAGGTCGGACCAGGTAGTACAGAGCCATCGACAACATTCTGTGCTAACAGAGAGAGACTGCGCGAGCGATATGAATAACTGACGTGCGTTAGCAGCAAGTAGACGAAAATATAGAGACAAGAGAGTGACTAGTGCGAAGATTAATTTGACCTAGATTGTTCACTTCCTGGTAAATAAGTGTTATAAATTGACGTTTTGTGTTGTAGTGCTTGAAGTGTAGAAGGTATTTGGGACCTGTTCGTGAACATGAATCCCCAAGTAGTGGTAGCGTTATTAGTTCGTGAGTTTGGGACGTCCGATGATAATCACCGTCAAAAAGATCGTAATGCTTTTGAACGCATCAGACGCTTATTAGTAAATAACGATACGGTGCTCGAAGAATATCAAACGTTAGTTATAGACGAGTGTCTAGCAGATGAGAATGAGATTGACAGTGAGAGTAGTTACAGTGACCATCGCGAAGAATCTTGTGTAGCGAATGCGTCAACTCATTCTCCAAAAGATAGCAGTTGTGAGCAGAGTAGTAGTTCGTCATACGCGCCTTCTCCACCAAAACAACCTACGAAATGTACGAAGGAACAGTTAGAGAAATCCTATATTTACTGGATTGAGACAGAAAAAACATCCGGTAAAAGAAGAAAAACATCGTCTGTATTTTCACGGTACAAATTTATACAGGGTAGTCTGAAACCCCTTCGTACTTTAGAACGCAACCTCAACAAAGCGTCCATCAGCAAAATAAAGGACGAGGTGCTATTACGTTTCAACGCGGGCCATGAATGGAGTAATTCACGATCGGACAATTCGAATGTGGGCGATGAATGTAAAGAAAGGCATTGATCCAACTGACACTCTTAACTTCAAGGCATCGTCTTCCTGGGTAGCAAAATTTAAAAAGCGTAACAATATTGTGTCACGCAAAATTACGCACTCCGTGTCCAAATCTGCAAAAGTAAGCAAGAATTACAGAGAACTGCAGACGTGTTTGCCGAGAAAACAAATGCTATAATCGTGGAAGAAAACCTCTATTTAGGCCAGGTGGTTAACAAAAATCAAAGTCGATTTGATAAGGAACTGCATTCAGGCAGAACACTGGCAACTAAAGGCGTCAAACGGGTGTATTCTAGCATTAGATCACCGACAGCAGTTACGCACTCTTGTATGATAATGCCGATTATAGCGATGGATGGTAAACTGTTATCACCATTATTTCTAATATTTGCTGAACCTACAGGTAAATTCCCCGCGAATATGCGAGACACTCCTTCGAATATCAAGGCATTTGCTCGAAAAACTGCAAATATGAGCAAGAATGATCTGAAGTTATTCCTCCAAGATGTATTTTGGCCAACTGTGACGGAAAATCGCCTTTTGCTGCTTGTTGATTCGTGGTCTTGTAACAAAGATGCGCAATTGATACATTCTACTGTTCCAGACAATGTTGTCCTTCACAAACAACTCATACCCCCCAAATGCATTGGACTTATTCAACCTCTAGACGTTGGATTCTTTCGCACTTACAAGCAGTATGTGCGATTTATCACTGACGCCGCATTGAACATTAATGGGTTTCATATCTGGCATCGCAACAACTTCATCCGTCTCCAAGCTTTCACTCACTTTCAATTTCGTGCTTCCCGGTTCATTAATTTCATTAAGCATGCCTTCTACGTAGCTGGATATCTCGAAGAACATCCGGGAAAATTCCAAACTCAAATGACCTTTTGTTTCGATTCTGACATAGCAGCAAATTGTCAGGAAGATCAGTGTACTAATCCCAGCATCGTCAGGTGTGCACACTGCGAAAATGTCTTTTGCTTCCAGCACATTCTTATCGATACCCTCCACATCAACTGTGTTTCATAGATTGGTACGGTATCTTTTCGTGCCTATATTTACTTGTAGTTGCCTATATTATGATTCATGTTATTGTATTTCAAACGACTCACGGTGTAATGAAACGTGTTTTAGACAAGTACGTATATTGTTCACACACAGACAGCAATCTTTATCCCCTGCAACATTCCCAGTGAATTGCATGTGAACACACTTTTTGTATTCTTCTTATAGAGGTGCATCCAGTGACTACATTCTGCGAATGGTTTAGATAATATGGTTTTCCACACGATCACTGTCATATGCGTACAGTATATCTTTTTGTCATGTATTCTTTGCTGGACAATTGACTTGTACCTTAACAGGACTCAAATGAAACATTCGGGTTCGATCCCAGCCCCCGCCAAGTAAACTTTGTGGTGGGCAAACACCGCGTGCGTGGGTTTTCTCGAGGTTCTCCCGTTTCCTCCCACTTTCTTCATTTCAACATTTCATTCATCACTCATCATCACCGTCTCCTTTAGCCTAACCGGCATAACCGTAGGACGTAAAACTTAAAGATTTCATTTCATTTTTTTCAAATGAAACATTGGTTATGTTGCCTATGTCCATATATTCCCTCCAGACGTTGTTGCATGTTCTTATTTCTCAACTCACAATAAAGAAACTATAACATTATTCACACAAATGAATTTCTGGTAAAATTTCAGTCTTAATTGATATACCACATGCCATACTTTTCATTTAACATTTTGAATTCAAATTCAAGATGGCGCCCATGATGTCCATATCCCCCACAATATAGCACCTCTTCTCATGTTCCACTTCCTATACATTTGACATGCATTTCTTTCCCCATTCGGGAGCGAAACGTGTGATTCTGCATATTTCTGTGTTATTAAGTCCCACTGTAGGACCCACTTCTTCCGCCTCTCACGCTCATCCATGTTGCCCTCAGCCGCTACAATTTTGCATATGGACATCTTGTTTCATTCTCTTTCACATGTGATGCACCTCGTCCGGCAACTCGAGTGCCCCATTCGTACAGTTCCCATATATATATATATATATATATATATATATATATATATATATATATATATATATATATATATATATATATATATATATATACCGGGTGATTCAATAAGAACGTACCAGGCCTATATCGCAGCTAATACTGCATGTAGAGCCTTCAAACAAAAAAATGCATTACCAAATCGTATGTGTAGAATGCAATAAAAACAGTAGCGAGACCAGTGGTGTCTCGTGAATGTCTCCAACGGAGGGGGGGGGAGGCAACTTCAAAATTTGCAATGGAAAGTGGTATAACTGTTGAAATCCTTCGAAAGGACATTAAATGCAAGGCAACTTTTAGAGGACAAACTTTGTCACATCCTTTCCAATTTAGCTGCTAGAGGCGTTGTTGCAGACTTGTATCTGACTACCCATAGCAGGCCTTTATCTCAGCTAATAATGCACATAGAGCGTCAAACAAACAATTGAACTACCAAATCGTATGTGTAGAATGCAATAAAAATAGAATGCAAAGCGACACCATTGGCGTATCGTGAATATCTCCAAAATTTGACATGGAAACAGGGGTTGGTTGTGCCTCTATTGAAACAAGCGCACAATGGGAGAAACGTCGAAAGGACACCCTCGCACCATCTGACTTTCACCTAGTAATGCGACCGTGTTGCTGCCAACGAGGAAGAAATATGCCAAGGTGTTTCCTCTCGACGTTTCTCCCATTGTGCGCTTGTTTCAATGGAGGCACAACCAACCCCTGTTTCCATGTAAAATTTTGCAGATGACCTCCGTTGGAGATATTCGCGATACGCCAATGGTGTCGCTACTATTTTTATTGCATTCTACACATACGATTTGGTAGTTAAATTATTTGTTTGATTCTCTATGTGCATTATTAGCTGAGATGAAGGCCTGCTACGGGTAGTCAGATACAAGTCTGCAGCAACGTCTCTAGCGGCTAAATGGGAAAGGATATGACAAAGTTTGTCCTCTAAAAGTTGCCTTGCATTTAATGTCTTTTCGAACGATTCCAACAGTTATACCACTTTCCACTGCAAATTTTGAAGTTGCCCTCCCCCCCCCCCTTCCCGTTGAAGATATTCATGAGACGCCACTGGTCTCGCTACTGTTTTTATTGCATTCTACACATACGATTTGGTAGTGCAATTTTTTGTTTGAAGGCTCTACGTGCAGTATTAGCTGCGATATAGGCCTGGTACGTTCTTATTGAATCACCCGATATATATGAAAACTCGATTCAAGGGCCGTTCAAAAATGTTGTGGCCCCTGATTAAAAAAAAAAAAAATCAATATATTTCATTCAATCAAACATTTTCTTGTACGCCTTATATCTGGAGAACTACATATAGTGTAGACAAACCCAAACTATCACTTAACTCAGTATGATGTGCTTATTCCGTAGAAAATACGAAAACTCGATTTAGGGGCTGTTCCAAACTTTTGTGACTCCATGTTCCAAATCTAATTATTGGCCATATCGCAATCTTTTGATGCATTTTTTGGATCATTCGTAAAATCCTTGGCCAAGATCGCAATCTTTTGATCCATTTTTTGGGACCATTTCTAAAATTCTTGTTAGTGTTTCTTGACATAGCAGATTTTTAAAGCAAGAAAATGGTATGATAAAATATTCGATATTAACCAAACTTAAAAAATGATTTTGTTAAGTAACACGTAGTGACCTACATACTGTACAATTTATTTTCGTAAGAGTAATACAGTATGTGCAATGTGTGTACATTTTTTTTTTATGTATATTTCCACGAACACACAGTGACATAAAATTTCATGAGGTCAGTAGTTAAAAGTACTTAATCCTATTTATATGAGTCAAAGAAACTTTCACCATGCTGCGTGGGCAAAAAATTAGAAATGTTTTATGCTCTTTTTGTCTTGCTCGAATGCGTAATGAATTGACATGCTTGAATACCAATGCATGCGAATAAGCAAGTTTTCTGTTTAGTTTATATTTCTTTAAAAAAAAAAATGTACAGCTGACAAGGACTTTCCAACCACAGCTGCTTATGTTGACATTGATTTACGTTATAATGCACTTAACATGTATTTCCAGTACGTACAAAATAATGCAAAGAAACTTTGTTTAGTTGAATTTGGTATGTACGAGAGTATATCAAGAAGTATTTTATGGTAAGTTAAGATCTGAAATAAATTTTGTTTCCGACCAAGGATGCCCACAATGGTGAGACATGACGCGAAATATGTCACGAGGGGGTAGAAGCGCATAATAGAATAGTTTAAACATTTAAACGAAGAACGACACGTTTAAAACAAGGCTATATCCAGCGGGAGAGACATAGAATAGAAGGAACAAACAGTTAATAAGTTTAAGAGCAGATGATTTTTTTGGAGTATAATAGTGTAATAATGTAGAATTAGTGTTACCCACAAAACGAGACGACACTACAAATAAAGTTTTCTTATCTCGTCTCATTTGGTAAATATATGTACAAAATTTATGGTCTTATTTTTTTTCTGAATTTCATCTAGAACTTATCAAAATCCTTCCATGTCGAGAGAAAACTACAAAGTATATGTAATATAACAACATTTAAACCATATTTATTATTGAAATACAATACATTGTGCAATGATTTATGTATCTTTAAACGTTTATAAAACGTTTAAACGTTTATTAATGCTCTTCATTATGTTCGTACAATTACTTTATTAATCTACAGTTTTATGCTATGTATAATGTACACTCATGTCCAAAATTATTGTCGCATGTCTATAAATATATTGTTGTAGGAATATAATTTGATAACGAATTCGCGCGATATTTCTTATAATGTTAGTATGTGTATAATCGATAAAGACTTGTATGTGGGAAAATTTCATGTCAAAAGAGCAGTAAATAAGAACAATAAAACGAAAACAAAACTTTCTTCTCCATTTAGCAACATTTTGTTTTACTCATCCTAATTTTCGTATTTATAATTCTTTTCCTATGAAATTTACCACAAATATACATTTCCCGATTGTACACATAGTATCAGTATTAAAAGTACCCTTGCAAAATCATTATCAAATTATATTCTTACAAGAAGACAGTTAAAGATATGCGACAATAATTTTGGACATGAGTGTACATAATGTAACACTAAAACAATGTTTGAGATGTAAGACCTGGACCAACTAGTGTTACCAACGAGATTCGTTAAATTTCTCATCTCGTCTCGATTTTATCTCGAAAACGAGATGATAGTTGTTATGCTTATCAATCTCGTCTCGAATTTGAAAAGATACTTCTAATCTCTTCTCTCGTCTGGTGGGCAGCAAACACTAGATAGGATGGCCAGTTACTCTTCCTGTGATTCAAAAGAAATTATGGTAAACTGGAAATTAAGAGCTGGAGTAGAAAAACAGGTTGATAATTAGGGTTTAGAATACCACGCAAATAACAGCTGTATGATTATGGTTTCATTTTTAAAGGTAATCACTTATACACGCAACTTTAATATTTCTATGGTGCAAAGTATTCTGGCTTCCTATAGTGTTTCGGAGCCAGAACCTTCACGGAGTGATATAGAATGTATAATAGAAGGAAAACAAGCAAGGGGGGGAAAAGATTATACTTGACGGACAGTTTTAAGCTGATAATTTCCCATACTAAAATGAAGAGCTTTGTGGGAGATCAAAGTGAGTACAAAGTTTCTTCGTATGGCAAGCAACCGTCAGTGACGCTATAATGCTTATTATTAGACTTGCAAACTATATATATACAGTGTGTCCGTAAAGTTGCGCAACCCAAAGTTTGATTGTTTATATCTTTTGATCTAAGAGTGATAAAGACCTGAGACTTAAAACAAATGTAAGCATGGTCTATGTAGATATTGCAAATTTTTGAATAAAAATTCATTTTATCAATTATGTGCAAATTCTCATTGCTTATCATTAATTAACCTGAAACACGCCTGTTGTAGTAATTATACGACAACAGTGTTGCTAGGGACCGCGCTTCTGTCAAAAAACACCCATTTTACGGACTTGCATTAAATAGCCTTTTTATGTTGCAACACTGGATCAACATTGAAACATTTTCGCACCAATGGATAAATGTTGATGCATACTGTACATATACACAAGAATTCACCCGCAGGAAATCAGTTTTATGCACCTGAATATTGACTTTCTTCATTTTGCATATTTTTATTTTACAATTACGGTAATTTCTTTCGTTACTTCACAAAAACGTCACAAGTTCCAGCATTGGTCATGATCTCAAAAATATCTACATAGACCATGCTTACATTTGTTTTAAATCTCAGGTCTTTATCACTCTTACACCAGATCAAAAGATACACACTATCAAACTTTGGGTTGCGCAACTTTACGGACACACTGCACACACACACACACACACACACACACACACACACACACACACACACACACACACACACACACACACATATACATATATATATTTATATATATATGTGATAGCATATGATAGATAGATACAGGAAGTCTCATCGAAAAAAAAACTTTTTACGGCGTTTGTCGGCTAGTATTACAGTGAAAATGGTATAACAAGAAATTATCTATTGATGTGATCTCAGGGCGCTTGTATTCAAATCTTCCACTCTCAATTTCAATATTGATCTCTGTACGAGCAAAAACGGTGAAAGAGAAAAATATATTATTTTTGGTAAGGTTTTAAACCAGAAAAAAATACTCCCTCTACTTGCTTTGATGTTTACGACTTTTCGATCACCTCGTATTAAGACTAAAATTTCCATCCATATTTGCCTTGTATATATCATATCACTATAAAAACCAATATTAGATTCGCTTAGTTTTAAAGTCTACTTCAGTTTGATTATGTAAAAACAAAGATTATATAATATTATTATCGAAAATCAATACGCTATTAATAAATTCCAAATATATCATTAATTATTTTCCGAGGAGAAATCCACAAATGTATTGTTCTAAGAAAATTATACAGTAAGTATTCTTCCGATGTTGTATGATGCTTGTAACTAGTTTTGACATGGAATCCGAAACACTGTGCTTCATACGGGAATTGAAACTGATTCTTCCATGCCGAAAGTGCATACGACAACCACTTAGACACGAAAAAGCTAAGTCTAGTGTCTAACCTTGTCTATGAATGCTACATCCGTTTCTGGATTTGTTTCTGCAAGTGTTTTATGTATTTATATATACGTAGTTGTTACGCTCCTTTACTGAATGTATTTCCGCCTTCAGAGTTACGAAATGCAGTACTAAAATCTAAATATAATCTGGCTTCAACTTCGGAACGCAGAAAGCCATAAAAATATTTATTTTTTAAAAAGATGAATGAAAAGTTGCTCGAAGCATTTCTGGAATTTGATTTAACATTTTATAAACTTCACGTCAAAGCCAATCGATTAACAAGAGTAGGCCTATATGGTGAAGTGCAATTTCTTAAGTATAAGCACATTATTTAAAGTAACATCTTAGTATATACCACGAATGACTTCAAGGCCAAGTGCATAGGAATTTATGTAATTCTTTTCCTGCATGATCTCACTTTTGTCTCAAGAAAATGACACAGGTGCAGAGAAAACTTTTTATCTTTATTGGCCTTGGTAAATCGGGCGGCAAGATTTTGGGCCATGTGATTCTGGGTGGCTAGTTTTCAGTTTTGAAGTTTTTTTTTTTTTTCGTATACATCAAAAACAAATTAACATAACTTACATCATAATAAAGACCAATTATATTTATTTACTTACTTCATATGCCAAAACTCCTGCATTAACAACTGTGTAATTTTTAAAGTTTTCTCTATCTTGCTAACGCCCATGCTTATTCACTTATTTAATGATATTTTAAATTACTAATTAACTTACTTGCTAGCACTTGTTTCTTTGTTTCTTCTGCTTTCTTCTAAAGTTTAAAATGAAATGAAATCCTTCAGTTTTACGTCCCACGGTTATTCCGGCTAGGCTAAAGGAGACGGTGATGATGAGAAATGAATGTAATGGGGGAATGAATAAAGTGGGACGAAACGGGAAAACCCCAAGAAAACGCACGAACATGGTGTTTGTCCACCACAAAGCCCACTTGAGGCGAGCTGGGATTGGACCAGGGACCCCACGCATCAGAGGTAAGCGATCTACCACTGAGCTACCTTGCCTCCTTTCTAAAGTTAAACCCCTTCAGTGTGGGTGGCGAGATAAGTCGTGTATTCAAAACGCACATGCTGTGCGGATGGCGTATATATACGCTTTCATTTTGCTTTGGCTATTTTGTATTGCGTATGGCGAATATACTTGCCCATAGTATGAGTAATGTTATTTTTGATAATATTTAGCGAGTTTGCGCTCACCTAGGAACCCCAAGAGACAACACAGAAAAATTGGGCTTAATCTGTTGAGGCATTCCCAAATTTTGTGTAACCTAACCATATGATGATGATGATGATGATAATAGCCATAAATACGACGATGACAAGTTGTACTAGCTAATTAAAAGCAACAAAGATCATAATGCCGAAAATTTCATTGTGATTGCTTGAGAGGTTCAAAAGTTATTAAAAGGAAACAAATTCCAAAGTTCTAAAAAAAAAAAAAAAAAAAAAAAAAAAAAAAAAAAAAACTGCCCTTTTTTACAGCGGTTCGCATCAGAAAATTACGCACTGAAGGGGTTAAAGAGGTAGTCTTATAATCCCGTCTTATACGTATAGACTCGAAATGAGGTTGGTAGTGTGGTTCTGTAATTCCTCTCTCGGAAGTTGGAGGTGGAGATATTATGGTGGGGAACGACCTGTATACTATGAAGACCTGTATGGTAATCTGTACATCCGACAACTGTACCGCATTTAAGAGCCCCAGTCGAGCTTTGCATCCTCGTCATAACCTCGATGCTGAAAGAGGCATTTTAACCAATATAGAAGGTTACTCGGATTATATGTGGCCGATTTGGTAACGCTCTTGCCTGTTTTTGTGACCAAAAATATGAAACCAGCCTCGTCAGCAGTGTGACATCTCCGTTTGCTGATGTCGGAGTGTCGAAAGTGAGTCGTTATTAAGAAGGATACATCATGACACTTTTCCACACAAATTTTTCATTCAACAGAACATTAAAATAGTGTCCGGAAAATGTTCAATCATCAGAGTAATCATAACTAAAGATATTGTGGCTAAGCAAACATAAATCAGGCCTATGAAGAAACAATCAGTAACGAAAGAGGTCCGTTTGAGGTTACCAATGAACATATTGCATGAAGTGTTTTGTGAAATTTGTCAACTGGCAGGCCAGGAGAACAGAACACTTCAATGTGAGATGGCCCAACCCATTGTCAGTCATAACCTCCACGGGTTTAAAGTTCCGTCCTGCGACAAATTTCTGAAAGTAAGACATAATATCGCAAACTATATACAAGACATTTGAGGAGGGAAGAGAGTAAAACTGAAAGACGACAATCATATTGGATGAAGTCTATTTTATCATATACATAATGGTACGTAGCATGCGGGCAATACGTACCGTGATACCAATGACAAGGAATATATAGAATTTTACCACAAATGTACATACAGTTCACCGCAGGGAATCATGAATGTCGCCATATAGTTACGAGAGGAAGTTGGTGGTGCACAAGGTGGACAAAAATGAAACTGCCTACTTCCAGGAATTCATAATCACTCCACTCTATCTGAAATCGCCCTTCGTTTGTGCAGAGCTATCAAGAACCACATTCGGATCCATATGGACAAAGTGTCCACCCATAACCTCGGGTTTCATCATATCACGAAGCAGAAAACATATTGCTTTTCATGACACTCCTGTCAATAACTCTGACGCTAGTCCAATGCTAGTCAATATCTGCTATTTAGACTGTTAAAACAATGTCTACAACAGCCTCACTTGTCGGTGGAAAATTTGCAGGGAGAAATGGGATAGCGTTTCTATCCTTGCGTCCCAACGTATTCTGTCGCAGTGGAAACTGTGATGTCGAGTGATAGTCCATAGTTGTTTCAACAGAATACAAGCTATGTTGGTGCCATGGTTTTTCACAGGGTAAATACACTCTGAAAATCAATCGGACATGCCCCCAAACAATCTTCCGTAATTTAATTTTAATCTTAAAACATGCAAATAACAATACTACTCGACAGAAAACGCCTCCATCAATCTAAAGTTCTTGTACTCCTTGATTCTAAATTTACTTTAAAATCGTTCTCATTTGTGATTTCAGGATTTGGCAACTATCCAAGACCAAAGTCTGATTTTATTAGATACTTACGTAACGTGAGAAACTGAAAACAGTAAGTTTATAACGTAGCATACCACGAACAAAAATAATACGACCAAATAATTACATCACTATCCTTACCATTAAACAATATATAAATATGTAACTTTTTGTGACTGGAAGAGAAGTTTCTCAGGGAAACCATAAACGTGAGATTACAACCAAACTTTTGTAAGAGGAAGCAAAAAAAGGAACGATGAGAACACGATATTGATTACAAACTTGAAATGCAATTAGATTAGTTTATTTTTCAAAGCCTGGAGCCGGTTACTTATTCTCTGTGAAGGTTTTCTTGGTAATTATTTCAAAAGGAATTTGTCATAAATAACAAATTTCAAAAGGAATTTGTCATAAATAACAATAATTAAAGAACTTTTATTTTTATCTGTACGGTATTCACCAGCTTATGGCATATGCTAATGATGTAAATTTAATAGGGGCTGATAGGAGAACATTAGAAAGAAGTGCAGAGATCTTATTAAACGCTTGCAGGGACATGGGTTTAGAAGTAAATGCAGAGAAAACTAAATACATGGAAGTGCGTCGGAACCGTAATACGGCAAATTATAGATACGTTAAAATATTAAATAATACTTTTGATAAAGTGGACACTTTCAAATATCTAGGATCAATGTTAACAGATGAAAATCATATTCACGAAGAAATTAAATATCGACTAAAAGCAGGGAATTCGTGTACTATTCGGTTCAAAATCTCTTGTCGTCGCGAATTTTGTCGAGGAGTTTGAAGTTTAAAATATAGAAAACGATAATCATGCCTGTTGTTCTGTATGGTTGCGAAACATGGTCGCTTACTCTGAGGGAAGAACATAGACTGAAAGTATTTGAGAACAAGATCCTGAGACGAATATTCGGACCCAAGAGGAACGGAAATGGGGAATGGCGGAAACTTCATAACGAGGAACTACATAATTTATACAGTTTACCCAAAATTGTTAGGGTCGTGAAGTCTAGGAGGCTTAGGTGGGCAGGTCATGTAGCTAGAATGAAAGAAAGTAGAAACGCTTTGAAAGTCTTGACTGGAAGACCAATCGGAAAATGACCATTAGAAGACTCAGGCGCAGATGGGAGGACAATATTAAGATGGATCTCGCAGAGATAGAAATGCAATGTAGAAACTGGATCCAATTGGCTAAGGATAGAAGTCAGTGGAGAGCTTTTGTGAACGCGTCATTGAACCTTCGGGTTCCATAGGCCATAGAGTTAGTTAGTTAGTTAGTTAGTTAGTTAGTGCATATAGATTTACAGTAGCACGGCAGTAATTTGAATTTAAGCTTTATTTTTGAAGAATCTGGGGATACATTTAAGAGTTAAAGCATGAATTTTCAGTTTTCTTAAGATTTCGAATATCTATAAGAATCTAGTAAAGAGAAAAAGAAACATTTTAAAAAATATGAATAGTTCTTCTATGAATATATATTTGTACCAATTTCCGTAATAATATTAGTCCTATAAAATCCGGTATGGCACTATTATTAAGTATTCTGCCTTTTGGCAGGTCCTGAGACTAATGAAGTTTTCATTATTATTATTATTATTATTATTATTATTATTATTATTATTATTATTATTATTATTATTATTATTATTATTATTATTATTATTATTATTATTATTAACTTTAGATTTGGACCTGGAAGAGTTTCTTCCACGTTTCTCGGTCTTCAGTTTCCACTTTTAACTCCCAATACTTTCTTCTATTGTTCAAATCATCAATCAGCTGTGTTCTTCTTTTTCCTATTCCTCGCTTTCCTTTCATCTTTCCTTCTATGGCGGTATGAAGAAGACAATTTCTTAGCATGCTATGCCCAATTCAATTGGCCTTCCTACGAAGGATGGTGGCTAGAAGCGTCCTCTTCTCTCCTATCTATTTTAAAACATCTTTGTTTGTTACTCTCTCTGTTCATTTTATCTTCTCCATCTTCTTCCAACACCACATTTCGAAGCTCTCTAAATATATTTTTCTCTAACTTTCGTAATGTTTACGTCTCTGAACCATACAATCCAATGCTCCGCACATAGCAGAGCATTCGACAAACTACTTCCTAAGTCCAATATTGAGCCTGCTAGTTAAGAGTGATCTTTTCTTGAAGAATACTTCTCTAGCCATGGCTATTTTTGACCACATCTCTTTGGTGCAGTAAGCGTCTCTCGTCAAAATACTTCCCAGATACTTGAAATGATCGACCTCCTCAAGTTCTCTTTGTTCTACTCTGACCCGTAAATGTGCGTTTCCACGGGATACTCTCATGATTTTCGAATTTTCGATGTTGATTTCCGTTCCATATAGTTCCCTAGGAACAACTATTATCTCCTGTAGTCCTTCTTCGGTTCTAGGCTATAATGACCGTACATTTGTATACTTGATCTTGTTAATGATCTGCTCTCCAATCTTGAAGTCTCTAATTTCCATTAATGCTTCCTTCATTAAACATTCACTGTATACTGATAGTAAATTAACAGTGTCGAAAACCTGCGTCATATTTAATTTTTAGCCAACTTACTTCTATGAGGAATTATTTTTTCTGTTTCCTTTAAAATAAACTGAAATTTCAGTGGTTTGATTCTACAGGATTCTTTAGATCTTATATAAATATCTGTTATTACGTGTCTGTTATTTAAAACGATGCAAATTCATTTTAGAAAAGAGCAAGAGTTAAGTAGACCTAAGGGAGAAATCAGTAAAAATCAAATCATTAAAATTTCAGTCTATTTTAAAGTAAACTGAAAAATAATTCCCCATAGAAATCAATGAGCGAAATGAAAATAAGAACTACATAGGTATTCAACATCATCAAGATGCTGCAAATTATGCCAGCTGTGATAATTTGAAACAAGCTTTATTACTGTTTATGAAAATAATGCCTAAGAGCGCACTTGTTCATTTCTCACTTCTCTCTCTCTCTCTCTCTCTCT
Organism: Thermobia domestica; assembly: GCF_964235325.1. Classification (NCBI taxonomy): domain Eukaryota; kingdom Metazoa; phylum Arthropoda; class Insecta; order Zygentoma; family Lepismatidae; genus Thermobia; species Thermobia domestica. Next base: position 130,100,993 of record NC_137458.1, on the reverse strand, counting down.
CTCTCTCTCAGTTTTAACCGACTTATAAAAAGGGAGTTCTCAGTTTGATTTTTATGTACGTATGTTCGTATGTAGGTATTCGCGATTATATCAAGAACCATTGCTTATATTTCGATGCGGTTTTCATTAACCCAACAAGTTATTTCCAATGAAGGTTCTTGTGTATAAAATATTTTTCAAAAATGAATAATCAATTAATTATTTAAAAAAGAAAACAAATAATTCCTGTGTCGTCTGAGGAAAAACTTACCCTAAAGTATGGGACAACCAGCTACTCAACGAAGTAAGGTAGGTTGCATATAACGAAAGGGTTACGTCAATCTTTGTAGTCAGCTTTGTCCAACTGATTTTAAAACTTTTGGTGATGGATGTTTAAATCGTTCTTTCTTTCTTGCCCGTTTGAATTCCACTGGTAAGTACTGTATTCATTGAAGTATACCTACTTATCGTTTACCTACTTATGAAAATATAATCTCCGACATGTTATTAATGTTATGTATTTGTTTTAGTCACTTCTGCAGTAACACGCGATCACGAATATACGATATTAGTCTGTGCGTGGGAATAATAATTATAGTGCTTTTATTTTTATACAAGTGTTGCAATGAAAATTGTTAAGTTCTTTAACATATCCTCAAAGAAAGGTAGTTAAGACTGGAATATATTGTACATACGAGCATATAATGAGTAATGTATTCCCAATTTGACTGTCCGTTTGGATTATATGTTCTTATAACATCGAACAAAATATAGTTTTTTATAGATGCAGTTTCACATCAAATGAGTTTATTCAGTGTTCATCATTATACTATTCAAGTTGTTTTTCGATATAGGATGACTTATTTTCAAAACTCCTTGTTTTTTTTCTTTCTAAATGTTAAACAATGACTTATTTTGAAAACTGCTTGTTTTTTTTTTTTTCTAAATGTTATACAATGACTTATTTTCAAAACTCGTTTCTAATATGCCATATAATGACCTATTTCTGAAAGTCCTTGTTTTTTCCTAATATATCATGCAATGAATATTTTCCGAAACTCTCAATTCTACAACTTGTATTTGAAACATGAAACTGTTATTCAGTTACAGATTCAGGTTGTTAATAACTTATACAAATACGTTGAAATCTTTCGCTCGTTCACCCAGCTTATATACGTGGAGGGTTAATTCCTGCTTCAAAGCTCCTAAATAGCTAATATCTGAAATTTGTTAAAATTTGCATATATTTGAAACGTAGGAGTATCATAATATTAAGTTTTGAACAGAACAATTCATTCTTTGTGAGGAACCTTTAAAGTCATAACTGTTTATATAAGAAATATTTGTTTTCCCTTCTACGTAAGGGAAGTGAAGAAGGAACCAAAAGTGAGGAAGAAAGGGTAACTGCCCACTCTTTTATTGTCTCTGGCACCAAAGTATGTGGGGCATAGTGTAAGTGTTACATTTTCTCCATTCTTTTGATTTTTCTTTTCCTTTTTTTTTAATATTTCACAAAGACATACAATATATATCGTACGCAATCTACAAAATGAGCACCCTCGTGGTTAAGCGGTTAGAGTATGCGCCTTTGGCGTGGAAGACCCGGGTTCGATTCCCGGAAGAAATTCATGTGGTTCGGAACTCATGTTAATTTGTACATCCACGTGGTTAAGCGGTGAGAGTATGCGCCTTTGGCGTGGAAGACCCGGGTTCGATTCCCGGAAGAAATTCATGTGGTTCGGAACTCATGTTAATTTGTACATCCACGTTTCATGTAGCCTCGTTGCTGAAAGGGACGCTAAAAACTCAAAATCAAATCAAATCTTTATGAAACGTAACCGATCTTGACTAAACTTTACATGGAAATTTTGATTTGCTTAATACGTATCAGAGGCGTAGCGTACGTGAAAGCTCAGAAAGTAATTGCTCCCGAAATGAAATGGAGACGAGAAACTTTATTTCTCGTCTCACATGTATTTTCAGAAGCCTCGTCTCGTCTCAATTCTCGAAGAATTCTTTCTCGCCTCGTCTCGATCCTCAGAAAGCTTTACACATCTCGTCTCGAAAATATTCCAGTCTCGTTTCGTAAATTTATGTACAAAATTTATGATCTAATTTTTTCTTCTTAATTTCATGTAGAAGATATAAGAATCCTTCCGAATCACGTGAGACCCACGAAGGGTGTGGTACAACAACATTTAAACCACATTTATTGTTGAAGTCATTGTGTAATGATCACTTGTGCATCTTTAGACATAGATAAATGTTTCTTATGTCCTTCAGAGACTCACTTTGAGTTTCTTTACTATGAATAATGTAATACTAAAATGGGGAACGCGATTTAAGACGGTGTTCGTGAAATTTCCCGTATCGCCTCGATTCCCCTGAAAACGAGACTAAATATATATACAATTGTACCACTTGGATGCCAGTGGCCTAAATCAATAAAACTGAAAAAAGAATGGATAAATGCTTTCATTCAGTTCTACACATGAATACCTTTTTAAAAAGATTATTGTAAACAGTAAATTATAAGACCATAAAGTACACAGTTATGGTTTTGGTTAAAAAAAAAAAAAATCATAACATAAATATGAATTGATCATGAGGTGTAGCTCTTTAAATTTCTCTCCTGCAAAATTTCAATTTTCGACTTGGGCCATTTGGTATCCATGTGGCCCAAGTGAAGATGGAAAAATGTTGATGCAAAGCGAAAATGAAGAGAAATCTTGAAAGTTATGAAAGAACAGAGTTTCCTTTTCTATCTATTTGAAACTACAAACAAAGGAAACGAAACGCAACTTCAGAAAGAGATAAGGCTCTGCTCCTTTACTGAAATTAAATAGAACAATCTTATTGTGCGCTAATATGGCGTCGTTTAATAGTAATGACTATTTAAGAATATATTCAAAATATTCTTCTTTTTCTAGTCACGTGGTTTAATTTTACGCTCTCTGTAACTGTAGTTTAGTAACAATAAAATATTGTTTACAGAAAGAACACGAGTGTTCACAGTTTTTCCCCATATCGAAAAATGAATTTTTCGAGAGCAAAATAATAAAAGAAAATAAAAATAGATTTTTTTTTTTTTTTTGAAAATATGAAAAACGAAATACAGTTTTGATGTTCGAAAAGGGTCATATTTAGTTTGGACTTAGTCAAATTTTTGAAAGACTCAAAAACAAATTATTGGTATTTACGGTATTCTTTGAACAAGAATTAGGTCGAAATATTCGTATATGGAACAAACCTGTTCAACATTAAGGAAGTGCAGTGTGTACTCTTATAGCAAAGATTTAATAAAATCAATCAACGATAAACTTTCTCCGCAATCGGAAAACTTATTATTTCTCTTAAATATCACCATATTCGATAAATTCGAGAGAATCTTAAGATTCACTTTAAACAACATCGAAATAAGTCCTGAGAATTAGGATTATGAATTAGATTTCTGGGATTTCGGAACCTATGGCCATGTTAGCCCGTCACGTATGAGGGATAACGTCCCTCGGCGATCACACCATCCAAGGAAAGGCAGGGAAGGAAGATTTAGGAAACTAAAGAAGCGGCCTGGGACCTGTACGTTAGGTACTATTCCGGCATTTGCCTGGTGTGAATGAGAAGAACCCAGGAAAACCTCACTCAGAATGGCTGGTCTGAAAAAAGCTTTTTTACACTTTGTCGACCGAGTGTCCCCACCGGGAATCGAACCCGAGATATTTCGCACCAAAGATGAGAGCGTTAGTAACTACGCTACGCGGGATCATAATAAGTCTTAAAAGCATTGTCTGTTTCCTATAAATGTATGTTTTTTTCTTTATCCTTGTGAGTGCGCTCACCTTTATAATTCACGTCTAATTAACACAAGACGCTTAACAATACGGCAATAAACAAAAACACAAATATTCGCATGACGAACCTATAGTTGTTATCCTGTACCGTTTACACATCCGCTTTTAAACTAGTTTTCGTACAGAAGCATTCACAAACAACAATATATGATAGGTCTACATATATTTTTTATATAATGAAAATTTTCCATATTTCCATAACCTGTTCTCTATCATGAAGTTCAAGGTAAAGATTGATTACGGAGAACGTTGTTACATAACTTTTTCCGTCCTTTCGTGAATTTATAAAAAAGAATTTTTGCCTGTAAGGCAACCACAGTAACTAAGTGATAACATGTTCATCTTTTGACATCAGAATCTGTATTGATTAATATTAAAACATTGTGTTTACAATACTGCCTTTACATTTTGTTAATTTATTAGGATCCTGTAGTGGAACTTAGAAGATTGTATTGTTAATATATCTGTCTGTCCATCCGTTAATCCACACGATCACTTGAACGAAATTAAAAATGAAATGAAATATTTCAGTTTAACGTCTCACGATTATGCCCTGTAGACTAGGACAGTAGTGTCCTTTTTGAGACAATATACATATATACATCAGGGCAAAAAGCACTAAACTTGTCTTCTGGTTGGTTAGAGACTCCGACGGGTCATGGGTAACGGTAACGATTCATATCACATTTAAAATCAATAAAATTTCCTACAATCCCTAGCTTCTATGGAATTTTCACAGTAGCAAAGGAATGTTGGTTACCTACAATAAAGTTGAGTTGAGTTGAGTTGATTTTAGTTTAGCGTCCCGTTCAGCAGCTAGGCTATATGAGACGTGGACCTACTGATTAACGTGGAATTCGAAGCACATGAGCTCCCGCAGGGAATCGAAACCGGGTCTTTCACGACAAAGGCGCGTACACTAACCGCTTAGCCACGAGTGAGTTCACCCTACAATAAAGGAATATGTCGGTTTTCTTACTGGAATTATCTCGACCGAGTTCGTTCATGGAATCAAATCATTAACACCTGCAAGGGTAACGGTGACTTTAACTATGACTGTCCATATATCGTTTAAAATCTATAGCATTATCTAGCTTTTATGCAATCAACACTACAGCAAAGAAATGTTGGTTGCCTATGATAAAAGGATATGAAGCTTTTCATACTGCAATTATCTCAGCCAATTTCGTTTATGGAATCAAATCGTTAACATTTCCACGGGTAACTATGAATTTAACAGTAGTTATCCATATCCTGTACATGGAATCGATTAATCTTCATTACCGTAGTTATCAGAATTTATTATTTTCTAATTACACACTCACACACACACAAAACTCGCTTTTATTCCCAACAATGTGTTAGTTACACTAAAACATTCCATGATATATGATAATATTCCAAATTACCCTTCACCACTGTTAGTCATTCAGAGTGCAAGGTCCATTTCCATTAACAAGGACAGACTTAATGTTTAGCAAGACCTAACTATTTATAGTTTCATAGTGTATTCATGTTCAAGAATTGTCCAAAGGAAAGATGAGACTTATTTTCTTGAGCCTGTCGAAGAGTCGTTTCCAGACGTGATAGTTGATGAGCAGTGTTAGTTAAACGATCTACTTCTGGTCTGTTGGCTCTGAACTGTTACAAAGCGTGCATCACTTGTGAAGTGAACATTGTTTGTGTGTTACGTTATACTCAAAATGCAGAGGAGTCGAGTAGCGAAAGGCGATAAAGGTTTGAAAAGATGTCTTTCCGAAAGGAGGGGATGACACAATGCATTCCAAGAAGTTAGATATAGTGTCAAGTTCTGAGTGCACACTACCGAATCTCCTCAACCAATGAAGGCTCAAATAAACACAAAGAAAGTAAAATCGATGTTCATTGTCTTTTTTTTTTAATTTAAGATATTTTCCATAGGAAGTTCTATCACTCAGACAAATGGTCAATTCTGCATTTTATGTGAAAGTTCTTAAACGGCTGAAGAACCGAACCTCGTGCTTCAAGTTCCTCACCCCATCAATGCGTCGAGGCACGTGGTTCAAATCCAGCTTGCAAGAACACCATTTCGGGACTTAAAAGCATGCAAGCTATCGTGATAAGTGCTTTGAAAGATGACCCTCTTCGAGACTTTTCACTACGAGGCATGGCATGAACTACTGACAACGGTATCCAATGGAATTCAGGGATGTTATTTCGAGGAATTTTAAGTAGCCTGATTACTTTCCGAACTGATCGCGTATATTCAATGTCCACGATAAATCTTCTGTTCCAAAATAGAAAGTTAATGAAAAAGAGTATCCCCTGATAATTGAAAGTGTTTTAAAAAGGGGCGTTTTCTGGAGAGGTCAGGGGGGAAATATCTACTCCCGAGTTTGAAAAAATGCATGTATTTACTGTCCGTACGGAAACAAAATAATATATTGTAACAAAATACGTTTTCTTATGGAGCATGTCATATTCGATAATAATACTTTTCAAAAACTCATTCCCCTCCACATGATAATCCTGGAGATGGGTCAGAGCTGTGCCCATTCGCGTGGCTTTCTGGTCTTCGTATAATAATTTTGGTACCCATATTGAACACACTTTTTTCTGTAGTCAAGTACCTAATGCATTACATAACGGGTACGTTTTACTTAAATGTTTACTCCCTTTGCTACATTCTGCATTGTGATTATTCAGCACTCCTTGCTTAGTCTCTCAATGAACACAGCAACCTCCCCAACGCACCAGTTTTTCCTTCTTAAAGTGATTTGCACCACTTACATATCTCCTTAAGAGACATCACTGCATTTGCATATACACACTGCAATTATCGATGGATTTCAGCAGACCTGGTGGATGGCAAGTCTGTCGATATTTCCAATAGTGCGGCCATTTTGACACTGTTCCCCACACATACAGAGGATAAATACCGCAACGATATGGTGTGGTTGTGATGCCATGTATGGTACTCCCGTAACACGTACACCATGAAAGGAAGAGATATAAGTTTTCAAACACCAAAGACACTTCCTTATATTTTTCTTTAAAGAAACAACATATATTAATAAAAAACGCGAAACCTTCATTTCGGTGAACAACCTCCACTTCTCCCCTAATGGAAAATCTGAAATGACGCTCGTGGTTTCAAAGGCTTTCGGCTATATTTTGCCTACACGGAGTAGATGTACTTCACTTGTATGATTAATGAAATCACCCGATCGTAATTTCTGGAGTTATAGAGATTAACCTTATCATAGGAGTCAAACTAGATTTCCTTTAACTCTCCAAAGTGTACTAATCGCTGCGTATTAAGGAATCAGATCCTTCCCGTATGCTCATAGTGTGGCACATCTGCCCGCATGCATGAGATCTATCTTGTAAGTAGGTTAACGCTTGTCAATTGGCTGACGTTTTCAGTTTCAGTGGAAGACAGTCTATCACCACTGATCTCATTTCAATCACTCTCACACGTAACTACATATCGATAAAATAGAAAAGATATATCGAAAAGACAGACTTCAGATTTGAAAGCCGTTAAATTTATGAGCTGTTTTCAATTCATAATAATAATAATAATAATAATAATAATAATAATAATAATAATAATAATAATAATAATAATAATAATAATAATAATAATAATAATAATAATAATAATAATTAATGTCACAAAAACAGTGCTATGCTGGAATGCAATGAACGAACCCGTTCCGCAAGTTTAGATGCAAAATTAGTTTTAACGTACCGGTACTACTGTAATGTCTTATAGGTTAAAAGAAACGAATAATAAACACAAGGAAACGAAAAAAATAATGAGGAATGGAAATATTGGAAAGACAAGAGAGAACCACAAGAAACCTATAGCCAGAGCGTTATGTTGTGTACCACAAGCTCATATAGACTGGGATCAGTGGAACCAATTTCTATCTAATTCTTGGAGGGGGGGGTAACAAGACATCAATTAGGATCTTAATACAGATATGGATGGCTGAAGCATGTTTTAAGGGGGATGGTGGCACGGGAGCTCCAATCTCACAGGATCAGCGCTAATGACTGGGATTCAACTAGGAATACTTCGTACCGGTATGAATACTGTTTTGCTGCTTCCCATTTAAATATAGCTATGTATTTTCTTCCCTGCACGGCTACGGGTTTAGAAGTAAAGGCACAGAAAACTAAAATACATAGAAATTCGCCGTGACTGTATACTGCAAATTATAGGTGTAAAATATCAAATAATACTTTTGACAAAGTGGATTCTTTCAAATATTTAGGATCAATATTAACAGAACAAAACTATATTTACGAAGAAATTAAATCACGACTGAAAACAGGGAATTCATGTTATTTATTCAGTCTAGTAGTCCTTTTGTTTTCGAAAATTCTGTCGAAGAATTTGAAGCTTTAAAATATATAAAACGATAATTATGTCTGTTGTGCTGTATGGTTATGAAACATGGTCGCCTACTTACAGAGAAGAACGCAGACTGAAAGCATTTGAGAATAAAATCCTGAGGCGAATATTCGGACCCAAGAGGGGCCGAAATGGGGAATGGCGGACACTTCATAACGAGAAACAGCATAATTTATATAATTTACCTGACATTGTGAGTCATTAAGACTAAGAAGCTCAGTTGAGCATTCCATGTAGCCAGGATGGAAGAAAATAGGAACACTTTTAAAATTATTATTGGAAACTCAATCGGCAATAGGAAGACCTAGGCACAGATGGGAGGACAATATTAAGATGGACGTCGCAGAAGGAAGCATACAAAATAGATACTGGAGTCAACTTGCAATATGTCTGACCAGGGCTAAGGGTAGAAATCAATGACGAGCTTCAGTAATGGAGGAGTCAATAAAGTGAATGTGACATTTAAGCTCTGGGTTTCATAGCCCACATAGTTAGTTATTCATTTTTTTTTCTTATTTTCATCTTCTGCTGAAATTGAAATGAAATGAAATCTTTGAGTTTTATGTCCTACGATTATCCCGGGGTGGGCTAAAGGAGACGCTGATGATGAGAAATGAATAGAAATGAATGAAATGGTGGAATGAAGAAAATGGGAGGAAACGGAATAACCCCGAGGAAACTCACGCACACGGTGTTTGTCTACCACGAAGTTCACTTGGTGCGAGTTGGAATCGAACCAGGTACCCCATGCACCAGAGCTGAACGCTCTACCACTGAGTCACCACAGCCCTTCTTCTGCTGAAATTATTTGTCTCCAAGTATTGATCAGCAGATAAAGAATTAATAATTTTATTACTTAGGATTTGAACCCACGACTTCTGACTTTCGACTAAGCTAGTCTCATTGTAAGGAAGAGTTCAGATCCACCCACATCTTTTTTTCCTTGTTCTCTCTAACTTTCTCTGATTTTTACTAGCAATATTGAGACACAAACTTACAAGAGACAATTTGTTTGTTGGTGTGAGATTCAACATTACTTTTCACCACCATGGCTACACAAGACATATATATCTACATATGGGATCTTAATGTGTACTCTTACAACGAAACGATCTCGGAAAATGGAATGAAATGAAATCTTCCAGTTTAACGTCACAGGATTATGCCCTTTAGATTAAGGGAAACGAATAATTAAGAGAAGGGAATGCTAATGGAAGAATTGGTGGAATTTTAATGTGGGAGAAAATCCAACTACACGATGCTGTCCACCACAAACTTACTTGGACAGGGATCGAACCAGGAACCCCACGCACCAAAGGTAAGGGCTGTACCACTGAGCCACCGTGCTGCCCTCCAAAACGAACTCCGTTCCTTCAGCTTCGAAGTCGAAAACCCTAACCGTTTAGACAAGGAAGTTCTTAAACAAAAGTCAGGCCGGTTCTTCATAAACTTTTTGTTCTCTACTCGGAGAGAAATTCCTGATGTTACATCTTGACAAAGAAGAAGAAAGGAGAAATTTATACATGAAACTTTGTTGTTTCATGTCGGTTTGAAGTGTCTGGATAAAAGAAGAAGAAAAAAGACATACACACAATGTCATGTTAGTGTCTTGTATTTCCGCCACTTGTCCTTCATGTTCAAAGTAAGGAAACTTAAAAGTAATTGCGCAAGTTAAATCAACACACATGATTGGCCTTTCGGGTAAACAACACAATCATCTTTCATATGACATTGGAACAAAGAGAAATAAGAAGAAATCAACATTTAGAAACTTACCTTTTTCCTCCTATCTAGAAATAATATAAACTAAACTCTGGCACACATTCTAATCTTCACTGGATTTTGGAGCTCAAACAGAACTTTACACTTGTTTTTTATTGGTTACGTAGAAAATGATTATTAAGTGAGAGAGAGAGAAAAAAAGAAAAGAACAAGATTAAACTCGTATTCGGCGCCGCTGTTTCTCTCAACACAACACACACACGAGCGATTGCCGTCCAGCACTGACAAACTAAAATCTCGCTGCAAACTGCCACAATACTTCTGCTGGAAGTCCTCTGTCAGCCTATGATGGTTGATTACGTCACAAACCAAGAGGAAGTTATTGGTTGATATTAGTGCGAGGACGCGGGGAAGAGGAAGCGTAAAGAGGGATAGAATAATTTGTGATAAATAAATATCATATAATAACTAACGACGCTGAAAATACAGAATTTGTGTAACAAGAAAAGTTTAATTCCATAATCTATCAGAAATCTTTCAGCTTTACGTCCCACGTTTATGCCGGCTGCGGCTAGATTAAAGGAGACGATGATGATGAGAAATGAATTGATGATGGAGTGAATAAAATGGGAGGAAACAGGAGAACCCCCACAAAATCCTTCGCACACGGTGTTTGTCCACCACAAAGTTCACTTGGCGCGGGCTGGGATCGAATCAGGGACCCCACGCACCAGAAGTGAACGCTCTACCACTAAGATACTGTGGCCCTCCTAATACATTAAAATTAAAATAGCTGCATTTTCATTCATTCATACAATCATCCAATGGCATACGCAGAAATTCGTAAAGGGTGGAAGATGAGTTCAAACTTCCAGTTTTTTATTTTTGTATACAATCTTGATTAAGAGGGGTTAAAACACCGAATTCCCCCTTGCGCACGCCACTGGATTTATCCAGAGAAGCAAGTCTGAACTTAGAGATCCTACATGGTTAACAGAGTTAGGGCTCTCTTTTCGTCAATTTGGTAAACTAAATAAATAAATAAATAAATAAAAATAAAAATAAAAATAAATTAAATTAAACACTTCTTTTCATTTGTGTTTATTTTGCATATTTTCGAATTTGAAAATAGACAACCAGAATTAGAAATGAAATAAACAAGTACCAACTATGTTCTTTGCAACATGCAGGGCCGGCCTTAAGCCGATTGCACCGATTGCTTCCAATCGGGCCCCGCGCCTAAGGGGGCCCCGCGCTTGCCGTCTACTCTACTCTTCAGTCTAATCTACTCCAGTATCGTTTTAACAGCATACTAGGCCCCAGAACAAACAAGTGTGTTGTGGTCCCTATGACTAAATTTTGCTCCTAATACATGTAATTAATACGTGCCATTCTGTTCGCCGGGCCCCCCAATGCTTGCGGGGTCCCGGCCAAGTGGTTATAGTACCGTTAAGATTGCTCTGCTACTCTCGGTTGTCAAGTACACACAACATATTGCAATACAGGTACATTTATGGATTCCACAGGGGAGGGGATGGCGTCTCACTAACCAGTAAATGAATAGCTTGTATTTAGTATTCGGGCATAAGCAAACATTTTCTGAATTTAGTGCTGCAGTAGTTTCTTTTTTATTTTTTTATGTTTACAATTTCTGTTGTAAAAATAGCCTAGATATTATGTCCAGGGAGTATTCTGCACACATCAAGACCTCTAACACACCCCTAAGATGAATTCATTTCTTTTATTCATTCATTTTCAATTATGTCTTAAGTAATGGGCGACTTTTCATAAGAAATTATACGCAGGTGTTATGTTTTATTCAGTCATATTTACACACAGTGCAAGAAGGGTCTATTATTTTAACCTTAAATTTCAAAATAACTTTTCGAAAGTCAATTCGTGTAAGGCGGCCAAATTGACAAAGAAACTGTGGTATTTATAGTTATTATGACGTATAAGACGTCATTCACTTACATTTTACACAATATAAGGATTGTTAATAGCTTTTACTAAACTTCTAAAAACATATCTTAAAGTATAATTATTGTCGTATACACGGCCGCCCGCAGGGTGAGGCAAGGGTGTCAGTTACATCACCTATATTTTCGAAAAGTGTTCAGTTCTTCGAAATACATGTCGAAACTTGTTACATTGGCTTGCTGATACAGTTATCTTTAATAGATTAGTATGAAATTCTATAGTACTATAGATATTTACCAGATTTAATATATGTACAGTATCGTAGCGAGGATTTCATTTCGGGGTGGTTCCGAGGGTCCTTCCCTGGAAAGTATTCGGCAATGGGGAAACTAAAACGCAATTTTAGGGTTTCTTTTAACAACTTGAAAATTTTCAGGCGTCCGGGGGCCGTCAGTGTTTGGTAATATTTGGCAATGTGAGGACTGAAAACATAGTTTTAAGCATTATTTTAACAACTTTTCAAAATTTCAAATTTCTGGAGGTCACTAAAACAAGTAGTATTATGACTATGTCCTTTCCAGATATGATGTACTCATATTGCTAGTTGTATATATATATATATATATATATATATATATATATATATATATATATATATATATATATATATATATACAATTTAATATTGAAATGTACCTTATATATGTTTAGGCTATTAATTTTCACGCACTATTTAAGCACACATTTCGATTGCCATCCATTCTGATTGCAAAATTCCTATTAAACTTTTGAAATGAAATGAAAATTATATACGTATATTTATCCAGGATTTTTTCTTAAGAACTGGATGATTACTGAAAGGAGGCAATTATGAAATTTAATTTTGTGTGCTCTCCCACCGGCAATCGGGTTCGAGATTATGTACCCCACAGGGTGCACGCGCTAACCACTACACCAGCATAGAGAGCGCTAGGGGGTATATATACAGGGTGTTTCAAAACAACACCGACAACATTTGAGAGGTGATTCCTGACACCAAGATAAGACAAAAAATATAGACGAACCTGGGTGCACAAATGCTTCCTTTCGTAGTTATAGGCTGCCGAAAACATGAATAAATGAACTTTAAGCTTCAAAACTATGGGATCTACCATAGTCAGATCCAGACTTAATTTAGGAACTAGTATGTGCCCTATCCAAATATCCATGTTTCAGAATCCTGGACTACTTCCACAACAATTTTTATAGAGGTAGTTGGTGAGTACTTCAAATTATATACTCGTAGTCAAACTCCCTCTATAAGAATTGTTTCGTGAGTACCTTAAGATTCTGAAATATGTATTTTTGGATAGCACACATATTGGCTCCTAGATGTAGTCTTGACCCGACTATGGTAAGTCCCATTGTTTTGAAATTATGGACCTTTAAAGTTCATTTTTCTCATGTTTTCAGCAGTCGATAAATTCGAAAGAAAGCATTTGTGTATCCAGGTTGGTCTATACTTTTTGTCTGACCTTGGTGTAATAAATCACCTTCCAAACGTTGTTGGTATTGTTTTGAAGTACCCTCTCTCTCTCTCTCTCTCTCTCTCTCTATATATATATATATATATATATATATATATATAGGTTCTACAGATCTTGGTGTAAGTTAATTGTAAACCTGGGGCCCCGCAAAATGTTTCCAATCGGGCCCCGCGCCGCCTAAGGCCGGCCCTGGCAACATGTCATCATTTTATCATTTATAATTACACTAGCTGAAATGCTCGTTCTTAGCATGGGTGTCCGTGTCAATATGAGTAAATTAATTGATAGCAAAGAACAACGCTTTGACATTGACCCTATCAATTCTTGCACCAGTTAGCAAGCCCCTTCTTGCCTAAACACTATCTCGACTGACACCAATCATATTAGTGATCCTCAAAACTATGGATTCGACACTAATATCTATCGTTTTCAATTATTATTTTACATGTTACCCTTTCCCACCTCCTCTCATTTATCTTTAAAACGTGATATACTTAAAGGAATGTTTCCAAATCAATTCCATTGTCCGATTATTTATCCTCTGCTGTTATGTAAGCCTGCACATCAAATATGTAATGATGGTTGTATAATATAAGGATTTTTAACCAAAAGGCCGCAGTGGGTCAATGGTAGAGCGTTCACCTTTGATGCATGGAGTTCCTGATTGAATTCCACCTCGTGCCAAGTGGACTCTGTAGTGAACAAACACAATATGTGTTGGTTTTCTTGCGGTTCTAAACCTTCCTCCTACTTTCTTTATTCCACCATATCATTCATTCTCATCATCACTGTCTTCTTTACCCAGCTTAGTATAACATAGGGACGTAAAACTGAAAGATTTCACTTTATTTCACCCCTCAAACCGAAAATAGATAAATCAACTTCGTACGCGATTAGATATGCTAAAAATCTATCTGCGCACAGAATTTGGTAGATCTAAGTAACTAATTTTTATACGAAAAGCTAATGAGACACACACACACACACCAAATGCCGCAAATCATATTTTGTGGGAAATTTCCAATTAGTGAACACCCTAAACTTCATTTGGATCAAAATCCTTAATTATGAATATTGAATTCTTCAATAACTAACTGATTCATACTAGCTTTGCTATATTCAATAACTTACATTAAAATACAAATGCTGAGCAAACATAATAACATAATAAAATAATAAATGTGACAGTTTCGGATATATAACACATCCTTCTTCAGACACTTATCGAAAATAAATCTGTGTCGATTTATTTTCGATAAGTGTCTGAAGGATATGTTATATATCCGAAATTGTCACATTTATTATTTTATTATGTTATAATAAAACGGTGCTTTGCTCAGCATTTGTATTTTAATGTAAGTTAGTTCTTCATAATTTCCCTTTTAACATTTTAGTAGAACGGGCAGATAGCACATAATAGCGACATCTCTGACAATACACTTACGTATAAGATATCTCAAGATATTTTGTTTTAATTTCTGGGATCTCTCAGGTAAAGACATGGCAGAATCATCTGACACTGCTGATCTAGAGAATGGTGTCAAATAAATATTTTTTTTTTCTGAATCTACCTTGTGTACAGTAGTGTTCAAAACCTTTTGGACATCCGCTTTGCTTTAGAAGGTCATATTCTGATAACTGTACAGTTAGAAATTCTAATACTTTGGCCCTGGATAAAGATCTCAATTGGCCAAAGAAAACACATAACGTACAATTTGATTTTTTAGTTTAATGTCCTTTTCAGCAGCGAGGCTATATGGGACTGGAACTACAGCTTAACTTGGGATCCGAACCCATGAGCTCCCACTGGGAATCGAACTCGGGTTTCCCACGCCAAAGATGCGTACGCTAACCACTTAGCCACGAGGAAGCTCAATGATAGGTAAGAGTGCTAGGCTTTGCAAAGAGAAGTGGACTGTCAGATGTTTTAAACCAAGACAGTAAATAATAATGAATTACGCCTACTTCTACCATATTAACAGTTCAAAAATTATGCAAACGTTCAGCTGCACTGGAAGAATACTTTTCTTGGACAGTATTTCTTGAATAGTAACACCACAAACGTTCTGCCTAGGAAGAGCGTGAAAGAAAAATGTTTTCATAAGGATTTGTGTTCTCATATTTCATCTATTTAAGGGCTACTTTAATTACAAATAAAAATTATACGGTTTTGAGTTTTTGTTTTACATCCGAAGCATCATCGAGGTTATCAAGAACAGTGCCTACTATTAGGCTAGGCTCCGAACCATGGTCTACGCACGAGTCCGAAGCAGTTTTACAGGTTTAAGGACCATCATAAAAGACCAACTCTTACAGTACACTTATCAGTTGAGTATCGGTAACTAATAACGGCGGGATTTAAAAATAAGATTGAACATTTGAAATCCAGAACAATTTCTTAAGGGAACAGATTATGTAAACCCGGAACCGTCCCGGCTAAATTACGATATCTGGGAGCTTTACTTATAGTGAGCAATATCGTGTTCATGGGACATCTTCGGGACATGATTGCTTCCGATGTTCTTATTGGTTACCCATAATCATTATTAGGATTGCGCAGTGAGATTAATTTATCAGATGGTGTTGATAGTAGGCTACTCTGTTAATTACTCCGCATGATAACTCTTGAATAGATACGATTTTTAAAATTCTGGTTTTTACAATCGATAGCTAGAGCGATTGTCTCGATCGAGCTCGTTAATGGAGTCAAGTCGTTAACATCCTAATGGGAAAGAGACTTTAACGGTGGCTATCCATATCCCATACATAGAAATATTTCTTGTGATCATCTCTATTGTCTTTATCAGAGTTTATTATTGTTCTGTATTTTCTTCTGTAATCTATATGTCAAACCATGGGCGTAAATCTGTAAACACACTTCGCTTTTACTTTCTCAACAATCTTTTTCTCTTTAATCGCTTCTGACATGAAAACAAAGAATGTAGGGCCTACTTATTTCTTGTTCTGGATTTCTTGGAAATGCAACCCTAAATTGCGCAGTAAGTTGGACAATTTGTTTCCCATAGAGTTCATAAATTCTTGTTACCTAACAATGGAATCACCTCATCGAAAGAAGAAGAAATGACCACGTAGGTTTTTGGTCAATGACGTATTATTACACGTGTTGTTATACACACCTTATACAAACGCAGTAAAAGTGCCGTAGGAGTTAAAAAAAAAAAAAAAAAAATTGCAAAGATTTCTATGTAAACCATGATCTTCGTAAATAATTGATAGGCTTGGTTAAGCATATCATCTTTCTCTTCCACTTTGGTTTAATGAATGAATAAACACACTTTCTCTTAACTAAACATGAAAGCAGTGCATACATGCAATATGTATATTTAAATAAAAAGAAGGAGTTTCCGTTGGTTTTGGTACACCGATATTTTTCGTTCCTCGATAATTTTACATGGTGTTGACTTGATGTCAACTAACTGTATTAAGGTTGTAAGTTGTAAGTTGTAAGTTCTGTATATTGATGTTTCCAAGATGTATGAGAAAGAATCAAAATCGCTTTGTGCAATATTAAATCTCATGGCTTGGTGTTGTAAATTTACTCCAATAGACTACGATACCGAAACGTTGGTCTCACATTTGAATTTCCGTTCGTTAGTCTTTAAGATTCTTTTGTTTAAGCATTTTAATGAGTATTTTCAACCATATTTGACCCAGGGGCGGATCCAGGGGGGGGGCGATCGGGGCGATCGCCCCCCCAGAAGAGGAAGATTTCTTATTTTATATATATAAATAAAACCCATCCCAAAGTTTGAAGCCCTTAATAGTAGCAGTATGGCAACTCACCGCCCCCCCCAGAAGTCGGTCCTGGATCCGCCCCTGATTTGACCCCACTATGTCGCACACACATGTTAGCCATGTGTGAGGTGCAGGTAGCCAGAGCCAAAACTAAGCATACCAGAAAACACCACCACAAATAAAAATTAATAAAATAAGGTGGAGTGGCTGGGAATATTCAAACTAAGGTCAAAATTTACATACAATGCAAATTAAATGCATCTGCATACTTAATTCCCTGCTTGGGGATAAAGTTGATCTCCTGTAGAAGCCGCCACTGCCACATGTAAAAGTTGGTAGAGCAAATGAAAATTAATTAAAATGAACAATAGATCTCAGGGTACTCTGGACGACAGTCATGGTCTAGAAGCTACTTATAGTGAGTTTTCCTCAATAACAATAGGTTAAGAAAAAAAAATCTACTTTAAACAAACAGGTAGCAGCCTGTTTAATTACTCACTATACTCATGACTGTGTTCTTTAAGTTCTATGGGCGTAATTCTCCCTGGGCCCCATTCAGGGAGATGGTCAGTTGTACTAAGACAAGGAGAAATGTTTCCTTGACTCACACTCCTGAAAACAAAACATTGGAATTAGTATCAGGTACTCACCCTGCAGGAAAAACAGACCTCTAGAAATACTTTGGATAGATGGCGGTTTATTTCTGTCTTGGTAGACCATTTGGTGAATGTTGACACACGTTTAACACTTCATTTTATACACAGATATTGAATTTCTCCTTTTTATGGTGCACCACTCACACACACTCTGAATTTTAATTTCCACACACATAGCCACTATTAGCTTTATATATAAAAAAAATAAAAGAGGATTTGTTGAAATTGAATTACACAGGAGATCTGTTTGATCTCGGAAAAGATTGGATATTCTACATTAAATATGAGCTCCTCACTAATTTTGAGTTCAATGTCTCTGACTGTCTCTCAGAGAGAGGAGGATCGTAATATCACAAACATAATAATACACACTTTATATAAAAATAAAATAAAAGAAATTGATCAATATTTATATACATTCGTTGCACTGTTCCTTTTCAGACGTGATACACAGTTCCTGCTTGAAATCACCACGGTAGTGTCCACATTACCATTCCACTGAAACCAGCAATGTTTCTGACGATTAAGATCGGCTCGACAATAAAGCTCTGTTGAAGCTGACATACAGACTGTCAGTAAAACAAGCAATTGAACTAATGCTTGTCCTTGTACTATAGTCCAAGGAGGCACTGCCTTAATAGCTTGACAGGCCTAAAATCTCTCAGATAGAGATTTTATAGATATTATTCTACTACTTCCATACCAGAAGTTGTTAACTGCACCACTGTGCTAATGAGAAAGTTTCTAGACAAATAACGTCTAACTAGTACTGTTGCCTAACAGTTAGTAAGGAGCTATAGTTAAAATTCTAATCATCACTGTCATGTTCGGACGTCGTAAATTGGTATGACTCAGTTTTACAAATTTTTAAGGTTAGCACTGTTCAAACCACTTGATATAAGTCACCAATAAATTGGTGAGTCGTAGCACTGGTCACTAAAACAAAATAGTGCCCGATACATGTCGTTACATGTATATTCACAGGAACTCCACGGGAGAAACGATTCTCACACTTTTTCCTGGGTCAAACTGCCCGGTACTTGGGAAGTATAGAAGACTTCCCAACACAATCGTAAGACGTGTACTCTCTTCGAGCTATGAAACAACTCCCCTGTTCAGCCACTGAACAAGTATATTAAACTATGCCAATACTAAGAACAGCAGGACTCGCTCTTCTTTGAGTCTTCCAACAAAGGGTTTGATGCCGCCGGCTATAACTACTGGGTGGTCTTCTCCAAACAGACCACGGAAAACCTGCTTCTAACAGCATAGTTCACCAGAATCCTTTGGTAAGTGCTGCCATCATGTTGCAATGGTGGTAACATTTAAAAGCTTCTGATCAAAACAGAAGTCCATAGAATTTACACATAAACATAACTATTTTCACTTAGAACGAACACTTAGCATAATAGAAATACATGATATTATATACAAAATTAAAGAAAAATATACACAGAATACATTTTTATTATTGTAATAAACTGTCATCTCTCGTAGTATTTGAAGGAAGTCTATCTTCCTTTGGCTTCCCTTCAAACTGTCTGCTACCAATCCCAGCCATGTTGGTAGGAGAGAGAGAGAAGAAAACATCTTTGGTTACTGTTAATTTTGAAAAATACAAGAGCCAAATGTCTTGAACGCAAGGGAAACATGTTGACAAAAATAGTCATGAATTTAGAACGGTATTTCCAAGAACTAGTGAGCGTAATACGTTAATATTAATATTTTACATATAAAATGAATCAAAATAAAGTACAAATTTTCAAAACTGCTGTGCATCCTGGGAAAAACTTCTAGGCCCGTTCGCTGACGGAGTACCGGACATTGGTGAAGGGGGGTGGAATGACGCTATGAGCTCGCTACTCGAGAAATTCTTGTAAAACGCAAAGAAATCACATCTATACAAATTCAAAATCTAACATGTTGACGCTAAAATTTTTACAACATTTTCAACAAAGGATGTTGAGCGTCAGTCAGCAATGTATCCAATTCAGCTTTGCTTTGCTAGTGGAAGTGAACAGGATCCTTCCTATATGTAATGAGTCATATTCTCTTGCTCATTTATCGATTTCTGCAAGTGTGAGTTGTCATGGACCTCACATACAGTTCTCCAGGCGGCGAAGAGTCGCCAGAGAAAAAAATTCTCTGTCAGCGTAGCTCCGTCTCCCAAAGTTCCAACTTCAATGCATGAATCCATAGACTATGCCTTTATTTCTTCTTTAATTCATCGAATGTAGTATAGCATAGAAACTACCTTTCTTCATTACCATATGTAGTATGTACAATACAATGTCCCCGTAATGAGATGCACGCCTTAAATAAAATTTCATAAGCCTATAAAGGAAATAACATACATGATTACATACAATATACATCAATATTGTATTAATATTTCCGTACTACGCTCGGTGTTTCTCATTTTTATTCATAATAACAAGATAATATTTAATATGTACACTAATTTCAAAGCAATTAATTTTACCACAAATTAAAATATTTACATAATAATATGTAAATGTGCCCCTCATCTGCATGTTGATATGCAGATGAAGGAGAAGGACTTGGCCTTCTACAGTTTTCCCCCCTATGATTCTAGGTGCTGTATTTGCTAATACTGGACGTAGATCATAATGAGGGCACATTCATGTTCCTGAAACATGATCAAAATATTACATAATTCTCAAGATAGACATACAAAGTAAATCACAAAGTAAAACACAATAAAAATAATTACAATAAAATAAACAAAGCTAAAGGCAGAGAATCCAGGAAGCCCTAACTTACTTGACCTGAATTACATAAGTTCCCCATAATACACACAATACACTAATACACTAAATAAACACTGTAGCACTACACTATGTACACAAATAGTCGAGTCCGGGGTTCGATGCGTCATGTGTGAGATATCTATTGCGTCTCTATTGCACCGGTACCACCGTTGTTTGCTTCTTCTCTAGCAACATACTTTTTGAGTAGGTAAGCATTTCTGGTCATTTTGACCTCATCTGTCGCAGGATCCGCTAGCGTGTACATGTTTTTGCCTGTGGTAGCGACAATTTCCACGGGCCAGAAAATAGGAGTAAGAGTTTCTTAGAAACACCTGCTAGAGCATCCGACTTCGGGAAAACTCTAGATAATACAAGATCACCCACATTGTACTCTACTGTACGGTGTGACTTGTCGAAATTTCTCTTTCGTGCAGCAGCATTCCTTTTGTGATTTTTCTTAGCAATGTCTATGTAGTACTGCACGTCATGGCGCTGATCCACTTCTGGGATTTCGAAGAGCCTGGCTATGTCTCTAGACATAGACTGTCCAAAATGGCATTCATAGGCTGACACGCCAGTGGTCAGGTGTTTCGCAGAATTCAAACACTTCTCTATTTTCTCTAAGTGTTTGGGCCACAATCTTTGGTTATCATGGCACAATTTACGCAGTAAACGTACGGTTGCCTTCACTGCTACTTCTGCCATTTCTCCCTGGGGATAATATGGAGTAGAAGTAATGTGCCTGATACCAAGGTCTGCTAACTCATTTTTCCAGCGGTCAGACTGGAAAGGTGACCCTCTGTCTGTCAAGACGAGTTCCACACTAGGGTTTACTTTCAAGTAGTCCTTAAGCTTCCTTACTGCGGTGGTAGTGTTTGCTTTTCTACATGCATATAAACCAATAAGTTTAGAAAATGCATCGTAGAACACAAAAATGTAATGGACTCCCCCAATTCCCTTGGTTATGGGTCCTAACTAATCTGCACAGACCAAGTAGCCTGGCTTCTCCACGACGACGGGATTCAGTGGTCCCGGACGATAACAGTGGGGAGGGTTGCTTTTCTGACATAATTCGCAGGAAGCACAAAATTTCCTAACGCTTGCTCTCATCTTTGGCCATACGAAAAATTCAGTTAGAAGTGGTAGCAATTTGCTGGCCGACATGTGCCCTCGATCTGAATGGTAATAATCGAGCAGTGGAATTACTAACACTTCTGGGATGTATATTCGAACTCCTTCCCGGTCACGCTTACATAAGCGTCCGTTTAACACTTCGAAACGGTGACAAGCACCATTCACCCTTGGTGAGTCCGTCTTCTCTTCTACTTCTCTCTTGATCTTGCCGTAGACAGGATCTGAAGACTGCATCTCCGGTAGTATGGCTATCATCTTCCTCAACTCACAAGGAATTTCCGTCAGTATGGTCATCAGCGACTCCTGGAGGATAGGCTTCCGTGCAAGACTGAGGTCTTCTTCTGCGTGAGGAGGGTACCTTGAGTGATAATCACTCAAATTTTCATTTGACTTTACAAACTGAAATTCAAAATTAAAATTGGAGAGCAACATCGCCCACCGGGTGATGCGCTGGTTTGTAAGCCTACAGTACAGGATAAATTTAAGAGCAAGGTGGTCGCTGCGAATTATGAATTTAGTTCCTACTAAATATTGCTTAAATTTAACAACCCCATCTATCAGTCCAAAGAACTCCTTCTCAGTTACGGAGTAATTCTTCTGCGCAGCGTTGAACACACGTGATGTGAAAGCGATGACCCTAATGCCATCATTATCATCACGCTGGTACAATAGAGAAGAACACGCAAAATCACACGCATCCGATTCTAAGATGAGTTGTTTGTCAGGCAGGACGGTCTTCAACACAACTTCTTCTTGGAAGATCTGTTTGATCTTCTCCATCGCTGCCTGATGTTCTGGTTCCCACTTGAACCTCACATTCTTCTTCAGCAGATTGAACAACGGATAGAGAACTTCCGAGTATTTCCTGCTGAAGCATCTGTAATATTGACAGTAGCCAATGAAGGAACGCAGTTTCTTCACGTTCCGGGGTGTTCTGAACTCTAACACCGACTTCACTTTCTCCGGATCTTTTCCAATACCGTATTGAGAAAGTTGGAAACCAAGTATGTTTAATTTTTTCCTTGCGAAGTTACACTTCTTCAGCCTGAGAGTTAGGCCACCTGCAGTGAGTAAACCCAACACTCTGTCGAGGTGTACAAGATGTTCACTGAAGCTCCTGTCGGCTAAAATGAGATCATCGACATACGCGCCGCAGTACTCTCGCGCTTCAGTTCCAATAAGCATATCTAATGCTCTAACACAAGAAGCAAGGCTCTGCTTTGTACCGAAAGGTAATTTCTGAAAAACGTAGGAAATACCTTCATGTAAAAATCCTAAATACTTTTGATCGCTTTCTTTGACCTTTATTTGTAGGAACATTTGAGTTGCATCCACGCAGCTGAACCAAGAATTATCACAGATGTCTTGGAGAACAGACAAGTGAGGCATTGGTCTGTCAGATAAATCGCCAGATATTTTAGCCAAAGCTCGGCCGTCGATACATACTCGTATACGTCCATCACTCTTTGGTGTCACTACCAGTGTGTTGATATAAGCCGTAGGCTGTTTCTTGATCACACCCCATGCGAGCCATCTCGAAATTTCATTGGATACTAAATTTCTGTAACGTTTAGGGTAAGGATAAAGTTTGGTCTTGATTGGACGTTCGTCCGTTACTCCAATCTCATGCACGTAGTTAGCTATGCAACCTGGCTTGACATCAAAAAGGGCTTGATGCTTGAGCAGCACAGCTTTCAAACTATCTCTTTGGTAGGCTGAGAGATCTGAGTAGTTCGATACAAACTCTTCTATCTCTGAATGGGAGGCACGAGTCTTCACTTTCATCCACTCTTCTGGTGGGAATACGTGATTCGCCATTTCTTGGGCACTTGGGAATCTTCCATCATCCAAGTTTGGTGCACGAGTTGCCTGCTCTCTGGAGGTCTTAGACTCATTTTTTGCATTAACCCGTATGGCCTTCCGTCTTTCGTCTGACGGGGAAAAATCAAAATTAACATTATCAATTTCATCCATTAAGCTAAATGGTTTGCTGCACTCTCCATTCCACTCCAAACATCGAGCTACTAGATCTTCAGTCTCGCAATCTACGGATCTAAACGCTACTTCTACATAATGAGGATGTTTTAGATGTAGAAGGCCGGTGTCATAGTCTAACACGGCACAAGATTCTGTGAAAAAGTTGGATCCTAGTATCAAAGACCTATTTAAGCCTGAAATAATAATACCTAAAGTATGATATTCCTTCCCTTGTATCACAATGACTAACAGAGTTTGGCCAATTAGTGTCGCTGCTTTATTACCAAAAGCCGACGTAACCCGTATATTCTTCGCACTCAAAAATGCGGGTGGGGGTTGGCTATTTGAGACGGTGTCCCAAAATTCTTTAGAGATCGCGGAGCAGGTCGCCCCGGTATCCAATAAACAATTTACTTCCTTTCCAAATAAACAAACATTTATTTCTGGTAGTGAGATGACGTTATTTGCTTTTAACGGTTCATTACAAGAGTCAAAGAGGTTCTTAAAAATGCCATTAACTTCCTCATAAATTTCCCTGTCTATGTCGATTTGTTCTCCGTTCCTACTTAATAATACTAATTTCTTTTCTATAATGCCTTCATCAAAATGCTTCTTATTCTTTATTTGTAAATAAAAATCGCAATTTTCTTCTTCTTTTTCTTCTTCTGAAGTATAAATTTCCTTCACTGCAGTTTCGCAAGAATTCTCTATGTTTACATTCTCTAAACTGGTTTCTGAATTACGCACATACTTGGGTTGTAATTTTGTCAACTCGGGTGAACAAGTTCTCTCCGTGTCCAACCTACCGTCGCCGCAAGTATATGCGAGCAATCCTCATTCCCTTGAAGGAGGAGATGAGGATTGGTTACTCCTGGTAACATTGGTATGCTGGTTCGGTGGAGGGGGCGCACGGTCATAGTGATCCAGTAACTGAATTTCTTCCTCTTCCCTTCTAAAGGAATTCCGTCGCTGGCTATCCGTGTTGCGCGTTCCTCCCCTCCTACCGCGGGCTACACGATTATTGTGGCGGGTGTGGGAGTTCCCACCACGTGACCAACCAGACGACCCAGTTCCGTTGCTCTGATTACGGGGTGGCGAGCGCTGGTTGTTTTGGTTTGGTCGTTGATCTCGTCTTTGGTAAGGACGCTGGTTTTCTCGTGTTCTTTTTGTTTGTATACGAGCCAGCTGCTTACCGCTATGGCCGGGGGCTATTTTCTTCGTTGTCAATGCTCACCTGGAGCATGTTGACCCCCTTCCTCGGGTTCTGCTGATAGAACTGGTCTCGATTCGTCATCGAAGACTGCAGTTCTTGTACTAAGTTAATCAACTCTGCTATGGTTTTCGGGCGAGACGAGACAATAGCCCGAAATAACCAGTTAGGAAAATGCCTCGGGAGTACTTTCAATAAGGTGGCATCTGTCATACGAGGTTCCAAGATGCTATTTTTATGCAACAAATCCAACAGATATTCTGCTGGGGATTTGTGCACACGACTATCAAAATGCGATGTGAGTATGTTAGCCCTCAAATTCGCCAGACGTTCCTGGCTCAAATAACACTGCTTAAATTCATTTACGAAGTCATCGTAAGTTTGGATTTTACTACGGTTCACTTGGAACCATTGATACGATGTGTTCCTGACCGCCCTGGGTATGAAGCTAAGTCTTATTTCTTCTGGTACCCCTGTGAACTCAAAGTAACGGTCAAGGTCCTGGAGAAAGTTATAGGTCTCTGTCTCGGTCTCGGTCCCCATGTAAACCGGCAAGGTTACGTCTCTATGAATGAGACCTAGGGCAGTGGCCAGATTCTGTCTCGTCTCATGATTACATGAGCGAGACGTCGACGGTACAGGGTCTGTCTCGTGGGATTTAGCCAGGTTCCCAGGTTGAGAACCGTGCAAGTCGCGACTCGAGGAGTTGTGTGGTGATGGAGGTCTTTCTTGCGTGGCAGAGACGGAGATGTTCGCGAGACGTCCCTCGATCACCTCGCTTGTCTCTGCATGGAGTTTTTCCATTCCTCCATTTTCTTCTCCAATTGAGTGCAGACGTCTTGTACGGTATCGTGCATCTGACGGATTCTACTGTTGCACTCGGATCGTATTTCCTCGAGTTGCGTCTCTTGCTCGATTTCCCCCCTAAGTCTGGCTAGTTGGGAAGCGAAGCTCACTTCCACTCTCCTGACCTGGTTATTTAGATTTTGGATGGTCTGTTCTACACGAGACGAGACACGCTGTATATTTTCAGTGAGATCGTTATAATTCTCCTCTAGCTGCCTGGCTACACTGCTAGCATTTTCTTGCAGTCTAGCCTACTTGCGGTTTCGGTTACACGACTGGACAGTTCTTCGCGGGCGCCATCGATCTCCCCCCTTAACTCGGCAGTGGTGAGCTCCAACCGCTCCGTTAACTGGCGCTCGCTGTGCTCAAGTCTCGAACTAACGGTCTCCAGCTGGAGTTCAAGACGAGCATTACTGGACTCTATCGTCTGTTCGAGACGTTGGTGCATGTCTCTTGACTCTCTACGCACCTGCTCCAGACTGTGTTCGATACCCTGTTCTAGTTTTTCGCTGTTCTGTCTGGTTTCATTTCTGACCTGGGCTAAACTATTTTCCAACTGCACGCAACTATTCTCTAACTTCTTTGTACTTTCTTCCAATTTACTTTCTAATTTATCTAAACTTCTGGAACTCTCTTCTAACTTAGATTCTAAATTCGTCGCATTTTCAACAAGCTTCAATTCTAATTTTGACTCTAGGTTCTTCGCATTCTCCTCTAATTTCCTCGTACTTTCCTCTATTTTCCGTTGGCCCTGTAATAGTTCGCCTAAAATGGCCGCTAGATTTAAACCACTAATATTTCCCATAGTACTACTTTCGTTCATGGCTGGGCTAACAACAATACTCGGAGTTACAGTCGTCTCGTTACTTTCCTCCCGCAAAGGCACTTCCGGTTCCCTACCTGTGGCTGATGGAACCGTTTCCACCACATCTTCGTTTTCTCCCACTACGCTGTCAGTGCGCTCGTTAGCGCCCTGTGCTACCACTAAACTCTCCTCTGAGAGCTCGTCTGCTCTCAGAGTGAAGTCTTCATTAATAAACTGTTGATCCATGTTTTCAAGTTGACGAGCCTGTGCTCTCGTTACTACCATTAAGACAATAAAATACAAAGGTTTACTTCCCCCCTAAACTTCAATACGCCTGAATTCTCTAATACACAGTATCAAAAAGCAAAAAATTCAAAGGCACAAACATAAAATTCAACTTATAAGACACCGCAGCTCTTGGAAATTTTCTGAGGGATTTGACAAACATAAACCGAAAATTTTACTTCCAAAAGTACACTGACCAAATATGTATATAAAGAATATACGCTATCGCCCTTTACGCTGTTGGCGCCAAGTTTTTGGCGCAAGAGCGTGGAATATCGTGCCCTGAAGCTGGGTAGCCACAATTTTGTGAGGTGCAGGTAGCCAGAGCCAAAACTAAGCATACCAGAAAACACCACCACAAATAAAAATTAATAAAATAAGGTGGAGTGGCTGGGAATATTCAAACTAAGGTCAAAATTTACATACAATGCAAATTAAATGCATCTGCATACTTAATTCCCTGCTTGGGGATAAAGTTGATCTCCTGTAGAAGCCGCCACTGCCACATGTAAAAGTCGGTAGAGCAAATGAAAATTAATTAAAATGAACAATAGATCTCAGGGTACTCTGGACGACAGTCATGGTCTAGAAGCTACTTATAGTGAGTTTTCCTCAATAACAATAGGTTAAGAAAAAAATCTACTTTAAACAAACAGGTAGCAGCCTGTTTAATTACTCACTATACTCATGACTGTGTTCTTTTAGTTCTATGGGCGTAATTCTCCCTGGGCCCCATTCAGGGAGATGGTCAGTTGTACTAAGATAAGGAGAAATGTTTCCTTGACTCACACTCCTGAAAACAAAACATTGGAATTAGTATCAGGTACTCACCCTGCAGAAAAACAGACCTCTAGAAATACTTTGGATAGATGGCGGTTTATTTCTGTCTTGGTAGACCATTTGGTGAATGTTGACACACGTTTAACACTTCATTTTATACACAGATATTGAATTTCTCCTTTTTATGGTGCACCACTCACACACACTCTGAATTTTAATTTCCACACACATAGCCACTATTAGCTTTATATATAAAAAAAATAAAAGAGGATTTGTTGAAATTGAATTACACAGGAGATCTGTTTGATCTCGGAAAAGATTGGATATTCTACATTAAATATGAGCTCCTCACTAATTTTGAGTTCAATGTCTCTGACTGTCTCTCAGAGAGAGGAGGATCGTAATATCACAAACATAATAATACACACTTTATATAAAAATAAAATAAAAGAAATTGATCAATATTTATATACATTCGTTGCACTGTTCCTTTTCAGACGTGATACACAGTTCCTGCTTGAAATCACCACGGTAGTGTCCACATTACCATTCCACTGAAACCAGCAATGTTTCTGACGATTAAGATCGGCTCGACAATAAAGCTCTGTTGAAGCTGACATACAGACTGTCAGTAAAACAAGCAATTGAACTAATGCTTGTGTCCTTGTACTATAGTCCAAGGAGGCACTGCCTTAATAGCTTGACAGGCCTAAAATCTCTCAGATAGAGATTTTATAGATATTATTCTACTACTTCCATACCAGAAGTTGTTAACTGCACCACTGTGCTAATGAGAAAGTTTCTAGACAAATAACGTCTAACTAGTACTGTTGCCTAACAGTTAGTAAGGAGCTATAGTTAAAATCCTAATCATCACTGTCATGTTCGGACGCCGTAAATTGGTATGACTCAGTTTTACAAATTTTTAAGGTTAGCACTGTTCAAACCACTTGATATAAGTCACCAATAAATTGGTGAGTCGTAGCACTGGTCACTAAAACAAAATAGTGCCCGATACATGTCGTTACATGTATATTCACAGGAACTCCACGGGAGAAACGATTCTCACACTTTTTCCTGGGTCAAACTGCCCGGTACTTGGGAAGTATAGAAGACTTCCCAACACAATCGTAAGACGTGTACTCTCTTCGAGCTATGAAACAACTCCCCTGTTCAGCCACTGAACAAGTATATTAACCCTTTCACTGTGGAAGGCTACGGAAAAACATTTCCCTAACCTGCGAATGTCGATTATAGTCGACGTTTTAAAATTTGTCTGTATCTTGGTTTTGTCGATTGTAGTCGCCAAACGTTTTCTGTGTGATTTCTATTGTTTATCGAAAACAATAAAACACAAACAAAAATGAACGGTACAACTTTGGCGACTACTCTCGACAATGCCAAGATACGGACAAACAAATTTTAACACGTCGACTATAGTCGACATTCGCATGTTAAGGAAATTTGGTTCTGTCGATAAAAGTCGACTTCCTCTGTGAAAGGGTTAAACTATGCCAATACTAAGAACAGCAGGACTCGCTCTTCTTTGAGTCTTCCAACAAAGGGTTTGATGCCGCCGGCTATAACTACTGGGTGGTCTTCTCCAAACAGACCACGGGAAACCTGCTTCTAACAGCATAGTTCACCAGAATCCTTTGGTAAGTGCTGCCATCATGTTGCAATGGCGGTAACATTTAAAAGCTTCTGATCAAAACAGAAGTCCATAGAATTTACACATAAACATAACTATTTTCACTTAGAACGAACACTTAGCATAATAGAAATACATGATATTATATACAAAATTAAAGAAAAATATACACAGAATACATTTTTATTATTGTAATAAGCTGTCATCTCTCGTAGTATTTGAAGGAAGTCTATCTTCCTTTGGCTTCCCTTCAAACTGTCTGCTACCAATCCCAGCCATGTTGGTAGGAGAGAGAGAGAAGAAAACATCTTTGGTTACTGTTAATTTTGAAAAATACAAGAGCCAAATGTCTTGAACGCAAGGGAAACACGTTGACAAAAATAGTCATGAATTTAGAACGGTATTTCCAAGAACTAGTGAGCGTAATACGTTAATATTAATATTTTACATATAAAATGAATCAAAATAAAGTACAAATTTTCAAAACTGCTGTGCATCCTGGGAAAAACTTCTAGGCCCGTTCGCTGTCGGAGTACCGGACATTGGTGAAGGGGGGAGGAATGATGCTATGAGCTCGCTACTCGAGAAATTCTTGTAAAACGCAAAGAAATCACACCTATACAAATTCAAAATCTAACATGTTGACGCTAAAATTTTTACAACATTTTCAACAAAGGATGTTGAGCGTCAGTCAGCAATGTATCCAATTCAGCTTTGCTTTGCTAGTGGAAGTGAACAGGATCCTTCCTATATGTAATGAGTCATATTCTCTTGCTCATTTAGTGATTTCTGCAAGAGTGAGGGTTTATGGACCTCACATACAGTTCTCCAGGCGGCGAAGAGTCGCCAGAGAAAAAACAATTCTCTGTCAGCGTAGCTCCGTCTCCCAAAGTTCCAACTTCAATGCATGAATCCATAGACTATGCCTTTATTTCTTCTTTAATTCATCGAATGTAGTATAGCATAGAAACTACCTTTCTTCATTACCATATGTAGTATGTACAATACAATGTCCCCGTAATGAGATGCACGCCTTAAATAAAATTTCATAAGCCTATAAAGGAAATAACATACATGATTACATACAATATACATCAATATTGTATTAATATTTCCGTACTACGCTCGGTGTTTCTCATTTTTATTCATAATAACAAGATAATATTTAATATGTACACTAATTTCAAAGCAATTAATTTTACCACAAATTAATATATTTACATAATAATATGTAAATGTGCCCCTCATCTGCATGTTGATATGCAGATGAAGGAGAAGGACTTGGCCTTCTACACATGGTAGTGAACTTCTTAAAGAGCGTAGAGGGAATATGGCAAAAGTGACTGCGGATCTCAATCACCACCACTGGAACTGGCTATTGCGACAATCGCAGTCCGATGCAAGTTGCATAACCTAAACACCTAGGGTCAGATTACAACTTTCAAGCCACTGACCACCGTCCACAACGATTTAACTAGGTCACCGACTCCGAAGTTTCAAAAGTTCAACGTGTTAAAGTATCAAGTTTCATCCTATAGTGGTGGTTCTTGTATCCAAACTTGGTTGGTTGGTTTGGACTGAGTTTAACATTTATCTCAACACCAAGGTTCTGCAGCATGACATGGAATCCGAGCAACATAAGCTTCCACCAGGAATTGAGTTGACTTTATTATGACTTTAACGTCCCCTTCAGCAGCGAGGCTATATGAGACAAGACCTACTGATTAACGTGGAATCCAAATCCGATATATATACAGGGTGTTTAAAAAGAAACTATGCAGTTCATAACTTGCTGTTTATTTCCCATAAACCACTTTAAACAACTGAAATGAACTCGAAGCTAAACTTTAATGTCATGGAAGTTATAAGTTGAACTATGGTTTGGTTCAAATATATTAAAGAATGGAAAATGTATTACTAATTGACATTCATATCAGTCATCACTTAGAACACCACAACATGGCACTGCATAGTTACTTTCTAAATACCCGGTGTATACAGCGTGAGGCAGCTAAAAGTACCACCTGAAACAGCGAAGAAACTAGAAACACTAGCGATGTAAGGTTTGCAAGAAACAATAATAGCAATAGGGGATCGTAAAATGGAGGTATGGGGTGGTTCGAAAAAGAGCGACAAATGGGGCATCTGGAGCAAAGTTATATTTTGCTAAATGAAATGATATACCTTAATATGCATAATATAAAAGCGTACACGCAGAGAAACACAACGCCGTTGGTCCCATGTGTGTACTGAATATACCAGCGTTTCCCAACCGGTGTGTCGCGACACACTGGTGTGCCGCAAGGAACTCAAAACAAATAATTAATTCTATAGGAACCAAATTGCAAGACATAGGGGAAAATGTATATTTGTATTTCACATTAGTATGAACCTCTACTATAAATCTACAATTTTAAGTTTCATACTGTGTTACTTTTCTGTACATTTTAATGTTGAAAAACGTATTTATCATTGTCATGACCATTATTGCGTCTTTATTTTTGCAGACTATTTCGTATCTTGAAATTTTAATTTATAATTCAATAAATTCAACAGAGCAAACATGCATACAAATTATCTACATTTGTGTTTTTAAAAGTATAGGAGATTTGTTTATTTATTCGTTATTTAGTGATCTTCCCTTTTAATTAAAGGTTAGATACAGTTTTCGAAAGAGAAAGTGGATTTTTAAAAACCCGAGTCGTATATTTCATTGCAATTGTTTTCTATTTTAAAATTAGAATGAAAAATAAGTATAATGAATTACCACGGGGGAAAATCAGTGATCGAGCTTCCTTCTCTGTAAGAAGGAGATCAGTAATCACATAAAAATACCACGGTATTTTATATTTACAAATAATAATAGTAATATATATATACCGGGTGAGGCATTTAAAACTGTTTTTTTGAATATCTGGAAAACTACAAATCGGATTTTGAAAAAGTTGTAATAAAAGTTGTTCGCCTCAAAGGGGGACATCCAATGATACCACACTCGACACCCTGCCCCCACCCTCCGGGGGCGGGAGGGGGGCAACTTTGAAATCTTAAATAGGAACCCTCATTTTTTATTCCATATTCTGATTCCCCGTGAAAAAATACGTAACTTTTGTATTGAACATTTTTTTCGTTGCGTGATAGATGGCGCTGGAATCGACAAAAACCAAAATGTCTCACAAACATTTGAAAAATGAGGCATTTAAAACTGTTTTTTTTTGAATATCTGGAAAACTACAAATCGGATTTTGAAAAAGTTGGAATAAAAGTTGTTCGTCTCGAAGGGGGTCATCCAATGATACCACACTCGACCCCCTGCCCCCACCCACCGGGGGCAGGATGGGGGGCAACTTTAAAATCTTAAATAGGAACCCCCATTTTTTATTCCATATTCTGATTCCCCGTTAGAAAATACGTAACTTTTGTATTGAACATTTTTTCGTTGCGTGATAGATGGCGCTGTAATCGACAAAAATCAAAATGGCTCACAAACATTTGAAAAATGAGGCATTTAAAACTGTTTTTTTGAATATCTTGAAAACAACAAATCGGATTTTGAAAATGTTGTAATAAAAGTTGTTCGTCTCAAAGGGGGTCATCCAATGATACCACACTCGACCCCCTGCCCTTACCCCCCGGGGCGGGATGGGGGGCAACTTTAAAATCTTAAATAGGAACCCCCATTTTTTATTCCATATTCTGATTCCCCGTTAGAAAATACGTAACTTTTGTATCGAACATTTTTTTCGTTGCGTGATAGATGGCGCTGTAATCGACAAAAATCAAAATGGCTCACAAACATTTGAAAAATGAGGCATTTAAAACTGTTTTTTTCAATATCTGGAAAACTACAAATCGGATTTTGAAAAAGGTGTAATAAAAGCTGTTCGTCTCGAAGGGGGACATCCAATGATACCACACTCGACCCCCTGCTTCCACCCCCCGGGGGCGGGAGGGGGGCAACTTTGAAATCTTAAATAGGAACCCCCATTTTTTATTCCATATTCTGATTCCCCGTTAGAAAATACGTAACTTTTGTATTGAATATTTTTTTCGTTGCGTGATAGATGGCGCTGTAATCGACAAAAATCAAAATGGGTCACAAACATTTGAAAAATGAGGCATTTAAAACTGTTTTTTTGAATATCTGGAAAACTACAAATCGGATTTTGAAAAAGGTGTAATAAAAGTTGTTCGTCTCGAAGGGGGACATCCAATGATACCACACTCGACCCCCTGCTTCCACCCCCCGGGGGCGGGAGGGGGGCAACTTTGAAATCTTAAATAGGAACCCCCATTTTTTATTCCATATTCTGATTCCCCGTTAGAAAATACGTAACTTTTGTATTGAACATTTTTTTCGTTGCGTGATAGATGGCGCTGGAATCGACAAAAATCAAAATGTCTCACAAACATTTGAAAAATGAGGCATTTAAAACTGTTTTTTTGAATATCTGGAAAACTACAAATCGGATTTTGAAAAAGGTGTAATAAAAGTTGTTCGTCTCGAAGGGGGACATCCAATGATACCACACTCGACCCCCTGCCCCCACCCCCGGGGGCGGGAGGGGGGCAACTTTGAAATATTAAATAGGAACCCCCATTTTTTATTCCATATTCTGATTCCCCGTTAGAAAATACGTAACTTTTGTATTGAACATTTTTTTCGTTGCGTGATAGATGGCGCTGGAATCGACAAAAATCAAAATGTCTCACAAACATTTGAAAAATGAGGCATTTAAAACTGTTTTTTGAATATCTGGAAAACTACAAATCGGATTTTGAAAAAGTTGTAATAAAAGTTGTTCGTCTCGAAGGGGGTCATCCAATGATACCACACTCGACCCCCTGCTCCCACCCCCCGGGGGCGGGATGGGGGGCAACTTTAAAATCTTAAATAGGAACCCCCATTTTTTATTCCATATTCTGATTCCCCGTTAGAAAATACGTAACTTTTGTATTGAACATTTTTTTCGTTGCGTGATAGATGGCGCTGTAATCGACAAAAATCAAAATGGCTCACAAACATTTGAAAAATGAGGCATTTAAAACTGTTTTTTTGAATTTCTGGAAAGCTAAAAATCGGATTTTTAAAACAAAAACGTAAAAAAAATCACTCATCTCGAAGGGGAACATTCAACAATATCACACTCGACCCCTGCCGAACCTCCCGGGGGCGGGAGGGGGTCAAATTTGAAATATTATACGAGAACCTCCATTTTTTAATAAAGGTTTGGATTCCCTGGGAACAAATACGTAACTTTTGTATTGAACATTTTTTTCGTTTCGTGATAGGTAGCGCTGTAATCTACGAAAATTTATTTCGAACAATTGAAAAATATCCAAGAAATACGCATCAGATTAAGAAAATTAAAGTTTGAAGATTAAGAAAATTAATGTTTTGATATCTTTGTAAATACTATCAAATGACACCATAGTTGACTACCGTAACGCTATCTCAGTTATTCTGAAAGGTGGTTATTCTAAAATCTTTAATAAGAAACTGTAATGTTTTAAGCAAAACACTTGATTCTCCAGAACATAATTCATTACTTTGCCCATATTTTTGGTGTAATTTCTGTTACCGATGTAGGTGAAATTTACTTCAATTGGACTACGTGGACGTAGTATCTATTAGTTTGTTGCGTTTTGTTTGCTGATTCAATGTGAGTCCCCTAGCCTCTCACTAAGGAGGTGCTTGTTTCAGGTAAGTCCCCTTGAGTCTCGTCATCGAGGTGTTTGTTTTAGTTGAGCCTCTTGCATCCTACCATTCGGGTGTTTGTTTTGGGGTTGTCTCTTTGCCTCTCACACATCTTCATTGTTTACTGAACAAACGAACAAACGTTCGAAATGGTCCCCCTTTTCTGCAATAGACTACACATTGCAAGCAGGGGTAGGCGCGAGTCGAGCTTAAACTCGACTCGAGTTGAATTCGAGTCGAGTCAAAGGTAATTTTCTCGACTTGTTTTGAGCTCGAGTTTCGAGTCGAGTCGAGTTTGATAAATGGCTCTCACATTCAGCTCTTTTTAACTCGTTTTTAAATTATGGTCTGTTTAGACTGGAAAGCGAAAGCCATGAGAAATGTAAGCAGTAATGTCGAATACTTTCAATATTTCTCACGACAGAGGTACATCTGGTGGGAGTACGTTTAGTATATGTCATCTCGTCTCGAAAACGAGACAACAATAGATTTTTATAACGAGACAGCTTCAAATTTCGTGAGCACGAATATAAGTATATACTGTAGTTCTTACCGTCTAGGCTTAGACCTGCACGGTCGACTTTTTGAGCCCCAGAAGAAGCCCAATCCGTGCAGTGATGTCAATAGGCTCGGCTGGTTCAACTGAGCGAACAGCTCAAGCCGGCTTGGTTGGGACGAGCCAGCGACTCGGCACAATTGAACCGATGGCTCGAGCCGGTTCCATTCGGATCAGCCACCAACTCGACTCATGTGAGCCATCGGCTCGAGCCAGCTCCATTAAAAGCAGCCCATCGACTCGGTTCGACTCATCTTAACTGAGCCTATGGCTGAGCCGGCTCGCTTCGGTGAGCTGTTGGCTCACTTTTCTGTTTGGCTTGATAGTGAATAAGCTGTGAGCCGACCGCTTGAGCCGATGACAACCCTAAACCCGGACCAAGCAGTTTTGAACATGTTTGACCGACGCCCTATAACTTTTATCAATTTTTGGCTTGCTCCTCCGGAACTCAAACCCAGAACCTCATGACCGATGTCCTTGCCTCCTAAAGACTTGTCGACTACGCAGATAGACAGTCAACTAGTTTTTAGTATTCAGATACAAACCGCGTAATAATAATATAATAATAATAATAATAATAATAATAATAATAATAATAATAATAATAATAATAATAATAATAATAATAATAAGTTGTAGTAGTGGTAGTATATTACTAGTAATATCATTGATAATTATATTATCTACGTAGGATATTTGAAAAGAGTATTTGGAACTACACACAGGATTTAGCTCGAATTGGCTCGACTCGACTCGAAACTTAACCCGAATTCGAGTAGAATTTCGAGTAGAGTTGGAGGAAGTTTTTCGAGTCGAGTCGGGTCGAGTTTCAAAGAAAACTTGCTCGAACTCGCTCGTGCCCATCCCTAATTGCAAGTGTTACACCTACAGGAAATCTAACCATGGACTGCTACGCGTGATAGCAGTTCTTGCTTCGTAGACGGTAGTTTGAATAATGCAAAATATATCGCAAAAAATAGTCACAATTTCGAACATTTTCTTATCACTTGTCAGCGGTGTTTACTCATTTTGATTGTTGTCTATTAGAGCGCTATCTATTAGACAGCGCCAAGAAAGACAATGTTACATAACGT
Source organism: Thermobia domestica (assembly GCF_964235325.1). Lineage (NCBI taxonomy): Eukaryota > Metazoa > Arthropoda > Insecta > Zygentoma > Lepismatidae > Thermobia > Thermobia domestica. The sequence continues at coordinate 130,064,374 of NC_137458.1, read as the reverse complement.
ACTCACAAAGTACGTTCACATGTCATTCAGGGTTATGTCGTTGCTTGTATTGGTGAGAATAACATGTAGTTTCAAGGATTAGTTTCTTGATGAAATTCTATTGAGTGGAATTCGATTGTGGATTTCACTTTTAATGAGATGTTAACTGAAAGAAAAGAATATGGGCAACAAGACAATAGTCCGTATCGTATGATGAAGTTGGACGTTGCTATGTAGTTAGAGTCTGTGATCAATAATGATGAAAATAGTTGTTCATTAGTTACAGAAAAATTCTTATTATGGATCAATTGAAGATACCAGTAACTTTAGGTGACGAAGTTAAGGAATACTTTGAGTCAAATAGACAGTAGAAGAAGCACGTTTAAGGTATGCTAACCTGTTCCCTGATAGGAATGTTCCTTCTGCAACGACTTTTCGCAGTATTATTCAATTATTTATTGAAACTGGAAGTATTCAACCCAGACAACGAGTCCGATCACGGCCTGTGATGAACGAAAATGCCGCAGTGAATGTTTCAGCTGCAGTTGCTGCAAATCCTCACATCAGTTCTCGGCAAATCGCACGAAGTTCTGGAATGTCGCAAAGAAGTGTTCTGTACATACTGCATGAACACAGATTCCATCCATATCACGTTTCGTTGCATCAGGAACTACATGGGGACGACTTTCAACACCGCTTGAACTTTTGCAATTGGATACAACAGCAATTGGCAGTTAATGATGATTTTATTTCACAGATACTTTTCTCTGATGAGGCAACTTTCACGAATACTGGTCAAGTGAATCGGCATAATATGCATTATTGGTCAGTAGATAATCCACATTGGTTAAGGCAAGCCGAGCGTCAACGTACATGGAGTGTGAACGTTTGGTGCGGTGTTTTAGGTACTCGAATAATTGGCCCATACTTCATAGACGGGAATTTGGATGGTCAAATGTATGCCGATTTTTTAGATAATATTTTGCCAACACTACTGGAAGATGTCCCACTTCAAACAAGAATGAATATTTGGTTTCAACAAGACGGATGTCCAGCGCATTATTCACGGATATCTCGTGAGGTTTTGAATAGAAAATATCCTGATCGATGGGTTGGACGAGGTGGTTCTCAAAATTGGCCTGCACGATCCCCTGATTTAACTTCTTCCGACTTTTTCCTGTGGGGAACGCTAAAAGCAAAATGTTACACGGAAGAACCAACAACCCCAGAAAATATGTCGCAGCGCATAATCAAAACATTAGCGAAGAGACACTTAGAGCAGTAGAATTGTTCTTCAGAAACAGAGTTGTAATGTGTATTGCAGAAAACGGACACCATTTTGAACATTTGCTTCGGTAAAATATGGAGCTTCCGATGGTGAGAGGCAAGGGGACTCACCTTAAACAAGCACCCCGATGGTGAGATTCAAGAGGACTCACCTAAAACAAGCACCCGTATTTTTTCACGGAGAAACAGAATATGGAATAAAAAATGGGGGTTCCTATTTAAGATTTTAAAGTTGCCCCCCTCCCGCCCCCGGGGGGTGGGGGAAGGGGGTCGAGTGTGGTATCATTGGATGTCCCCCTTCGAGACGAACAACTTTTATTACAACTTTTTCAAAATCCGATTTGTTGTTTTCAAGATATTCAAAAAAACAGTTTTAAATGCCTCATTTTTCAAATGTTTGTGAGCCATTTTGATTTTTGTCGATTCCAGCGCCATCTATCACGCAACGAAAAAAATGTTCAATACAAAAGTTACGTATTTTTTCACGGGGAATCAGAATATGGAATAAAAAATGGGGGTTCCTATTTAAGATTTCAAAGTTGCCTCCCCTCCCGCCCCCGGGGGGTGGGGGCAGGGGGTCGAGTGTGGTATCATTGGATGACCCCCTTCAAGACGAACAACTTTTATTCCAACTTTTTCAAAATCCGATTTTTAGTTTTCCAGATATTCAAAAAAACAGTTTTAAATGCCTCATTTTTCAAATGTTTGTGAGCCATTTTGATTTTTGTCGATTCCAGCGCCATCTATCACGCAACGAAAAAAATGTTCAATACAAAAGTTACGTATTTTTTTACGGGGAATCAGAATATGGAATAAAAAATGGGGGTTCCTATTTAAGATTTCAAAGTTGCCTCCCCTCCCGCCCCCGGGGGGGTGGGGGCAGGGGGTCGAGTGTGGTATCATTGTATGTCCCCCTTCGAGACGAACAACTTTTATTACAACTTTTTCAAAATCCGATTTTTAGTTTTCCAGATATTCAAAAAAACAGTTTTAAATGCCTCACCCGGTATATAAAATATGGGTGTGCCGCGAGAATTCAAGTTACACATGTAGTGTGCTGCAAGTTGAAAAAAGGTTGGGAAACGCTGGCATATACGAATGAAGATATAGCCATGTAAATAGGTATAAACAAAATAACAAGTGGCCCACTTGACCATCAGTATCACGGCACGTATGTATGAGCTGTCAGAACAAATCGGACAAGATGAAGAAGGGCGTGATAACAGGAAAGAAAAAATAGAGGAGACATCGTCAGAACCATTTATGTGACAGTGTTACAGCATAATGGCAATGGACATTACAGTATGTTCCATAACCACTGTGTAATAAGCGAAAACCTATCAAAGTTTATTTTCAAAATGGTGGCCGTCAGCTGCGATACAGGCATCGAGGCGCCCACGCAAAGATTGTTGTACAGAATGTGGCATCGCAGAGGGAATGTCCCTATAGGTGGCAGTAATGAGGTGTTACATATCCTCTGGTGTTGTTGGCACATCCCGGTAGACAATGTCCTTCAGCGTTTCCCACACGTAAAAGTCTAACGGTGGCAAATCTGGGAAAGAGCCGGCCATTTGACAGGCCCGGCATGTCCAATCCACCGAGTGTGAAACATATTTTCCAAACATGCTGTAGCGCGTCGTGCACTATGAGCTGGGCACCCGTCATGTTCGTACCACATTTCCCTTTTTGTCTGAAATGGTATGTCATCTAATAGTACAGGCAGTTCATGATGTAAAAACTGTATGTATCGGTCAGCATTCAGTGTCACTTGTATGAAAAAGGGCCAATGAGATGTTCACCCACCGTACCACATCACACGTTCACACTCCATGCGCGCTGGCGTTCCACCTGGCGAAGCCAATGTGGATTTGTCATAGATCAATAGTGCATGTTCCTTAGGTTGACATTTACATGATTGGTAATAGTTGCCTCGTCGGTGAACAGGATACGTGACAACTTTTGGTGCGTCGTGTCGTAACATCCATGTGCAAAACTGAACACGGTCCACAAAATCATTCCCGTGCAGTTTCTGATGGAGGGAGATATGATATGGGTGAAACTTGTGTGTGTGTAGAATGCGTAATACAGTTCGCTGACTCATCCCACCATCCCTGGCAATTTCACGGGAGGTAATATGCGGATTCACAGCAACAGCGGCGAGAACATTTGTTGCACCTACCTCACCTGTAATGGCTTGTTCCTCACAAGTTGTCGTGGTGTTATACTTCCAGTTTCTCTTAATTTACTAAATAACTTACCGAACAGACGTCGAGATGGTTGTCGTCTGTCCGGATATCTCTCTGCGTACAAACGATAGTCTTCTGAGGCATTCTTTCGGCATTACACAGAAATCAGGATCATGTCCGCTTTTTTTATGTTCGTAAACACCATACTCTTCGCTCTTACCACTACCACTGCCTGCTATGAACTAACACGATCTCGTGGCTCTGCAATCAAAACTTGCTCTGCGTCAAGACAGTTCTGTCAGGCACCTGAGATGTTTTATATATCGTGGTACTGACGGTCAAATGAGCCACTTGTTATTTTGTTTACACCTATTTACGTGGCCATATCTTCGTTCCTATGTGCAGTACACACATGGGACTAACGGCGTTGTGTTTCTCTGCGTGTGCTTTTTTTTATATTATGTATGTTAATATCCACTGAATAGTTCCATTTAACAAAATATAACTTTGCTCCAGATGCCCCATTTGTCGCTCTTTTTCGAATCACTCCATATCTCCATTTAACGAGCTCCTACTGCTATTATTGTTTCTCGCAAACCTTACATCGCTAGTGTTTCTAGTTTCTTCGCTATTTCAGGTGTAACCTGGAACACCTATATATATGGGTGCTTCAGAGCGACCCAGACACTACCTTTTTCTCGAGAACGGCACATGCTATCAAGTTGAAGTAATAAATTGCATCACAAATGTGGGTCCAAAGAATCCGTAGAAATTATTTACAAAATCCTGAAAGCCCCCTTCGTGGTGTAAGGGGACACATGCCCCGTTCTTGCGATTTTCAAATGGAAACGATATGTTTCGAATGCACATTCGAAAAGATGGGGAAAGATAAGATTGAGCTACGAAACATTTGTCCGTACTACCTACCGTTTTCCGTGTACCATTTTTTTTTTTAATGAAGGTGCGCGAAATAGAGTATACGGAGTTACTAATTAAGATAATGTAAGTGCAAGACCCACGCTTTCCAATGATATGCCACATGATGACTCTGGGTCTAAAAAAAGAAGAAATTGCGTGACCCAAAAAGGGGGTCCAAAGTAAGGTCAGAACTCGAAAATTTCAAATGGAAAGGGGTGTCAAGTAATACCTCGTTGCAAAGGTCTCTGCAAATGTTAAAAGAATTTGAACACAATTTTGGAATCCACTAACCACTTTCAACATGGCGATCATAATAATATCGAAATCCTGAATTTCTGGTTCGTCATGAAGATGTGAAATGTACTAGTGAAGTTGCCCACTTGACCAAAAAAAGAGCGGGTGCGTAATAGTACCACAAAGAAGCAAGTTCCATTTGATTGTTCGTAAGCTTTTCACACTGTCCGGTTCAACGCAAGTCATGTTGCACAGGTGGAGGTGTGCGTAGCTCTTCTGCCAGTTCTAGTGTGCTTCCACTGATAACATGAATACGTCATTCCAATCTTGGTCTCATTCACCGTTGTCTGTTGCAAGACGTTGCGTCGTCGAAGGGATTGTGTGAAAAGTCTGGATTTGTGGTTGTGTGTACATTACTCGTGGTTGTGTGCATTTCTGTCATTTACTTAGCATTGGCAAATCGTGGCATGTAAGTTGAAATGCCTATCACAAACGAAGAAGCATTTGATCTGCTCATGGTGTTGGGTGAGTGCCAACAAAATAGTTACGCTGCTGCTTGTGTGTATGCTGCTAGGTATCCCGATCGGGAACGTCGTTCAAAACATGTGTTTCGCAACCTTGCCGAATGTCTACGCAGAAGTGGAAATGTTCAGCCTTCTAGCAGTCACAGGAATGAACGCATAGCTCGGCCTGTTCGAAATACGTAATAGGTCAGCTGGCTGTACTTGCAGCCTTCCATGTTAATCCTCACATGAGTATCAGGCAAGTTGCTCGCGATTCTGGTGTCAGTGCAACTACGGTGTCAAGGATTTTGAAGGCTAACACATTTCATCCTTACCATATGTCCTTGAATCAAGAGCTACATGGCACTGATTTTCAAAGCAGGCTCGACTTTTGCATGTGGTCTCAAGCTCAAGTGCATGCAAATGCTCGATTCTTTGACGAAATAGTATTGTGGTCTGATGAGGCTACATTTAAAAGTGGTGGTCAGGTAAATCGTCACAACATGCATTATCGGGTCGCCGTAAACCTACAGTGGATGCATGAGGTTGATCAGCAACGTAGATCGTCTGTGAATGTGTGGTATGGAATCGTCGGCAGAAGAATAATTGGACCTCATTGTTTTGAAGCGAGTCTTACAGGTGCTGTTTACCTACATTTCTGCAAGAACAATTGCCCATTCTTCTCGAACACGTCCTCCTACACATCAGGACACACATGTGGCTCCAACAAGATGATTGCCCAGCACATTTTGAACTGACAGCGTGGAATCAGGTAAATGCAATGTTTCATGGTCGCTGGGTAAGTAGGGGAGAACCTGTGCCCTGGCCTTCTAGGTCACCAGACTTAACATGTTTAGATTATCATCTATCGGGACGACTTAAAGAAATCGTTTATAAACATCGCCCCACAACAAGTGACAACATGATGGAGCGCATAGTTGCTGCATGCAGGCACATTAGTGAGGAGGAGATCAGAGATGAAGTGGATCAGTGGGTCGGTGGGTCAGTAGGTTAACTGGGTCAAGTTTTCTGGGTGGGTCAGTGGGTCGTGGGTCAACAGGATGTGACCCACTGTGACCCACCACCCATCGTGACCCACTGCGACCCACCACCCACCATGACCCACTGTGACCCACCTCCCACCATGACCCACTGTGACCCACCGTGACCCACTGCGACCCACCCCCCATGACCCACTTTCACCCACCACCCACCATGACCCACTGCGACCCACCACCCACCGTGACCCACTGCGACCCACCGACTCAGTATGATCTACCGACCCTCTCTGCTCACTGCATTGTAGATAGTATCTTCTGAGGACTGGTAAATTTGTCTCCGATTTACTTTCAAGACCTTCATTTCCCTTTCTTTTCCACTTGTTTCTGTCCACTTACCTGAGGTGAGTATATCTAACAAAGTAAAAAAAAAAAAAAAAACTTCAGGCACTTTTGGATATTGATATTTTTAATAGTAATAATAGCAATAGGAGTTACACTACTACTTGGCTTTCGAGACCTGTGAGTTTTTAGAGCTAACTACTGGAAAAAATACATTTTTGAATCACTGTAATATATAAATTATTATATAAAAAAATGAATGTAACTATGTGTGCCTGATCATCACGGTCAAATTGCAAAGTCAAATGAAATTACTTTTGGTGTATAGTTAGGCCTTAATCCAAAGTGGGATGTTATATTGCTTTTATTATAATGCATAATATCCTAAGGAGGTAGTGAGGATCCAAATTTTTGCGAAAAAAAAAATGAGTATCTCGCAAGCCGTTAAACTTACGGAGATGAAATTCAGTGTATTAACTCTTTATTGAAAATAAACAGTGTGTGTCCTAGCATTTTTTAAAATTCTCCTTTATGTGGGGGGGGGGGTACTTTCTATATATGGAAAATTGGTAGTGAGTTGGTTTGTAAAAATGATCGAAAACGATCGATGTTATTTAAGAAAAAAAATTAGAAACAAAAAATACAGTGCTTGGCTTCATATATCCATTGCTTTCTGCTATAATAATTGCTGAAGGTTATGTTTATTATTTAGAGTGCTTACAGCACAGGGCAATCAACCCATAAAGTTGTGAGAAAAATAAGCATAAAATTTGTACTGTAAGCTTAATTACACGGAAATTTGAAGTTTGGATTGTACGCATAATTTATGGAAAATTTTACACTTTTTCTCCCTTTACGTCGGTCTACTTACTTTGATTTGGAACTTTGAAATTCCATCCTTTTTTCCACTGAAAAGTGTTGATAATTCAACAAGGAAATAATTATACTATGATAATTTAATTGAAATTCATCGTAATTTGGCACATGGCAAACAGCAGTGTGGTAATTGAAGTTGAAGAAGGAGGGAAATTCCCATTCAACTGTGAACACTTTCCAGGAACCTCGTTCCCTTTTGCTTTCTAGACGGGGGAGGTAACTTTGTAATGGTATCAAACCTTCATGTGTAATTACAAAAATTAAATTTATAAACAAATAAGAAATAATCAGTTTATCAGGCTTTAATTGATAAGTTATTCACAAGATTCCCTATCAAAGGCGTGGTAGATGAAGTTTCTGTTCTACATGGGTCGACATTACCAACTGACATGGTCGATATGGAAAAGATGTTGTATGGTGATAGAGAGATGATACTTCTTGCTGAGTATTTCAAACCTAACCAAGAAAAATCGTTATCAGACTTAAGTCTAACAAGTAGATTGTCGATGAGAAGTTGCAGAAATCGGGTAGAAATATTATCAATTTCCACGACAGAGTGCGAACGGAAATTTCCCCTTATGAATTTACAGATGACTAATATTAGAAATAGACTAAGTGCTCAAACATTGTCTAACTTGTTGCTCATCAATGTTAATGGCCCACCGCTAGACAAGCTCAAAGTAGACGAGCTAGTTATTTCTTGGCTGAAGAATGGACATGATTCCACTGCGGATGATTTACCACCAAAAAGTTACCAACAGGCAATAAATCCGATTTCAGATTTGTTTTAAGGTGGAAAATTACGTGTTACGGAAAATGTATATTTGTATTACTAATGGCTTATTTGTGTTATTAAACTTTGTACCTAATTTTTAGTAAGTCTCTTCTTTGCTTTAGGTAAACTACTTTGAATAAATATTCATAATAATTGCAATTATGCATATTTCTAACTTAGATTTAACATGGTGTTTTAGTGATTATACAAATTACGAGCATACTTTATGGAAATGCTCTCACATAAGGTACCCGAACACCTTTATACCCTATGAACAACTGATTTTTCAGATCTTTTGTGACAAAAACACTGTGAACTGAGAAACCATAACCTTTCCCATATTCTACAGGGGTATTTTCCTGCGAATAGAAGTTTCTTGTGGAATGCGTTCAGAAATTAACACTTGAAAGAATACTCTTTTAGTACAAGCATATTTTAGGCACACACTAATTTCCCCCCACTTTGAACTGTTTCAATTTCCTCACTGACAAACACTTTACCATTTTATATTGTAAAGGTCAGATCCACTGTTATTGTAACAGAGTGGTGCTTGAGCGATTGACTAGAAATTCAAACTTCGATTAGTGACAATTTCACAGTCTTGTTTTATTACAAGTGTAAACTCTTTAGTCAGTGTAGAAGAGGCCGTGGATCGTGTTCAGAGTTAATGACGATGGATTTTGGTGAGTCAGAGTAGATCAAAGTGGATGAGAGTGATTCATGGTGTGTGGTGGGTCAGAGTGGGTCACCGTGGGTCACCGTGGGTGGTGGGTCAGAGTGGGTCGTGGTGGGTCGTGGGTCAGAGTGGGTCATGGTGGGTGGTGGGTCAGTGGGTCGTGGGTCAAGTTTTCATTGACCCACGCCAACTCTGGCCAGGAGATTATTGCGGCACAGAATCATCTCAGTTACCGTGTGCAGAAATGCATTGAAGTATAGGGCAGGCATTTCGAACATCTACTGTAATTTGGTAAATGTGCATCGAAGTCAGTGCTTTACCTATTCTTTTCGTTTTCGTTCATCATTCGTTTCTCATTGTGGCAATCATTTTCTGTACAATGAAGGACCTTTTCAGTTGGCGAAGCAGTCGTTAAACACACCAACGAATTCCTTATTGTGAGTGGAAATTGTTGCCAGTCCTAAGCCTGGAAAAAGTGTGAAGGGCGGTCAAAGTTACATTATTTCTTCATGACGAACCAGAAATTCAGGGTTTCGATATTGTTATGGTCACCATGTTGAAAGTGGTTAGTGGATTCCAAAATCGTGTTCGAATTCTTTTAACATTTGCAGAGACCTTTGCAACGAGGTATTACTAAACCCCCCTTTCCATTTGAAATTTTCGAGTTCTGACCTTACTTTGGATCCCCTTTTTTGGGTCACGCAGATTCTTCTTCTTCTTCTTCTTCGACCCTGAGTCACCATGTGGCATATCATTGGAAAGCGTGTGTCTTGCACTTCCCGAAACTGTGGCAGTGCTTACATTATCTCAATTAGTAAACTCCGTATACTCTATTTCGCGCACCTTCATTAAAAATAATAAAAAATAAAAATAATAAATTAGTACACGGAAAACGGTAGGTAGTACGGACAAATCTTTCGTAGCGAATCTTATTTTTCCCCACCTTTTCGAATGTGCATTCGAAACATATCGTTCCCATTTGAAAATCGCAAGAACGGGGCATGTGCCCCCTTACACCACGAAGGAGGGCTTTCAGGATTTTGTAAATAATTGCTACGGATTCTTCGGACCCACATTTGTGATGCAATTTATTACTTCAACTTGATAGCATGTACCGTTCTCGAGGAAAAGGTAGTGTCTGGTTCGCTCTGGAACACCCTGTATATATATTCTAAGCAAAACCATATTGTCACAGAGGAATTAAATCTATTATCCAAACTTGTTTAGCAGGGAAAGGTCAACGGAGTATAGCTAGGGAAGAATAGCCATAATTGTGATCGCAGAATTCCTTTTTTGTTCCTATAAAAGACGCGTTTCTGAAACAGGAGGCATTAATTTCTTCCTCTTCTATCTTGCGAGCAGGGGCATTATTTAGGGAGCGCGAGGCGGGCAATTTTTCCCTAAGTTTGAGAAACGCACATTTTTGAATCAATTGTATGTTAATATACTAACAAAACTCTTATGTCGTTGTAGAATCTTACCAGGCCCGCAACTAGGCACAGAGGTTTGGGGGGATATGAAAATATTAGGGGGGGCAAGTCATTAAAAATTCTCTTACAAATTGCTAAATTGCGTTTTTTGTATTAATAGTAGCATTTTGTGTTAAGGTCTGGAGGGGCCACGAAAAGTTTAGGGGGCAGGCCCCAGGCCCCCTAGCTCCCCTCTGGTTGCGGACCTAAATCTTACCCCAATCTCTCCCCACCAACTCAAAATCAAATGATTCTGCTGCTTCCGAGATGGAACCAGCTATAATTCAATCACCCATCGTCATTATATTGATATCCTTTCTGTGTATGAATACTATTTTTCTTAGGAGTTTTGAATTATTGGTCGCCCTCTTTTCTATAAATATAAGTTTCGTTACTGAAAATGAAATGAAATATTTGGATAAACGTCCAATGATTTTGTCCTATATGCAAAAACTAATGATAAACGCTATAATGGACGATAATGAATAAAGTCGAACCAGTGATCTTGACCGATGTGAGCATTCTAATACTTCAGCCATTATTCCACAAGAATTTACTTATTCTTCAAGTTTTAGTTGCAAATTACAGGCAGAGAGTTTACCAAACACGACCTTCGTAAACATGTTTCCGTTTGCAATTATGTAAACAGAGCACGTAATTAAACGAGATACAACATGCATGATGTTTTAAAGGTTTCTCCTTCACGATTCGTATTAAAATTCATCATGTGATACAACTTAAAAGTTGCTCAGTTACAGGGAACGTATGACCTATTTACATTACGGACAAATGTGTTCAGGTACTTTAATTACTGTCTAGTATTTTATTAAAATCATATGGATTCATATTATTTTTAGTAAATGGTATTTATGCAGACAAAATACTTTTTCAATCTACTTCACAATACAAAATGGAAGTTCTGCCATTTTACTCTTGTATGGGAAATTAGTTTCCTAAAGGAGTGTTAGAAATTGGGCTTATCTATACATGGGCAATACAAGTTTGAATATTGTAATCGATCAATTTTATGAATGCTATACATACTTTCAATTCAAAATATTAAGCAAAAGTTACATTATTCAGTTGGCAAGTCATGATATTCTACAAAAATACATTAGAAGACTTCAAAGATTAAAGAATTACACAACGGGACCGAATTGGATATTTATGTATCTCTCTTCTATGATTTGAAATGCTTTGCATTTTGAAAATATACGGCAGTAATAGTTCAACGCCAAGGAGTGCAAGAGTTAGTCAATGTTTGTAGAGTTTCTGAGACAAAATTTTCTTTTACAAGTAATATTTTCCCCAGTTCGTGAATTTTAATTTTTGCACAGATGACAAGAACTTACACATCCTCACCAAAAGACGCAGTTCGTTCTAATAAATGATCAGATCATACTGAACGACATCTTTTCATGTGTATGGCAATGATATAAAACAAAACGAAAGTACTTACGTAAGTTGCTCTGAATGTCAATTGTTGGTAGAAATGGCAAATTCACTGACTTCTAAATAACTGCCTTCTGGTGAGCAAGAAAGGAACTACATTTTTGTCTCCTCTTCAGTGATTATGTTTGTTACTTAATAACTGTTGAACCATCCGACCGATCTCGATCAAATTTACCACATAGATGAGGCTCGGGCCTGGGAGTGTTTTTATCATTTCACTTTGTGCAACTTAGGGGAGGGGAAGGGAAGATATTTAAAAATAATCGAAAATAACTGCTATTAGTGTCGAATCTATAGTTTTCGGAGTAGCTGAGATGAACAGTGACACTTCCGATGCCGTTTAAGTCCAAATTCAGTTCGGCAACTTCGGGGAAGGTGAGGGGGAGTCATTATAATGATGGAATATGACCGATATTAGTGCCAAATCCACAGTTTTCTAGGTCGCTGAGATGAACAGTAATACTTCCGATGCCCTAGCCCTTTATGTCCAAAATGAAACTATTCTCCCAGTGCGAAGAACGAGTATTCTGCTAGTTTTCTATACTGGTAAATATTCTCCTTGCACTCTAGGCTGCAAATAAGGCAAAGTTTCTCGAACTGCATATCATTAGGGAAGGTAAGAGTTTAGGCTTTGGCATGTTTGTATAATTCACTTGAATTCAGTATAAAAGACGAAGAGGAATGGAATGCATGGAAAAGAAGAGATGAAAAATATAGTATTATTCGTGGTAATATGTGGAGGTAGACGCTAGTTCATCATAAAACAACAATTATTTACGCATATATCCTTACTAACTAGAGTCAATGAACTATCAGTATGTGTGCAATATATTAAGTACTATACTATGCGAGAGCAAATTACTATGTATTAACATTTTTTTCCCAAGAAATGAACACCCTTCGGAACCATTTGTAACCGTGTGGAACTGTTAGTTTCAATTTGATTTCCTTAGATTCGTGAAATGAAATGAAATAAAATCTTTCAGTTTAACATCCCACGTTTATGCCTTTGAAGCTAAGGGAGACGATGATTAAAGCAAGTGAGTGATGATGGGAAAAAAAGTGGTGGAATGAGAAAGTGGGAATAAACAGGTATACTCCGAGAAAATTCACGGACACGATGTTGTCCACCACAAATTTACTTTGCCGGGGATGGAACCAGGGACCCTACGTATCAGAGATAAGCACTCTACCACTTAGCCACCGTGGCCCCTTTATTAGATTCGTTATGAACCCACCTCAGCTGGATGCATTTTTCTGCAATGAGAATTAAAGGAGTATTAGATATCGAAATTCATATATGTTTTGCTGCTAAAGTATAAAAGTTTATTGGGATATAAGTTTTGTAACAAAAACAATTCTAATGAGTTGACTAGTATACTTTGAGTGTAAGAACAAAGTTCAGATTTTATTCTTTTAAATGTTACTTTACTTTACGTGTTGTAAGTCAACTCATATTTAGCAAAGTATTTTTCGTGTGGTTTATTTCTGTCATTTTATTAATTTCATGACCATTAATTAGGAAGAAATAATAGACTTTCACCTACGTGTGTTACTGCCAATAGGTAAAAGTAAATTTTATTTGAAATTCAAAATTTATATACATGTCATCTATTAATGGAAAGCCTTAATCATCCTTAATTACAGAAGAGTTCTGATTAAGCAGTGTCAGGAAATATTTGATCAATTACAAGTAAATATTCATTGATATTATCTAGCTTTGCCGAACCAGAAGCAAGTATGTATTTGTTATCATTTAAAGCTGCATTTTTGTTGCATTTCATATCCATCATAACACTTCTGTGAGCAAAGTAGATGATTTTATGTAAATTCTGACTCGTAAGTTTTCAAAATATATATTGCTATAGTTCTGCTTGAGATTAGAGGTCTGCACGGGCCTCCCGACTCGAGTCCGAAATATGTTTTAGCATTTATGCCCGAGCCCGTCGAGCTCGCAAGATAATCAAATGAGCCCGAAATAAGCCCGAATTACAGAAAATTTAATAATTAACGCAAAATTGTATTTTTATTGACAGGAATTAGAGGTTTAATTTTGCAGTTGTGCTTTAAAAGTTCTGCAGAAAGAACGATGCAGCATATAATTATCGTTGTGCAGTATATTTACAAAGTGAGGCCCAAAAAGGTCCGAGAAATATGATTGTATATTTAAAAATTTACGGCTCGAGCCTGGCTCGGGCCCGAAGTTACATATGCTTTGTAATCCCAAGCCCGTACAGACCTCTACTTGAGATCCAAATTTACATGGGATAAATTGTCTTTTAATGGCACTTAATCGTATTTTAAATGATCAAAATCACACATAGACATAAAACAGCTCCCTCTTGACCAAATCTCTGAAAAAATATTTTTTTAAAATTCTTATTATGGCCAACTAAAAAATCAGCTCCCTTCTGGCTATGTTGATAGCGTAAGCGACTTTGGCGCGGGAGTCCAGGGTTCGATTCCCAGAGGATGTTCATATGGATTCCAAGTTAATTTGTAGGTCCACGTCTCATATAGTCTCACTACTGAAAGTTACGATAAACTGAAATTCAAATCCAAAATCTAACGAAAAGAAAGTCCCTGGGAAAAAATATATCTTCATGTCCTCACATTTAAAGTTTTGTAAACTCAATAAATTCGGGGAAAATTGCTTTCGGATTCAACACAACTATTAGAAATTATCTATTAAGATGAACCTCGCAGAAATAGGAATACAAAGTAGAAACTGAATCCAGTTGGCTGAGGACAGAAACCAATGAAGGGCTTTGTTAACGCATTGCACAACAAAAAATGAGATGTTGAAATACACCCTCTTTTAGGTGGGAGAAGTGAAGGTATTATGGTAGATAAGTAAGGCATGGGTGGGCTAAGAGTAATTCATTTATTTATTATTTATTTATTACTAGAACTAGGACATTATGATCTTTTCGATCATAATCATACATGAATTGTAGGTGTAGTTTTAATAACTTAAGAGCAGTAACATAATAACGAGTATAATTGAACACAACATAAATATGGTAATTGTAGAAATATATATATATATATATATATATATATATATATATATATATATATATATATATATATATATATATATATAAGTGAGAAAATAAAGCAAAATATGAGAAACAATAAAGCACGAAAATTAAGATGAGACATTATATAAATAGATGAAAAGAAACGTTACTTTACATATATATGATTGTTATTGATAGGGAAATAAATAAGGAAATAAGGAGACAGTATATTATAAGCAAAGAACAATATTGATCATAACGAAGGATTAGGTATAGTATGCATGATATATACGATATACGATACAGTAATGGGCGTGAATGATGTGGCGAGGTGCATACACAGGACAACACGTGGGTGATATTAGTTAGACAAATGAGCTTATCTTCAGCCTAGGGGCTGCTCTAGGCAATGATGAAAACGAATGAAGCCCATGTTAGTAAATAATGGTAATAACTGTGCTGGAAATGATGGGTGAATGAGAGGAAGATGTTCATGAATGACATAATCTGTGATAATGAGTAAAGCATGGTCTAATGGTGGTAGAGTATAATGATATAATGTGAAGAGAAGTGAAAGAGGAGGATAGTAATAATGGTGAGGTGTTGGATGAAGTGCTAAGTAACGCATTGTATCCTAAAGTAAAGGATAACGAGTTTCGAAGCGTCTGGCACTATATGTGAGCTGCAGTTTTTCAATGTAGAACTGTGAGGTCGGAAAAGGAATTTGATCTTGTGTGGGACTAGGTAGCTTAGTACGGAACGCTGTACGGAAAGCATGGCGTTCTAGGATTAAAAGTTCATTGTAGAACTTTGTCGGGGCAGCCTACCAAGCAGTAAATCCGTAGTAAGGACTGGTCGTAAGAAAACTTTGTACGTATTTAGTATGGTGTGTGCTTTAAGGCCCCAAGTGGTAACAGTCAAGCGTTTTAAGAGATTTAGTCTATTATAGGCTTTAGTAGTAACGGTTTTCAGGTGTTGCAACCAGGTAAGATGGCGATCATATGTAATTCCCAGATATGTAACAATATACTAAGTTGAATAGGCACCACATCAACGTGTAGAGAGAGTTTCCGTGGATTTCTACGGAATTTGGAAGTTCGTCTAGGTGGTAAGAAAACTATGGCCTGAATTTTAGCTGCGTTTATAGTAAGCCTCCAGAAAGTACATCAGGTGTAGAAGCTATCGATAGCAGTCTGTAAGATAGTGCTGATCTACTGAATAGTGGTTCCAAGTGCTAGAAGGGCCGTGTCGTCCGCATATTGGAAGAGATGAACTTTATCTGGCAATCGGGGCAAATAAGCTACGTATAGAAGATATAATAAAGAGGTTAAAGCCGATCCTTGCGGTACTCCAGAGAATAGAAAGATAGGATGTGATAAACTGCCTCGAACTGAGATATAGGTAATATGATTGGTAATGAAGTTGTATATGAGGCGAATATATGAGATAGGGAGCTGGAATTTGAGAAGTTTGTATATGAGCCCAAGGTCAACACTAGCCTTTTTTTTTTTTGTTTTGTTTTGGAGATGAGTAGATGCAAGTAATATTTTATTTCTTCATTCAGAAGTTGAGGGGTATCAATTAGTGGAAGAGCATTCTTTGTAGTATAGCAATAGAGTATCAAGGAGGTTATAACAATCTGCCACTAGAGCGTTTCGCCCTCTCTCTTGGCCTGGGATTTATGATCATTATTTATTCTTTATTTAATTTATAGATGGTCAGTGAGCTGTGAAAGAAATATACATAAATAATAATAATAATAATATGTGCCCGTCCGAATACTAAGTGTGCCCCCAAGGAACATTTTTCCTGAAAGAAACACTGCTTATTCTGTATTTCTTTATTAACTCAATTTATTTCATGCAAAACTGAATCCCAAAATGCTAAATTAATTACAAATTTCAGATCTTTGATTGATTTCATTAAATTTTAGGCAAATGATTTGACTTCTGAATTAGAAGACGTGATATAATTTTATCAAATGCTGCGAGAACATTTTTCAGCTCAGATTTCCTCCCGCTTTCTTCATTCCACCAACCATCGTCCATACGGCGTTCCAAACTTGCCGGCGTTACTCTTGCCTCAAAATGGCGCTCCCTACATGCTCTCAACAAGTTGCACCCCGGGGCAAATGCACCGAATCCCTCCCCCCGTAGATCCGGCCTTGCACTAATTAAGTTGAGGGGACAATTTTTAAATCAACTTATAGTCTTAAGAAATATATGTTATTTCTGGAGGGCTTTAATAGTAGAACTTTTTACGGAAATGAGCCTAAATCTCATTTTCGTTTCATTTGAGACATTTCTTTTTCGGGGGGTGGGGGGTAATTGTTGAATCTATTCCATGCTTCATATATACATTCATATTCATATCGTATCACATGTAATAAGGAAGTTTTACCTTGAAGTGGGCCCTTCCTCGAATACCAGGGAGCTTATACGGAGCAATTGCCCCCTACCTCCCACAAGTTATGCCAGTAACAACATGCTTTATTGTCAAAACCTTCTCTCTCAATTAAATGCATATCTTTGCAATACTGAGTCTTGAGAAATGAAAGTTTCAACGTATGTATTCAAACTACGTTAGGTATATTATAATACAGTATAAAATCATTTGTAAGCACTTCTTCTTCTTCTTCTTTTTTTACATATGTACTCGAACAAACAATATTAACAAACGTCCTGAAAACATCTATTGAATAATTGAAAAGAAACAAAACAAACACAACAAAAGGGCGAAAATTGATGAATATGCTTAAAAGAAAAACTGAGTAAATGGATTTGACACAATTTCTCCTTTTATTCATCAGTGTTCCAGACGCTTTGTATAGCCGTATTGTAAACAATCATTTTTATTTCTCTGCTTCGTTTCAGATGATGTGAGTCTAGAGATCAGAACACTATCTCCTTGAACTCGCTGACAACTATTTAAGTGACTCACTCGGAAATCGCAGTGTATAATTTTCATTGCTGACGTCATCAGAAATAAGATAATGATGGCTCGTCTTATAACACACTCTCTTTGGTACTGGTATTAACATGTATAAGCATTAGTTCACATAAGAAGAATAAGTAAAAAACTAAATTGTATTGAAAAGAAGGGAAAATTCTGTGCAAAATTAGAACACATACTAATATAATTAATTCAGCCGATGTTGCAAGACATTCGTAAGGTTAAGGTAGCTGTGCTGTAGTACGCGACAAAGAAGAAAGAAAAAGAAAACTGAAATAATGATACGATGATTTGTAAACTTCAATAAAGAGCATGCCAACAGGGATTCGGAAACGACGACGTCCTTGGGATAAACTGTGAGAACGCTACCTATGCTTTTGTAACCGAATAATTAAAAGGTTAGCTTGAAGCTATGTAGTAGCCTACTTTGCCTCAATTTACTCGAAAGTAAGTTCATGGTCCGTGTGTAACTTAACTAGATTACTTAACCATTTCAAATATTAAGGTGGCCAGAAATATTTTGATCAAAAAGAAGTATGAGATGAGTATATACTGTAAAACCATAACTCATATTTGTCTTGTTAGGCAAGGGGTGTCTTGATAGTGGTTCTCACAGTTGCATCGTCATGGAAGCTACAAGAAAGCATGACCACGTGACACAAATGATAAGCTAGCACTCTCTTCTGGTCCAGTGGTTAGCGCGCGCTCCTTTGATACACGGGTCCGTATTCGATAGGAGATTAGATGTCCATATCACATAATATACATCAATTTTATATCTACGATTACTAGAGGTAAATATGGATTATTATCATTTGGGTTAAAAATGTCTATGAGTACAGTAGTGCATAGGGATGAAATCATTTTTTTTTGTAAGAGTAACCTTTGGTAATTTGTAGTAGTTTGAAGTTATGACGACAGATGGCAAATCGATCATAAAGATGATGATGCATTGAATTAGTAGATCCTAACACTGGCTAAACTCACTGTTTCATTGTTGTAATGTCACGCGGATTTGAGATAGAAAAACCTATAAATCCTATAATAACTTAGAGAGTATTGTAAACAAAAATGTGTAATTGGTTGACCGATGATCTATGTTTAATTTACGATATGGTAAGTGGTGGCTCAGTGGTAGAGCGCTCACCTCTGGTGCGAGTGGTCCCTATCTCGATTCCAGGCCATGCAAGCTTGTGGTAGACAACATCGTATCCGCACACGCGCGAACCCATAGATTTTTGTTGGGAGGGATCCGAGGTTGGGGGGATGTTTAAGCAGTATCGAACGGGCGTTATTCTACAGGCGAAAAAAGAAGTGATTAAAGTTTTAAGTGCTGACACCTATATTCTCACGATTGTTTTTATTAGAAAAGAAATAGTACCGATGATGAATAAGGTCAAATGCTTAGTCTGTATCAAGCACTTCTCTGCTAAGCAATACTTTTATTAAGAAAGTGTATAAATGTATGTCGAGTTGCAAAGTTTTTTTTAGGGTGGGGGGAGCGGATCCGGTGAACCCCCCGTGGGTTCGGCTTAGTATTCGCAGGTTTTCTCAGTTTCTCCCTTTTCTCCTACGTTCTCTCTTTCACCATTTATTTAATAATCATTCATTATTCATCAATCACTTGTCTTGTGTAGCCTGAAGGGCATAATCGTAGGACGTAAAACTTGAAATTTCAGCTCATTTTACAAATAGTATGTGTGTTTCTGTTAGAAGCATGTGTGTCATCGTTAGGACATAACAACAACAATAGATAGGCCTATAATCTACTACTTAACAGAGCATTTGTCTTACATGCAGTTCTGGATTTGGTTTGATGAGTCCCTTTATATTTCTAGCTTCCTTTTTCAGCGAAAAAATGTCCTTTTTTTGTTTGAATATATGCTATGTGATAATTTATTGACCTAATACACATTTAAGTACGTTTACAAATAAAATATATATTTCGTTAACTTAACTTACTGTTTTGAAGATATTACAGAAAAACTGTAAAACTAGCAGTAGTTTAATTTCCTCCCAATGAAGCCTCTTACTGATCTTCTCTGTTTCCTTTTGCGCCAATTATGATCAATGCTCCATTCCATGCTTCTATATGAGAAGGCCACATCATTTCTAATTTCAAGTTGTTTCTATTCAGTTTGGTAAAGTTTGAAACATTTCCAATGTAGGTAAACACAGTTTGAATATCATCCAGGGTTGGTAAGTACTGCCTCGAGCTCAACTCCGCTCTCACCTAACCGTGAGAGCTTTTTCCATGTCAGGTTACTAGAGTAACTAAAAATGGAATGCAACCCTTGAAGATTACACAAGATATAATACGACGCAAATTCGCTGGAAACAGTGGCGAACCTAGAAGGTAAAATCTGGGGGAGTGACAACCAGAACCCAGATTAAGATAGGTATATCGTGTGTTTACTATAAATTTTCAAAAATATACAAGTAATAGCTTCAATTATTTTTGTCACTCAAACAACTGAGATCTTAGGCCCCTCCGGCCCCGGGGTAGAACCGCCTCTGGCTGGAAATAATCAAAATATAGGTGAAAAACGTAAGTGTTGCAAGTTAAAACGTAATCTTATAAAATTATTATAAGATCTATAAATGTATGTAGCTTCTTTTTACTGCGACGTGAAGATATCGGTACCTTGCAGGCCTGTAGCCAGGATTTCGTAATAGGGTGGT